>NC_050445.1:32777286-33078786 GCF_903995425.1 Onychomys torridus | reverse complement strand
CCACAACTGACATTCAGTACCCTCTGGGCCTTGTTTGTCCGGCATCTATAGCCTACCTACCTTCCTCTGAACACTTCTTTCACTTGGCTCCTTACCATTGCTTTTCTAGATGGCATAATGGCTCTCTAACAGACCAATTCATCTCACAAAATATCGGTCTTATTTATGTGCTTCAAAATTCTACAAGATCTCCCTCACTTAAAAAAATATTTACATTGACTACAGCTGTTCTAAGGTCATCACTAATACATGAAAAACTGCACATATTCAAAGTATGAAGCTCCAAGAGTTTTAACACACATATGCATGTGCATAATGATCACTACTGCCAAAATAATGAACATACCTACATCCCATATTTCCTTATGTCCCTTTGCCCATTCTTTCTAGGCAATCTATGTGTGTTCTAAATTCAGACACCCCATGTTAAAATGCTCGTGGGAAAACTTCAGGGCAGTCATTCAGCTTCTCCAGGTGTCAGTCAGATCACCAAAGTAAAAGGCAGACAGTGTTTGTTTCTTATCTCATGACAGTTTGGTGATAATCACAGAGGTGTAGCTTGAGTCTCAGACCTCTCAGAGCTGCTTTCAATGGCTTTCCATTGAAGGGGAATCCATTAGGTCAGCTCTTAGCAAAGGCACTGTACTGTCTTAATACTGCACCTCCACCCCACTGGCCCCTTGTTCGTCCTTATCCTTGCCAAGCAGCTGCCTGCCCTTCTTTCTTCACACCCATCCTCTACCCTATTCAAAGCCCCTCCCCAGTCTTGCCCAGCCTTCCCTGTGCTAACTTGGATCTCTGTTCAAAACCCCACTTCCTCAAATATCCCATGCAAAGTCTTTTATCCCCTTCCAACTGTCCCTCCGCCCTTCATTCTTCTGTTTTCCAAGGGGTTCAGTACACTTCAGCTTACAACAGATTCACCTATGCATTTACAACTCTTCTTCCATTTAAACATAAGTTCTATGGAAGGAAGAACCTTGCTTGTTTTGACATTTCCCTAGCTTTTTGTAGGTGATGTACACACTGGTTGAAATCTCTCTCATTGATACTCAACAAGGAACAGCTACTCCCATAAGTGTAGTAGACATTGTGTGCGCTCCAGCATGACCAACAGGCATGCCAGTTAACTTCTAGCTGGAAAAGCAGACACAAAACAAGACTTCCCACCTCAAATCAGGTCATCCTCCATGCTCTGGTGGCGACGCCTTGTTTTGATTTACATTTCTCCTCAGAATCTACCTTTTTTTTTACTTATTTATTTTACTGTGTGTGTTCCGAGTGTTTCCCCTACATGTTTGTGCATCACATAAGCGCCTGGTACCTGTAGAGGACAGAAAGGGGCATCAAAGCCCCTAGAACTGGATTCACAGAAGGGCATGAGCCATCTGGGTGCTGAAAACCTGAACCCAGGTCCTCCAGAGCAGCCAGTGCTCTTGACCACTGAGCCACCTTTCCAGATCCTCTCTTCAAGTTCTTGCCTGATTTGGATTTCTAGAATTTACAGCTCCTCGTGTCTGATTTCTGAGTTTCCTAAATCTGCTCTGATCATTGAGCATTGCTGATTCTCCAAATCAAAACATGCATACAGCTCCATCCATCCTGTTCCCTGCCTGACATTCCTGTAGTGAACCAGAAAGCTTCAGGTGAATTAGCCGTCTTTAATTTATAACAACGCTTTTGTGTCTTAGCATATTTTCTGCCTCCCAATGATGCTTTAAAACATTTTAACTCAAAGTTCTTGAGAAAACCTGTCATCTGTAACGACAATTCATTTGCCTAGACAATCACCAAGCTAACACCAGTTAAGCAAATAGCGGCTTGAATACCAAATGGGGCTGGTTCTGCAATAGAACGTACAAGCAGCTTTCAGCAAGCATTTGCATACATGTGTTTTGTGCACTTTTCCTCTCAAGGAGTCTCGTGGGTAACCAATGAAGATGTATTGAATTGATTTTGCCTAAATTATGGAACCTGCATAGTGGCACTGTCATACGTAATCCTGGGTCACCAAAACCTTGAATGACTTAAATGCAGTGCCCGAGTGCTCTGCATGAGATATATTTGATATAATAAAGTATTCAAACCCTGAGTCCCTGATGACTACAACGTGCTATAAGAATCGCCAGTAGTCTGTGTCTCAAAGAAGCCTTTCCTAGAAATTACTGGAGAATTTGTGTTCCTAACTGCCCTAAACCTTTCGGCAGTTCAGCATACTTCAGTCTTACAAATCTCACCTTGGATCTGGTAAACAGTAGCCTGAAAGATGCCACCAAATGATTGCTCCAAGTTACCCAGGTACCACACCTTTATCTGTGTATGTTGCTCTTACTAGAGAGTGGACATGAAGGGCTGCATCAGTAACTGGGCTCCTCACTGTCTTAGCCCATTGTTTTCTGCTATTATTCATTTATGATTTAATAGTGCATTGCTAAGTAGCCTCCTCACCCCTGTACTGAATCTCCAACACACACACACACACACACACACACACACACACACACACACACACACACAATCACAAACATATAAAAGCAGAGATAATGCATCAATACTGAAGACGAGCTGCCATTTAAACATGGTCAAGACATAGGCAATGTTTTGAGGAAGTAAGGGAGTCATTGCTTAAATGGCTTCCTACAACAGCTAGAAAACAATGACCTGCCCCAACCTACCTCTCCAGCTATAATTCTGCTGCACATGTTCACCCTAATACTATGTTAGTTCTTTCTTCCTGTTGCTATAATTAAATACCCTGACAAACACAATGTAAGGGAGAAAGTATTTATGTGGGCTCACAATATGACGGTACAGTCCATCATGGCAAGGAAGTCCTGGCAGACTTGAGGCCTCTGGTCACATTGCCTCTGGTCAGGAAGCAGAGAACAATGAATGTCCATGTTTAGCTAGCTTCTTCCTTTTTGTGTGGTCCAGAACACAACCCAGGGAAGGGTGCAGCTTCAGGGTTGGTATCCCCACCTCAATTAACCTAATCAAGGTATTCCCTCATAAACACACCCAGAGGCTAAGTCAATCTCAATAATCTCTCAGGGCTTTGCCCAAAGGGTTTTCTTCTAGGTGATTGCAGGTGCTGTTGAGTTGGCAACAGACAGCAGAAAAAAGTAATTCAGCAATGCCCTTCTGTTTCTATTTTGTGAAATCATCTGAGGGGTATAACCCAGCTACAAACTCTTTGATCTACAATGACGACCTGCCTGCCAGATGCACTGGTGCAATAATGGCACAAAGCTTGTGGGAGCAACCAACCACTATCTGATTGGATTTTAAAGCCCACCCCATGAGCTAGAACCCATCCCTGACATTGCTCAGGTGGCCAAGAACCTGAAATGAGGTAGGTCAGGGACCTAGGGGAAAACCAAATACTACTGTTCTGCTAAAGATACATAGCCATAAAATGACTCCTAACAACTCTCTGCCATATTCATAGATCAGTGCCTTGACCAGCCATCATTGGGGACATTTCCTCCTCCAGTAGATGGGAACAAATACAGATACCCACAGCTACACAATGTGCAGAGCCACAACAGGACCAACATCCATATGAACTCATAGAAACTGTGGCAGCATGCAGAGGGCCTACACAGGCCTCTGACAGATGGGATACCAGCACTGAGGGAAGTAGACATGGGCCCCATCTCTAACCCAGAAGCTAGCTCCAACTTTTAGTCATCCACAAATGGGAAACTTGTTCTCTTCAATGGGAAACCACTCTACATCCACCCAGCAGCAGATGGCCAACACAAAACAAACTCAGTGACATGCTTGGAGGTTCTTTGTCTCATAATGCTTTGTCAGGGCATTTTTTAACCCTACAGGTCCTTTGTATATATATTACGGCTTCTGGTTTTGTGTGTTGATGGGATTCCTATGTGTGTGAATGTTGTGTGTTTCTGAGTCTGTATACATTTCTTGTGCTTCCATTTGTTTGCTTTCTCCTATTCTGGTTTGTTTTTCTTTTATCTTATTTTATTTTATTATTAGTCTTTAAATGTCTGTTTTCTTAGGAACAATAGAAAGAGATGGATTTGGATGGAAGGAGAGGTGGGGGAAATCTCAGAGGAGTTGGGGGAGAGAAAACTGTAATCAGAATACACTATGAAAAAAATCTATTTTCAATAAAAGAAAAATAGGAAAAAAAACAAATACACAAGAGTTTCTGTCTGAAATGAGACTCTTCATAAACCATCTAAAAATCCTCTCTTTCAACTCTATCTCTGATTCTCCTTAAGGTGCTTTCATCTTCTCGGTCATGCAGGCATGATAGGCTGCCTCTTAGAGGGAGGCCCAAGGACTCCTGTGCCCTGGCACTGGTGCTGTTACGTAATGCTTTCACACATGTGTGTATAAACTGGACTCACTGTCCAAGTGCAGTAGCTATTCTTCTCAACGCCAAAGTCTGTAAAAGACTATAGCTCCCCACTTGTGTTGTCTTTCTTGGGAAAGGCGGGCCCTGAAGTAGCATCTGTGACACATGACATCCATCCATCTCAGAAGCCCATTCCCCAGCGCCAGTTAAGTCTGAACACTACAAAAGCTATAGTATCGCTTGGGAACCTGGGGTGAGACCTCCAGTCCAGCCTCTCCTCCCTGTCCTGTAGATCTGAGATAACCAATGGTGTTCCCAGCCACTCTGCTTAGGGGGCACAGTTTCTTATGCAACAGTAGATAACTCATTCCTAAGGGGAGACTTCAAAGATGTTGGGATGCCAGGCTTCCATCCCCAGAGACATTTAGAGTGTCTTGCACAGTATGTGATTAGTAAATACTTGTCAACTATTCTCTTTCACGTCACCAACCACCCGTACCTGCCAGTCTTCCCCTCTGCATAACCTGCATCTTATCACCCCAGGTGGGTCCTTTCCCACTTCACATTCATACCATGTGAACACCTCTTCACTGGCCTCCTGCCTCCAATGTACCTGCTGCCTCTGACGTCCATCCCTTCCACTGTGATTCAAGTAATTTGTAGGAAAAACACATCTGCCCCATTTAAAACCTCCCAGCAGCATCCTGTTGCCTAAAATAGACTCAGCTCTCCTTGGTGCTGCTTTTCAGAACTTCTCCCTGAGTGTGTATCTCGCTCAGGTCCCCTCTTAGCTTTCTGCATCAGTGACTGATATCACCTATTGCTTATGCTTAACAAACCATTGGTTAATCCATCCCTTGTTCGGTTTGCTGTGGTTTGTTTCCTGAGACGGGGTCTTGCTCTGCAGTCCAGATTGTCTTAAAGCTCGCTATGTAGGCTGGTCTGGGCTAGCCTTGAATCTGTTGCCATGTGTCTGCCTCTGCCTCCTGAGCTGGGGTTTCTTCAGCACTTGGATGAGCTACCAAACTCAGCTCATCCCTGGCTTTGTTCAGCTTGTGTTCTTATTTGAAACTCTTTGAATTTCTTCACGCTGGTTCAATTTAACCTATCCTGCAAGACTTGGATAAGAAAGCATCCCTCATAATTTAGCCAGCTGATTGTCTTCTGTGCTCCCAAGGATCCTGAAGCTACTAGCATGGCCGGTTACATGCTTATAATATATCTGAGGCATCAGGTGAAGTTTGTATTTTTTAAAAAATTATGTTATTTTTAATTACATATGTGGGGGGGGGCAGTGTTGTGCACATGTGTGAACACAGCCACTCAAAGAGGCCAGGGGCCATGGGTCCCCCAGGGCTGCAGCTGCAGGAGGTTGTGAGCTACCATTACATGGGTGCTGGGAACCAAAGGTGGGTCTGTGTCCTAACTACTTTCCTACTGCTGGGAAGAGACACCATAACCAAAGAAGCTTATAGGAGAAAGTTTCAGAGGGTAAGTTCATGGGCATTATAGTAGAGAGCATGGTAACAGGCTTGGCAATGTGCAATAACTGAGAACTTACATGTTGAAGCAGCAGCCATGAGGCAAAGAGCTAAGTGGGAATGGCATGAGCTTTATGAAACCTCAAAGCCACCTACAGTGACACACCTCCTCCAACAAGGCCACATGCCCTGGTTCTTCCCAAAACAATTCTACCAACTAGGGACCAAGCCTCAAAGATGTGAGCCAATGGGGGCTGTCCTCAATCAAACCATCACGTTCTGCAAGGGTAGTATAATTTCAGAACCATCTTTCCACCCCCAAGATGTTCTTTTCAAAAAAGAAAAATGTATTTGTGGACAATAAATTAACTTTTTCATGATGCAACAGAACACTGTTAGACATGTAGACATGTCTACATGTTAAAACACTGTTAGATGTAGACATGTTAAACAGGAAGCTCTTTTCATATGATTTGAAAGTAAAAATTTGTCACTATAAAAAAAAAAATGGGTCAGTTTGCCTAGGAAGCTCAAGGCAATTCTGGGAATTCTGGGAAGGAAACAAACCTGTTACCAGTCTTCTAAAGGCTAAAAGGCCAGTGAGATGGCTCAGCAGGAAAGGAATTTGCCTCTTGCCGTGACTGGTGACCTAAGTTCAATCCCTGGACCCCACATGGTGGAAGTAGAGGACCATGAGCGACAAACTATCTTCTGCCCTCCACACATGCCACGGTATGCATGCACACAAGCGCGTGCGCGCGCGCGCGCGCGCGCGCGCACACACACAAACACACACATATGCCATGGTGTGCACACATCTATACAAACACACACATACGCATGGTATGCACACACACACATACACAGAGAGAGAGAGAGAGAGAGAGAGAGAGCAGTAAAATAAATTAATCAAGTTAGAATAGCAACAAAAGAAAGACAGGCCAGAATGGGCCCAGAAAGGCTAAATAAATCACAGGGAAGTACAGAAATTTTTGCAAAACACCACTACCAGGAGTTGGGGCTAGACTTCTACCTGTGGCAGACACTGTCAGTGACATGGGATGTTCTTCTGACACTCTGCTCAGGGTCTGCACCAGAGAACAATGGGTGGCAATGAGCATGGAGGGCCTGAGTACTACCATCTGTGGGGTCACTCAATAGTAGTTAGCTCAGATTCTGTTTCTCTTGACCCACACAGACGACTCTTCCCTTCCACTATCCCAGTCCACTCTAATGTCTCCTAAGAAAAAAACAGCGGAAAATCCAGATGTCAAAGCTCCTTTGTCTCTGCTCTTTTTCTCAGTCTTTACACATCTGCAGTCTGGCCACTACAAACACTGCAAACACCAATGATCTACTTGCAATATTGAAAATGAGACACATTTAGCGTGCAATAGCTCTCCAGTTTGTACGTAAGACACATTGTATAGCTAAGACAAAGGTTTGGAGCTTCAAATTTAGACCTGAGACAATGTCTTACTATCTGTGTCACAGTGGACAAGTTACTTAGCTCCAGGGTGGCTTATTTGTGTGACGGCAAACTGAGATTAATAGCAGTCCTTATCCCCCCAAGTTACCTTGAAGAATAAATGAATGCATTAGAGTACTTAGAAATCGATAAATTTAACTTCTAAAATGGTCAGCTAAATGAGGACACACTTAAAACCTTTTTTTATGAGAAGGTCAAACAACAACCCCACAAATTGCCTCCTGTTTGTCGCAAGTAAAATAAACATCCAAGAAAAATACTGGAAGCAAGGGAACTTGAAATGACCATGTGGGATCTTCCGCAGAGTATATAAACAATATAATTTAATCAGAAGCTCCTAGCATCCAAAAAGCCTGAATGAATCTGTGGAGGAAATAGATTTTGTCAATCAGGACCTTATTTTGGGCCTACTACATAAGACACAGAGCCTCAATTAAGCCAATCAGAGGTCATATGAACTGGGGTAAGAGATAGGCAGTGTGTCCATTTCTTTGTATTATTTCCCCTACCGGCTTCCATGAGAGTGGCTTTAAGTGTAGATCTCTGTTGCCTCTTAGGAGATGGGTAGAACTGGAAGTCTAAGGAATCTTTGAACCAAATTTTAGCAATCAAAGCCAACAGGTTTCACAAACTGGGAGCTATGATAGAGCTAAGTGTGATTGATGACATGAAACACAGTAAGCTTTTAAAAATGGAGTAACCCCACACGAAACATGCAACACTCTATGATGGGTCTATGTGTACTCACCATGAGGAGCTATCTTCACCTGCAAATATTCAAATGGGCCTCATTTTACCAAACACAACGGGGGCTGGCAAGCTAAAGGTACTTGCTGGCAAAAGTGTGGCAACTTGAGTTCAAGTCCCCAAAAGTGACATAGAGGGGGAAGAGGGAAATCGAGCCCTGAGCATTCCTCTGACATCCACATGCCCATCATGAGAGTGCCCTCACACACACATCACACACACAGCCACACAATAATTAAAATAAATCAAATTTTTAAAGAAAAAGAAAACAATATACACAAATTTTCAAAACAAAGACATAAGTAGACAACTGAAATGTTCATGGGGGGATTCCTTTCAATAGGCAGTGCCTGGTGTGATGGTGCCTATAAATCCCCAGGACTCAGGAGTTCAAGACCAGCTTGGAGTACATAGTGAATGCCAAGTCAACCAAGACTACAATTGTTAAGACCTTATCCCAATTAAAAAGTAGTAACAATTTGAGTCTCTAGAATATAAAGAAGCACTATACAAATACTATCTATGTATCTACCAAAACATTTAAGGAATTTGAAAAATAACTAAAACGTAAACACAAGAAATGATAGTGACGATCATGCAGCTTAACCCTTGCATTCCATCGAGTTAATTCAAGACAAGCAGCATAACCTCATTTCTAACAGATGTGGGACCAGAACTCGGAACCCCTTACTGGTGACTTCCTGCCTCCCAATCACATCTCCTATTCCCCAAGTATTATTTGAAGTGCATTTTGGAATGTCTCTAAACATTCACTCTCAGTTTTGGTGAAGCTGAACACTAAGTCCCCGTTAGGCCCCCATCTTTCTGTAAAAGTAGACCAATCTGGAGTTTAACAAAGTATGGCAGAGTAGAAACACCACACTGAAGAAAATCCCCAGCCACAAGGGACTTCATTTCACATACGACACTCTCAGCAATCTGAGGACTAAGCACACTGGAGCTATGAAGAAATGGGAGCGTTCAACATTTTTCTTTGTGTCTACATGCGCTCAACAAAGCACTCAGGATAAAACAGTCAATCCCTCACAATACATGACAGGGTCAGCCAATGTTTTTAACAGTTTCCATGTTCTGGGCATAATGCTTGGCAATCTACATGAATTGTCTCACTAATGCATCCCCTGTGAAGCCCTTGATGTGCTCTGTATTTACTGGCATTTTGTTGACACTGAATGAAGCACAATGAGCTGAAGTAACCTGGACATTCTCATGTGTCTACCAAGGGACAAAAATAACACTGGAGGCAAGACCGCCAAGGCTACACCCTTCCTACTGGGCCACACCGATTTCCAGCTACTAGAGGAGACACGGTAAATGAATCCTTGCCAAAGATATGTAACTTCCCATTGGGATGGCATGCACAGTAGAGAATTTGGAAGGCGCAAACCACATTTGTGAGATGGGTGAGTCACTATGAAACTAGGGTATTGGACCATGGGAGATGTCTGAGTTGTTAATTGCTTGCCATACAAACCTGGGGATTTGAATTTAATTCCCCAGAACCCTCTTAAAAACTGGGTGTGGCAATGAACATCTTTAATCCCAGTGCTGAGGAACTGAAGACAAGAGGATCCCTGGGGCTTGCTGGCCAGCAGGTCTATCTAGGTTGAGTAGTTACCCTGTCTTAATGAAAGGTAAAATGTAACTGAGAAAGATGCCATTTGTCAACCTCTGGCCTCCCTACATAGGTATACACATGCATGCATGCATTTACAAATATGTATATGCATGCGCACACATACACACACCAAAAAGGGGCTCTATTTTTATCACCCATTAATTATTCATTACTTGACAATAGTATAGTGACAGTATTTTTTATTTCAATATAAAATCCCATATTAACAAAATACATTTGTAGTGATGTGGTGGAGAAATTTTTTTTTTAAGTTTTGGGAATTAACTACTAACACAAATCTGACTTTGTCTCTTCAAATTCTGGCTGCCAGAATAAATTTCTTCTTGTACTATTGTGAACTTGAAAGCATGGCTCTTCAAACTATCCAGTCCTGTCTGTGCGGACACCTTCTTCTGTAAACCAAAGATGGTCCCTTCCTTTTCAAATTCAATTCACTATTTACTCATTGAAGTTAGCCAGACTTCATTATATCTCTGTTTCTTTGCTGTAATTTTGAAAATTTCCAACATCAATCAAACCAGTACATGCAGGTCTGGTTTTACAATAATTATTCATACCCATAACTATAAAAAAGAAAACACAGATATACCCCCACCCCTCAGGTCTGATTGATCTGTGCCAAATGACAGCAATTAGGAGACATATGGACACTCTCCTCTACCTAATGGAAAGCTAACTGCCTCACTCCATCATGGTTGCCATCCAAATCTGTTTTAAATGAACTGGGAAAACCATACGGAGCCACTTCACACACAATGCAATTTGCAGATCACCAGCAGAGGGACATGGGGATGAACTTGTGTCAGGCGTCAGGCCTGTGCCCAGGCATGGAGATGTACCCACAATAAGGAAGGATGCTGCCGCTAGCGTGTGTCCTCAAATCCCACACACTGGAAATTGAATTCCCAATGCAAGCAACAGTGTTGAGAGGTAGAGCCTCTAATCAGTAATCAGATGATGAGTGCTCCAGCCCCACAGGTGACTGATCCTATTATCAGGGCAGTGGGCTTGCTACAAATGGGAGCTGAGCAAAGCCTGTCACTCTCTGGCTTGCTTTCCCCTCTCACATAGATCATTAACAGGAGGAAAGCCCTCAGCAGACACTGGCATCTTGATACTGGAGCTTCAAGTCCTAGAACTATGAAAAATAACTGCGTTGCTCTTATAAATCCTCCTGTCTACAATACTGTTCTATCAGTATGAAACTGCCTGAGACAATGGGTCACTCTTCTTGCTCACAAGGGCACTTCAGATTACCAAGTCATGTACCCACAAAGGCTGCTTTCTCATCTGACACCTTTGGTTTGTTGTTGTTTTAATTGCATCAAGCCTATCCTATAGCTGGGGCCATGGAACTATTGGATCCTGTGAAAGTCACATCTCTGGATCACAGCTCATTCATTCCCAAATGAAAAGGCAGACAACATGATTCTAAGCTTCCTCCTATATTGAAAACTCTATACAAGAAAAGCTCAGGGTCCTCCGGCGTTTTCAGAGTCGCAGTATGATTGGTGAATGAATAAAAAGAGGATGGGCCTGGAGGGCCAGAAGGTGACCCACTACGCCTCAGGCAAGACCTCTCTGGAACTCTAGCCCTGGCTCCTTCATTTCCCAGGGGCTGCCATGGGTTCCTGCTCCTCCCTCAGGGAGAGACTGAACCTTCTCTCTGACACACAACATGGTCAGGATGGCCAATGAGAGAGGCTACAAAAGGCTTTGGCCAAGGTCAACAGTGCTATGCCAGTGTGCATGTTGGGTCCTCCCAGTGCATCTTAGCCCCAGACTGTCTCCAGGCAGCTATTTTTATCCCCACGCCCTGAGCTCCTCTTTTCTGCCTTTCTTATTTGTCAACAGCGTGTATGAGATTGACCATCTGCTGTCCAGTCTATTTTCGCCGTTTGTAGACAGAAATTGGCAGTCAGAGTAGGTTGAAATGTAGGTCTCTGTCTCTGTTTCTCTCTTTCTCTGTCTCTCTGTCTCTCTGTCTCTGTCTCTCTCTGTCTTTCTCTCTCCGTCTCTCTCTCTCTCTCTCTCTCTCTCTCTCTCTCTCTCTCTCTTTCACACACACACACACACACACACACACACACACACACACACACACACAGAATAACTATAGGTTGAATTGTTCCTGGTATTGCCCAGTGATTTTGCTCTATGACTCCCACAGTTCTGGAGGAGAAGGAAAGCATCTCACCACCACATAGAACATCACTACTCCCTCACCTGAGGAGAAAGGTAAAGAGCAAGTCTGCTGCAGCTTTTCATGATGAGCCAAACCCAGGCACTACCCTGCTGCTCTGAAAGCCTACACACCTGGGCTGAAGCAGTCACTCTATTGCACAAATGAAAATCCACATTCTCAGGAACTGAAAGCATTTGGTTTATTCATTTTAATTGCTTCCTCTTCTTCCTCTGTCTCTCACTTTAGATTGTATCCCCATCATTCTGGTCAAAAAGGGGAGAGCCAACCAATACTGCCTAACATGGGCTCCAGATGCAACATTTAAGTTCTTTCCCCAGGAAGATGCCTGAGGTCCGGCTCACAGGAAACCCTCTATGGTGGACTGTCTGGCTGCCTGTGGCTTCACTCTGGTCTCAACTCAAGAATTTCAGCCATGCCAGGTGTATAGGGTCACCCACCAAGCTGTCTCCCGGAGTTTAGCACCATGACTCTATCTTTTCTCAGAACTACAGAAAGAGAGAAGGTCTCAGTGCCTCGAATATAAACTAGGAATTTCTCAGGTCATCCCCTCCTTCCACCTGACCCAACAGCTCCTAGATGCTTGGTGTCTTCAAAAGCTGCACAAATACTGAATCAAGAGAACCTCTGTAAAGCAGTTATGACTTGTCAGTCACTTAGTGCTCAGACTATGACCGTAAATGTAAATGACTCTCAAACATGAATGAAAGAACTCTGTGTACAATGAAGCCATGAAAGCTGAACACTCTTTGCCAAGCAGCAGGTGGCTACAAGGACTGAAGCAGAGCTGGATTCTGAGGTGACTCTAGACCAAGTTCTAATTCTACAACACACTGGATGACAGGGGAAACCCTGCCTCAGCTTCCTCATCCATGAAAAGGGTTAATAACTTTTTATTTAAAAGTTATTTTGAGAACTAGAAAAATGTAGTCACGCCTGAGTATCTGCTGGGGATTGGTTCTCGGATGCTCTAGAGTAAGAAAATCTGTGGGCAGGACTAAGAGAGAGTGAGAGGGCTTTAGTCAGTAAACTGCTTGCCTTACTAGCATGAGGACCTGAGTTCAATCCCCAAACCCCATGTAAAGGAGTAGAGGCATGGTGGCATATGCTTGCAACCTGCAATGAAGTAGTGGAGATAAGCAGAGTGCTGGGGCTTGCTGGCTAGGCAGCCTAGCCTAATCAGCAAGTTGCAGGCAAAGGAGAAACCTTGTCTACAGAAATAAAGAACATAGCACCCAAGGTTGTCCTCTTATCTCCAAACACATGTACATGCATACACATGGATACTCAAGTCCCTTATATAAAAGAGTATGTTTTTACATGTAGCCTATGCACAGCTTCTCATACAATTTAATTCATCTGCAGATGAATCGCCTATAACACCTCTAATAATGTGTAAATGCTATGTACAGAGTTGTGCCCTATTGTCTAGGGTAACAAAGGAAAGTCTGTGCATGTTCAGCACAGATGCCATTTTTGGAGTAGTTTTGAGTCTACTCAAAACTGGCACCCAATGTTCGTGGTACAATTTTGCAAAAGAGCTGCTTGTCTGTGGCCTTGCAGGGGCCCCAGCTCAGACCTGAGCTACCCTCAGCTGGTTGTGGTGGTGCATGCCTGTATGATTTACTGAAGGAGGCAGAGGCAGGAGGATCCTGAGTTTGAGGCCAGCCTAGGAGCCTTACTAAGGAGAAGCTTGAGCTGGGACTGAGCCACAAACGGTGGCAGTGGGACCATGGAGGCAGTGGCTGCTGCTTCTCATCGTGTTGGTGACTGCAGAGATGCTGCTACCTGGAACAAAGTGTTTACTGCTGCTTGTTCAGAGAACAATTGCAGGACCATCGAGTTATAATAGAGCATTGACAAAGGTCAGTTTGGAAAAGTTTGGCAAGACAAATGGTAAGAAGAAATTGCTATGAAGATTATCTCTTCTAGGGAAGAACATTCATGGTTCCAAGAGACAGACATTTATCAGACTGTGATTGCTCCAAACCACAGAGGAGGGAAAAAATGTCTGCAGGGAACCATGACCTCACCTAACAGTGACTTTGAAATCTTCAAAAGGATGACAGGACCCCACAACAATGATTCCACATGGACTATGATAAAGCCATTAAGCTGATTAACACCACGGAAAGATCGACTTTGGACTACAAATTTGTCAGGACAATTTGAGATGGCTAGCTGAGATGATCCAGCCTGACAGACTACTTGAACAAGGATTTGAAACAAGCCCTGTACTTTCTCATTATGCAGCGACTGGACAAATAATACAGAACTTGACAATTAACCCAAAAATTTTCTTTTCAGGATCCCCTAAAGATGTCTTCACCCCCAGAAAACAGAAAGTAATTTTAAGAAAACGACACCCACATTCCCAAGAGGTGGGATGGGAGGTTTTTGGTCATTTAATGAGTTTTGGATATTGTCATTGTTTACAATGGTTGGTTACATGTTGTTAATTGTTAATGGACAGGAAAAAAGCTGAAGAAGGAGATTAGATTCAGAGTTTTGGTTTTAAAAAAGAAAAAGGAGAATATAGATACAAGGTAGATGATTGAATCTACTGTGAGAAAAAAGATAAAGAAATAATAGTATAAATGGGTAGATCATTGAATATACTCTAAAAAGGAAAAGGGGAAGATATAAAATGACAAAAAGTAGATTATTGAATCTATTATGAAAAGAAAAAAGAGAATATGGATATGATAAGATAAAAAGGTCAATTATTGAAACTACTTTTAAAAACGAACTACTTGTTTTAAATAGGATAAGTAATGAAATTTTTTTGTCTGAGTTTATCAAATGTTACTAGACTGGACATTGTTAATATATATATATAATGGAGTTTTTTCATCTGAATCTGTCAAATGTTAATGGACTAGACATGGTTAATGTAATTCTTGACTGTATATATTGTATATACTTATTGGATATAGTTTTTCTTGTATTAGTTATAAGCTTTTTTAAATTTTAGACAAAAAAATGGGGGAAATGTGGTGGTATTGTGTTCCCTAAAATATTGTGCACCCTAATAAACTTATCTGGGGTCAGAGAACAGAACAGTCACTAGATACAGAGGCCAGAAAATGGTGGCACACATGCCTTTAATCCTAGCATTCCAGAGGCAGAAATCCATCTGGATCTCTGTGAGTTCAAGGCCACACTGAAAACAGCCAGGCATGGTGACTCATGCCTTTAATCCCATGAATAATGGCAAGAAGCACAAAGGTTTTTAAGGTGTGAGGACTAACTAGGAAACTAGGCATGTTAAGCTTTTAGACTTTTAGCAGCAGTTCAGCTGAGATTCATTTGAATGAGAACACAGAAGCTTCCAGTCTGAGGGAACAGGATCGCTAAGGAACTGGCAAGATGAGGAAGCTGTGGCATTTTCTGCTTCTCTGATCTTCCAGCATTCACCCCAATACCTAGCTCTGGGTTTGATTTTGTTAATAAGAACTTTTAAGATTTGTGCTATAGTTTTTACATGTATCCTATGCACAGCTTCTCAAACATTTTAATTCATCTGCAGATGAATTGCCTATAACACCTAATACTATGTAAATGCTATGTACAGAGTTGTGCTCTATGGTCTAGGGTGACAAAGGAAAGTCTGTGCATGTTCAGCACAGATGCCATTTTTGGAGCAGTTTTGAGTCATGCCTAGTTGAATCTGTGGGTGCAGAACTTACAGATACAAAGGACCAACTGTACTTGACATGAGCTAATAACAAGTCTGTCCTTGAGTCAGGCATCACAGTTACCACTTGCTACAGACCATTTAGCCCCCTTTCCTGCTTCTCCACCTCAACCAGAAACATCCCACGAAGAGACACAATCCAGCAGGCGCCGTATACACACGAGGCCTGGCGGAGACATCTTCTCAGTATTAACTAGGAAAAGATAGTGAGAGTGCCAAAGCCAGGCACACTCTTCTGTGCATCAGCATCAGAACTGTTGTCCATCCCAGCACTGTTTTACAGAGGCTTCTTCAAGCAAACCTGAGAAGTGAACACGTGAAACACCCGGGGAAGATACAAGTGAACAGGGGAAGGGGTGAGGAGAGAATACAGGAAAGATCTAAAGAAGAAAGTCAATTCCACCCTGTCCCTCCTGGCTTGTCCCAGCTTCAGGTTCTGAACATGCCACGCCCCCCTCCGCATGCTGCTGCCTTCCTGTTCAGATCAGTGAGAGGTCGTGGTTTCTGCAGTAGTATTCCATTAGAAGGCAGAATGCTATGCTCCCAGGGGCTCCTGCGTGTGAATGATTAGACTAAACAAAACACAGGTGCAAAACTGATGCCCAAACCTGCTTGCCAGACACGGGCACCTGCTTCCAAGTATCGATTTGAATCACAGAGAATGACAGCCCCTTTAAGGTAATCTACCTACCCATATGAACTTGGATGCTCATGAATTCACAACATTGGGTGATTCCAAAATCCACAGGCAGAAACAAACACGGGAAAGTTCTTGATTCTGCCATTCTAGTTGCTCTCACAACAAAACTGTGTTTCCAAAGGCTCTGTCATCTATAAACAATGTGCACATGTAATCCTGACACTTAAAAAGATTCCTATCTTAAATTTGTATTTGCCTCCTGGATAGCTAGTTCCTAGTGACCCAACTCATGGAGCTTTCAGGCCAGCACTAATTGAAAAATCAAATGTCTATCCTTTAATAATGATCCCCCATAAATAGTTCCTGGGTTGAGTCAGAGTTACAGTGCACCTCTTTCCAAGGAGACAAAGAGACAAACCCATGCTGTTCTCACACACCAAAGGCATTTCTTTGGCTCAGAGATTGTTCCCAATCTAAGGATTGCCAACCTCTTGCCACCCCCATCTCCTGCACCCACTACTGACATCCCCATTCTGTCAGCTTTGGCAGCGGTGGGTGAGCTATTACATCAAAGGTGGGGAGGGGGATGACAACTTTCTAATCCTTCCTAGTTTGGGCACCTTCTGCATTGGGAGCAGAATCAAAGAAGCTCAGATCTCCTCTAGGCAGAATCAGCCTCAAGGATAGAAATGGGAGGTGTCTAGACAAGGTCACACTTCTGTGAACCAGCTGTGCACAAGACAGACCCCTGCAGACACAGTGCAGCCCTAAGTCACTCTAAAGGCAGAAATAGGTGCACACACACACATGTTCACACACACACACATACACACACACACACACACACTCACACACTCATACACACACATACACACACTCACACACTCACACACACTCACACACATGTTCACACACACTCACACACATATACACACATACACACTCACACACACACACACACACACACACACACACACACACACACACACACACACACACACACACACACACACACACGCACACATTCAGGAATGAAAGCCGGAGAGTGTAAACAGCCCATGCTTTATTCCATGTTATAAAGATAATACACTTCTCAGGGAGGGGGACTGAAGTTGGAAAGGAAAAATCGAATGAGTAAAACCCACCTATCCCAGCAGTCAAGTGCAGCCTGAGGTTTTATAGACAGCAGAGTCTGTTATAGAAAATAAGTTATGGAAAGCTGAAGACTGGAAGCCACAAAGTGTCTCAGTACCACCTAAGTAAGGAAGCTTTCGTAGAAGAGGACATCAGACTGTTGGGAAGCTGTAACAACACTCACATGTAGGTTTTTGCCCTGCAGAGAGCAGAACGCATTTTTTTTTTTTCATTTGGGTAGAACTAGCCTGAGTCATGGAAAAGATTACTTTGGTGGGGCTTCTACTCATGTGACTGGAAAGCAGCATGCATTTCCTCTTCCCCTTCTGGAAAACTTGAATCCAAAGAAGTAACTTGGGGTACACTTTGGACCAGGGTATTATCTACTGAATAATGGAAACTGACTACATAAATTGCACTGGTTTACAGAGGTAGGATTCTGTTTTGTGTGTTTTGGTTTGGGGTTATTTTAATTCTGCTTTTGTCATGGTCTAATTTAGGACTGACACTTCTTGACATTCCAAAGTGTCCTGAGACACTGTGCTCAAGGTGCCCAGCCATCTGCTCTTGGGAGATGGAGCTGAGCCTAGACTCTCAGGAGGGAAGTACAGTTGACTTACATCCTTACATCCTCGGCTTTTAGAAGAAAGGTTACACCAAGAGTCTTGACCACAACCCCCACCCCCATGAATAGGCTATTACTGGTCTCTAGTGTGGTATGATCTGAGCTTGAAGAACCCAGGTATGGAGCAATGTATTTTCAAGTACTGCATTATATTTTCAGAGACAGATTAGTCCAGTCACACTGTGAAATCTCCATGTTTGTGGTTCACTGCCAGTTATCCTGGGATGAAGTAACCCAAAGGTTTAAAAATGCCTAGAAACAAGCAAAGTCTAGATTCTCAAGCATGCAAAGGCCTCAAACTTCCCCTTTGATGAGGCAACATGGGGCTGAGGCAATAACATGAAGGGCAGGGGGCTCTGTAGCTGGGTCCGTGGCTGTGACTCTATAAGGATAAGGCCATAAGGAATGAGCTGCAAACCACTGCTCATCATGCCCTTCCCTTCTCACATTCAGTCCATTACAAATGAGGCCTCATGGTGGTCACTCTGATGGGACAAGGTAGAACATTGGTAGGCAAGGTAGAGGAGGCATTCTGTGGTGGCTACTGTGATCTACACGGTAAAATGTATACAGAAGGCATCTTCTGTGCAACTTCAATGTCAAGGCAGTGAGAGCTCATGCCTTGGAACAGAACCTTAGAGGTCACGTGCTAAGGTCAGATGGCCTCACAAAAAGAAGATGCCCTGCTTATCCCCGTGCCTCCCCCTTGATTCAGGCTTCTTATGAATGAGATACTCTTCTCTTGTGCTGAATCAGTCAGATTTCCAAGTATAGTTGTTATGGAAACATGCTCTAGCTAGCCTCTCCTGGAAAATGCAAACCTAGTTTACAGACAAAGAAATATAAGATGTATAGTGCAAATCATCTGTGTGGAGTTATATGATGTAGTGTAGGGCTGTGGGAGAGGAAGGCTTTAAGGTCCAGCATCCTGGGTCTAGTGTCTAAACTCTGAATTCTGACTTTCATCCTCTTCTTCTTCACCATCAAGACCACTATCACTGAACATCAACTTTATGCATTGAAGTCATAAAGAAAGCAAGGTGAGATATACAAGGAAAAGTCCAACTTTATAGTTCTTAGTCATTACAAGTGGAAATAAAAATAAAAGACTCTTAAATCGCTTCAGTGATGAGACCATTTGCTTTATCTTTGCTTCTGATCCTTATAATAACTTCTAAACCTAAATGTATCCATGGTCAAGAGAAAATAAAAGCAATATAAAACTGAGACACAGGATGTCATGGGAAGCTACAAAGGTCATCAGAAGTTGATTTTTCCTAGAGAAGTATAAGGACCCAAATTCCAATCCCCAGAACCCACATAAAAAACTGGGTAGGATGGCATAATCTAGACTGCAATAGCAATGTTGGGGAGGCAGAGACAGAGGATGTCTGGAGCTCACCGCCCAGCCAGCCTACACCAATCAAAGAGCTCCGGATTCAGAGAGACTTTGCTTCATATATAAGGTAGAAAATGAAAAAAAGATATCAGAGGTCAACCTGCTGGTCTCCAACACTGACTGTGTTAGTCCCTAACCAAAGAAAGTGGGGAAAGAGCTGCCAGCCAGCACACTGCTGAGGTACTAGCCTCTTCTGTTGTAAGAGATTTCTGTGAATGAGAAAAGAAGCTTATCCAGGCCCTGGAACATGTAGTTACAAAATTAGGAACAATGTTTCCTGATGTGATTTCATTAAAGAAGTCCATGTGTTTCTCAGAATTCACAAACCATCCACATGTGGGTAAGCATTCATGAGCACGCACACACATAAGAAGCAAACAACAACAAAGACACCATTCCCAACTTTATGCCCACTGTATAAATCATGATGCAATTATTTAAAAAAGAAAAAAATTCAGGATACTATTGGCCAAGGTTAAAAGAGGATGTCTTATGGGATTTGGTAAGGGAAATAATTTGTAACTAGGATTATTATCCATTTCTTTATGATCTAAAAATCAATGGGGTTTTTTTAAATGACCTAATTTTAAAAAAAAACTAAATTGGATGACACGATAATGTAACATAATGCCTTGTAGACAGTATTAGCAACCACTGTGTATACTTCCTCAACTAAATGCTGGTGTCAGGCCATGACTACAGGACAATTTATGGAGACAACAGAATGCATTATTTGAACTTGGTTCTGATGGCTATCATATTCACACAGTGATACCTAATATCTAAAAATTTAATCAGCTTTTCTTCCAAGATTTAGCCATTCTACTACTTATAAAACAAGAATCATTTGATATAAGATAGACCCAAATGGCTGTTTTGTATTCTGTCTTTCCATAACACAAACTATCTGGGATTCCTGCTTCCAAACTCTGAAAATGGCACAAGATCAGAATCTTAAAGAGGACACTCTTTAAGAGATGGACACTCCCAGCCTTCCTTTAACTCTCTCCTTAGATGTTCCTATAAACACTGGAGATCACCCACACAATCTTCTGGTGACCTCCAGGCCACAGATGCCAGGGAGCATTCCTATCCAGTCCTACAGAGGTCTCCTCCCCACACCTCTCACAGACTCCCTTGGAACTGCTTAAGAAATACTGGTTGTTTTTATAACCTTCACCTATCAATTATAGGCAGAGGATGTGGTGAGAGGTAAGGTGGGAAGAGACTAAAACAGATTATAGACTCAGTGTTGGAGCTAAAGAGACAGTAAAGATGCCCCAAATTCATCACTTTGCTGGCGAGGAATCAGGATCCCTGAGTCGGCCAAATTCCACTCCAATGTCTATCTGCTGATGTCAGAGCTGTGACTGGATCTTTTTTCATCATTATGTCCCAATCTGGAATTGAGCTCAATCACAACATGGTTTAATAAAGGGATTAGTATGCAGTGAATAAATCCAGTCAGCGACTTGGAAAGTCCCAATGCCAGGAGCAGAGCTGTCCTCTGCAGTGGCTGGGCCAATAGGCAGGATCCCTGGGGTCTGGAGCTAGCCTGTTCAATTGGATCTGGCAAGGAAACAAGAGGGGAATGAACTGCAGAGAGTGGGGAAAATGCAGCAACAGAGGAGTGCTGTGAGAGCACAGAGAACAGCACAGCCACATACAACTGTCAGCAGACATCAGAAAGGCCGACACACCAGAAAAGCTCAGCAGAGACTCAAGGGTCATGCCTGAGCAGGAGAACCAGTGGAGAAGTCAGGTACCTGCAAGGTGGGGAAGACACCTCCATCCCAGAGAGCCTGGGAGAGGGGGATCCTAACTTGCTCTGGAGCCAGAAAACACACAGGGCTGCTGAGCTGCTAAACAGGCTGCAGTTCAAACCCAGATCTTCCCACTACAGGTTCAGTTCCCCAACCACCACTCCAAGTGGCTCAAGCCCAGGCTCCCTTAATGAGGTGCATACAAGGCTGTAAAAGCCAGCTGAGGTCACAGTTGTATCTCAAGTAGCCCACAAAGTCTGGCACAGTAGGTACTTAACTCGTTAAATGAACAAACAATTCATGATTGCAAGCCATAGAGACTAGACTTTCCCTTCCTAACTGCAATCATAAAAGCAAGCAAGAACCCCTTTCTACAAAGCCAGCCACAAAAGCTAAACTCATTTCTCTAACATCATCCCTTTCTATGTAAGAGCTGGTCATAAAGAAGTTTTCTCACTGCCATATCTATAGTTGGTTTCAAAATGCCATTCCAAGGCAGACATGGTAGCTCAATGGTAGAGTGCTTACCTAAGTAAGATACACGAGACCCTATGTAGGCTCTCTAGCTCTGGAAAACAAACAGAAAACCCCAGAAGAGGACCTGGCCCTTCCCCAGAGGAAGGAAGGCTGAAAAGCAGAAAAGAATCTGGACAGGTCCTGCTCAGCTTCTTTGCCCAGTCTTTCCTACAATTTCTGCTTAATCGCATTTCCACACAGTGTCTTCGCTTCGTTGAATCTGAACATAAAAATAGATATTTTCCTTGGGTCTTTAAATCTTCATTCAGAAGGCCTCTGTGCCACAGAAAGCTGTGATCAAGTAAATGTGTTAGTTTTTCCTTTCCAACCTTTCTTTTGTTATATTTATGCTAGTCGTGACTCATATGAGGAAAGCCATCACACAATCCTACCACTGCTGCAAATTAAAGGCAGCTTGAGTCCTGGCCCATCATTACTTTATCCCATCTACCTCCCTCCAACAAAACCCTTGCTGTAGATCATCTAGGCACCAGTAAAGATCCATGGAAAAATAGAGCACATCCTATCAGAACCCCAGCCTCTCTCCATAGCATCTATCCACATTAGAATCACCTCAAAACTTCTAGGAGAAGCTTACATCTTAACTGACTTTTTCTATTTCTTAGCCCCACCGTTGTGACCTGGGGCACTCCTGGGAAGGATGAAGAGGATGCAGTTAACACATCTTTGTGGTCAGTTCACAGGTGAAGACTTCAAGATGTCTTCCTTGTCAACACACAACCTGATCGACGTCAAGAAAAATTGGATTAAATTTAGTGAAAACCAAAGTTGGCATCCTGCTTATAAGAAAGAGGCCAGGGCAACTCACTAGGTCTCTTGCTCTAATTGATTTTGTTTTGTTCCCCTGCTGTGAAGTAAGCAGAATATTAGAAGTCGGTCTGTGAGTCAGTTGTCCCTATGTCTGGCTAAGTTTGACGTCAACCCTAAATTTTATTCCTAGGTAAGGTGTGACGTGCAGCACCACTAAGTGTGTTATAATGGAGTCTCATGCCAAGTGTCTCCAGAAAGTTCCTCTGCCTTCCCTTTGCTAAGAACAAAAACAGAAGCCAGCCTCCTGCAGCAGAAACAGGTATCTCATTTCCCAGATATCTGGAAGCTGCAGATGAAGACTTCCTTTGATGGTTAAGAAGGAAAGAAGATGGGTGAGAGGGAGGGAGGGAGGGAGGGAGGGAGGGAGGGAAGAAGGAAGGATTCATAACTACAGAGCAGTGGTTCTCAATCTGTGGGTTACAGCCCCTTTGAGGGTCAAACAACACTTTCACCAGGGTCACCTAAGACCATCGGAAAACACAGATATTTATATTACAATTCATAATTCATAGTAGTAGCAAAATTACTGTCATGTAGCAACAAAAATAATTTTCTGGTTGGGGGTCACCACAACATGAGGAACTGTATTAAAGGCTCACAGCATTAGAAAGGTTGAGAACCATTGATATGGGGGGCTCAAAGAGATGCTCAGCGGCTAAGAGCACTGATTGCTCTTGCAGGAGACCAGTTTAACTTCCAGCACCCACATGGTGGCTAAAACCATCTGTAACTCTTAGCAAAGGATCTGCTCTCTCAGGCACTACACACACATAGTACACAAACATACGGGCAGGCAAAGTATCCATATACACAAAATAAGAATAAGTAACTTTTTTCTAATTCATCACTGTAGTTTCTTTATATCATCCTAGTTTTTACTCACTAGACTAGACTACAGAAATCATTTTAACTCCTTCAAATTCCTAACTGCATGGTTTCCTGCAGCCAGTGTCCAATTTCCTCATCATAATGGATTTCTCCTACTTGCAACTCTGAAGAAAGAAAAAAACAACAACTATGTTTCATTCTTCAGTATCCATCACAGGGTATCCAAGACAGGTTACCCTGAACTTGGCTAGACCTGGTAAATATATATTGAGAAATAACTGTTGAGGACCCTTTCAGAGATTGGCTTCCCACCCCCAACCCCCTCACCCCCCACCCCCACCTACCACTTACCAGCCATCTCTGTCTTCCTCTCTCTTTCCTGCTCTACTGATTGGTTGACCATCTTCAGGAGATCAGAAAATGGCTCCTGGTTCCATTAAAGACCACTAACCATTCCCTGTTGCTCTATCCCTCTTGAAAAAAAAATTTGAAAGGGAGAAAAAATGTAAGTTAAGTTAGAGAAAGCATCTTACATCTGTTAAGAGTCAAACACTAAATATTTTAAGCTTTATTAGCTATTAAATCTTCACCACCGCTGTGTCACTCTGCAGTTAGAGCCCAAATGCCCATAAACAATAAGCCACAGCCCACATTTCAATCAAACTTTATTTATAAACAAACAACAGAAAACATAGACAACAATCAAATGAATGAGCGAGTCCACATTGCAATACACTTTTTATTTATGGGAGTCAGTGGACTCAACTGACCTATGGATTATAGTTTTCCAAGCCTGGCAGTAAATCTTGGAAGAAATGAAGAAACATACACACAATTTCTAATCATTTTTCCAGCTAAAAGGAGCAACACTCGGTCCCCTGTGGCCTCTTTAGGAGCAAACTAAGAAAGAATAATAACATGAACTCCAAAAGCCAAAGCTAAAACCATACTGCTCGGCTTATTGATTGTCTACTCACTAGGCAATCATTAGACATCATCTAACATGATGCACATATGGCTGGTTATATATTTAAATGCAAACTGCATGTAATCAATCTACCAATATACTTCAAAGCCATAAATCATGCCACAGGAGACTTTAGACTAAAAATTATGGTTATTTCCAAAACTTGACGCCTAGAAGACACCTCTTTCTAGCCTGTTTCAGAAACATTTCTGCCTTGACAACAGCAGCTGTGAAAAATAAAGGGGAAGAGGTGACAAGTGCCACAAAAACACTGTGGGTGCTGAACTTCCCTGGCTTAGGGATGACATCATTGTTAGGTGCCTATTTAACACATCAAAGTGGATCTTGCCCTCCTGGCTGACATGCACACCCCCTACCCTGAACTCTCCAGCCCAGGGAATTAGGCTGCTCTTCCCTATATAATCCAACCATTTTGGTTGCCTGCTCTATTTTGTGCTTTCCTGGATGATACACCTGGTTCCCTTCTCTCCCCTCCCTCCTCTCCTCATTTGGCCCTGCTCAGTCTGGTCATGTCCACACTGGACCCTCCCAGATGTCCCTTCCCCTGACTATGTTCTCTCACACATCTACAATAAACTTTCTCCTCTGCCATACCTAGTTTCCTTTCTTTTCTTTTTCATTTCTTTTGTTCATTCAATCAACAACACAAAAGGAAGGTCAAGTCTCAGACCCCAAAGGTATCAACATAGGGCCTTGACTTCAAAGCTCTAATCTACAAGGGGAAGAAGGAAGTCCTCAGGGTTATAACCTATATTTTTGGTTATAACGTAAAACAGAAAAGCAAAGGACACTTCCTTACCAGCCACCTGAAAACTCTGACACAGTCACTGTACCTCTGTTTTGGATCCTGCTGTCTGCAGGAAACATCCCCACCCCCACTCCCACATACACAGCCATCCTTCCAAGAGAGCTAGGAATACTTACAGATGCCCACATGTTATTCAGTGCACCCAACCCACGTGTGTTTGTGTGTGTGTGTGTATATATATGCATGTACATGCACACACAGACATGTACATGTATACCTGAACACTGGCTATTTTATACTCAAGATAATCATGTCAACTTCTCTCCAAGCACTTCCTAAACAGGAAAGCAAGTTAGATTTGAGGGGTCTGACCATAGAGAAGAAAAAGACACACAGCCCTGCCCCAAAACAACAAGGGCTGCAAATGTGTCCCCAGGCACTTGGAGACTTGCACAGATGCAGACATTCTCAGGCACTGGACACTGCCCCAGAAGGAGGATGACATTAGCTTTGGAGTAAGGAGTCTCGGATAGTCAGCCAGAATTGGAGAAGCTGACAGTCCTCACAGGAAGCCCAATGCCTTTCAGGTGACAGCTCCTCTGCCCCCAGAGTTTAACAATAGCACCCACCTTCGGGGCAGTTGGATCTTTACGGCCAAAGGAAGGAGTGACCAGAGGAGAGGAGGAAGAGCAGAAGGGTGGTGGGCTGAACAGATGAGCCAGTTCCTAGCAAGGCTCTCGGAGCTTCCATTATTTCACTTCTTCCCCTGGCTCAATCTTTTCTCTTCAGATTCAAAGGCCACAGGAAAGAGAGGGCATGGATAGGAAGAGAGATACTACAAGAGGCTGCAGCCGGGACAGGAGAATCCACCACCTCCCTGCTCAGAAGCCATTCAGTTCTTGCATCTTCAACAGCAAAAACTGTAGCATGGTTCTAGGCGCTCTCAGAGTAAACCCCGCCATGTCGTTCAGTGCAGTCCCCAATTGATCACGGATCAATGAGACCATGACTGGAGGGTAGTCTGTCTCACACAGTGATAAGTGCTTCTGCTGAAGCATGGAGAAGCAGGAGAGAGAAGAGAAAAGAGGAAGAGGAGAAGGGGGAAGGAAGAAGGAAAAACAGGAGGAGGAGGATAAAATAGACAGGAGAAGAGAGAAAAGAAGAGGAAGATGGAGAGTGAAGAGGAAAGAGAAGGGAAAGAGGAGGGGGAAGGGATGAAGGGAGAGAAAGAGGAGAAGGAGAGGAGGAGGGGAAGAGGAGGGAGATGGGAAAGGAGGAGAAAGAGTAGATGAGGGGGAGGAAGGGAGAGGAGGAGAAAGAAGAGAGAAGAGGAGGTAGAGGGAGGGGGAGTGGAAGTAGAGGTCAGGAGCAGTTTCCAAAAGTGGCATCTTTTGACTAGTCAGTGAGAAGATGAACAAACAGGTTAATAAAGTTTTCTGGGGGCTGAGAAAACTCTGTGGGGAGAGGTGGCAAGCCCCCGAGCCAGGGCAGTGGGATTGATTGCCACTGCAACATCCAAGGATAGTCTCCTTGTTGGTCCAGAGACAGCCATCAGCCCTAGAACACATCCCCACCCTCATACAAAATGTCCCTGGTGGAGGACCAATGTGCAGTCCCCGCCACAACACACTCCATCCTCAGGATCCCACATGGGCTTCCAGCAGACTCTTTTTCTAGCTGGAGAGGATAATACAGATGGCCTTCCCAGGAAGGAGGTCGCCATCTTTGTGTCCCTTTCCCCGCTTTTCAGATATCAACAGACACATGGACAAGGGGCAGAGTGTAAGACGGCCTGATCGGTCTGCAGCCATTCACCAGCTTAGGCCAGCAAAGAATGTCTCTTTTACCCTTCCCATCTGGATCTGTTCCTATGTGACCTCCACCACACCCCCATCCGTCACCTCAGGGCACCTCCTCAAATAGTGTTCCTTCTGTTGTCATTCACCTTATGGATAATTGATAGCATGTCAAGCCGATGCTAAGAAAAGAACAAGGTGGTTAGATGTGTGCATGCTATAAATAGACCCACGACATGACCAGCATTTGCCAACTTTTGAGCAAAGGCAGGCGGAAACAGCAGCAGTGGAGGCTGTAGCTTCCCCTGGGTCCTTAGGTGAGCTGGCTTCAGACTGCAGCCACCGACCTGAGTGAGCAGCTTCCTTGAAGACCCAGGGGCTGGGAAAAGGCCTGCACCATTTGGAAGCAAACTTAAAAAGACCAAATATTCTGGAGCTGTGTGGCTGTGGCTAGGGGTATTATGTAGCAAAAGCACACAAACAACACAGACTGGAGAAGACCTGACTTCTTCCTCCCATTAAACCTTTCTCTACAGGCTTCAGGCAGATTAGCTGTCAATTTTGCCCTCAGGAGCATTTCTGTTGCTAGATTTTTATATATACATGGAATAAAGTATTGATTCAATACTAATTCTTATCTACATGGACTGGTTTTGGCTCACAGTTGGGCCGTGCAGGTACAAAGAGGAAAATAAAGAATGACTTCCAGCTTTGTATTGCACTGATTACTTTTGTGACTAGTAGGGAAAATAGAAAACAAAATATGAATGGAAAAATTATAAAGATGAGAGCCTTTCTCAAGGCTTTCCACGAGGAAGCAGAAACAAGTGAGATTTTTAAGTTTAAAAATTACTCCTCTTTCAGAGTGAGATCTTTGGGGCAAGTGCTCTGCCACTGAGGCATAGCATATGGAAACCTGAAGTATGGTGTTGGTGTATATGCCAACAGGAGGAGTTGAGAGTGGGTGAAGCCTATTAAAACAGACAGGAGACCATTGGGGCAAAAAGATGCTGCTAGGAAGTTGAAAAGCAGCTACTGGGAGTGGACGGGCACAGGGTGGGCAAGGAGGATGGGCAAAAAAAAAAAAAAAAGGAAGAGAAGACCACACAAACAAACTGAAAAATTCCATAATGCTACAAAATATTTTTTCTATATTTAAAAAAAAAAATACTACATGTGAGCTCGTTGGTTTGGTGGTTCACATATGGAATAAGCTGAGTGTTTTTAAGACTATGAGAGAAGGCCTGGTTTGCCAAACAAACCTACAGCCCACTCTGAGGAGACTTGTATGTGCCGTGCCTACCCCTAACAACTGCCGCTTCCTCAGAAGGCCCACACACAAGAAGGGACCTGTGAAAGTTATGTAGGTTGAGGGAAGGCCACTGCCTACTGTCCCCACATCAAATACAGCCTGGAAGATTAGGGATAAGGAAGACAGAGACTGAGGCAAGGATACAGCCAACAATGAGGACTGCAGGGCACCATTGTTCCATGGTGTGTCTACAGGGGACACAGCTGTAGAATGGAATGTCCCCCCCCGCACAGGCTCATGTGATGTTTACTGACAGACTGAATAGGTAGATGGTGGTGACTAGCTGGAAGATGTAGGTTACTGGGGACGTGCCTCAAAGGTGATACTTGGTCTGAGTACCTTTCTCATCAGCCCTGCTTCCTATCACCAGCAAATAAATGCCCTCCTCCTCCTATGCCCCATGACTGGCCCAGGGTCAACAAACCAAGGAACATAGCCTGGAACCTCTGCAGTATGAGCCATCCCACAGGCCACTTCCTTTAAGACACTGCCAAGCACTTTGTCCCAGCAATGTTAAAAGCAGCTAATAACGGCAGCCACTGGGAAACACTGAAGAAGTAAAGGAAAAGGTGTGTGTCCACCATTCACTTTCCAAAGAGTGAATGAGCAAGCCCTTGAACCTATAGAGAGAAGGCCAGCACGGCAGGCTCTTTGGAGGGAGGTGTGTTTTGAGCCAGGCCTTCACCAAGCACATCACTTCCACAAAATAAACAGTCCTACCTCGGCCAGTCATCAACAACAGCTGACATAGAAGAATCCGAATTGAGAATGCAGCAGACACCGCGGGGCTCATAGATCACCAATAAACCTGCTTCCTGCAGAGGCTTTAATAACCAAGCAGCTAGGAGATCGCCCTCCTCCCTGTGGCCACACCACACATCTCATCAATAATCCAGGCAGGAGATAATGTGCCAAGACCTGCTGTGCCCTCCCAGCCAAGCGTGACCTCGCAGGTTCCTGCTTTTGCACGCTCTGAGTTCACGCCTGGGAAATGATAGAAATAAACCCTTGGCTGCACAGGCCTTTTCTGATTCATTTGTAAGCTACACTAATAATCCCAAGACGCAAACACAGGAGGGGGGAAGTCATTCGGGAACTGACAGAAAGGTTATTTTTGCAAGACAGAAGGGAATGATTATAATGATTTATTAAAATCTTACAATGTGAGAAAGTAAGATCGGCAAACAAAATCCAATTAAGGAATTCACCAAATAAAAGGGAATTGAACTCCCCCAGCCTGGGGCTGACAAAGACGCCATTCAGGAAAGAGTTTTACATGCTAAACTTAGCAAGATAAACCTAGTTATTTTCCATGCAGTGCTGTTCTTAAAAGAACTATTTAACTTCATCCATCTCTAGGACTAAGTATTTAGACTTGTGGAGTTTAAAAAAAAATTAAACTCCAATTTAAAATGCATTTGCTTCAAGAACTGCATTGTGTAGGTTTGAGCTGATTAATTCAATGTTCACAAGGCTAACTCAGTTTGTTTCCTTTCCCTCCCCAAAGCCTTTGCAAATCATACAAGGGCCCCTAAAACCTGCTCATTTAGTTTTCAACTACTCTACCCAGATACATTAATCTACTCTTATTCTTCTCTCAACCATGTGGGCTCTGTGCTTTTTGGATGTACGTTTGCATGTGTACCATGTTTGTGAAAGTTCAGTGGACAAAGTAGTGAGGGCCTGAGTTCAATCCCCAGCACCCATCTGAAAAGCCAAGTATGGTGGGACAAACTTACCCCAGCACCGAGGAGGCAAAGACAGGAAGGAAGTTCCTCATGGTTTGCTGGCCATCAAGCCTAGCCTAACTGTTACCTCAGGTCCTGGTGAGAGACCTTCACTCAGAAAATGAAATGGTGGAGATGGATAGCTCCTGAGAAATGACACCCAAGATTGACCTCCACACTTACGCTTGGGCAAGTATACCCAAACACACACAAACCTGTGCACGCACAGAAACATTCACACACATGCAAAGACTTCAGTACTTAGTTTTCTCTTCAGTTTCTACACAAAAATTCTCCCATATCTAAAAATCTCTCAGAGAAAAAGGAATCTATGTTGCCCTTGACTTTTAAAGTTGGCCTTGCCCTGGGTTCCCACAGTTGGGTCTCACTCTGTATAATATATTCTTCACATGTTCATTCTCAAGCTTCAGATTTCACTTCTTGCTCCAGGAAAGCTTCCTCCCAAACTCACAGATGGCATCCCAGGGCCAGGACCCCTTCTGGGTCTCCTTGGAGCTCCACAGAAGACCTCCCCTCCACACCACTGCTTCTTCTCTTCCCTTCTAGCATTCAGCTCAGTCCGGGTCTTCCTGGCCTTTCTCCTCCCCAAGCATCTCATCTCCCCATTCCTTCACTGGAAGTTACCCCCCACGTGTGTCCACACTGAGAGACTGAACAATCTCAGTATCTTTTCTCCATGCCTGACCTCTCTCTCTTGAACACCAAGAAACAAATGGTCACATTCAAAATATCAACACTGTCCCCATGACCTGCCTCTCAGTGTCTCTTCTTCCACCTCTATCTCCTTCCAGAACAAATCAATCAAGCCAGAGCCAGAAACCAGCTCAATACCCTACTCCACCCCACATGCAGCAATCAACAAGGCCCCTACTCTGTAATTCTCCCTCACTTGGACCTCCTGGCTCTCCCCTCTGCTGTCCCACCTCATCTGGTTCTCCAGGGAGGCTAGACACATTGTTCCTTCTTTCAAGTTTAGTTAGTGACTCCATCCCAACTCTACAACAGGCCTAAGCCCCTGGATATACAATACTCATGTTTCCTCTTTCCATCCCAGCTCCACCAAATGGGTTGTAGCCTCCCATTGCATAAAGGCATGCCATCCCATTCCTTCCTGTGGGTTTCTTTCTGGCAGCAAGCATTCTTCCCCATGTCCCATCACTGGGTAACTGTTTGGGGTTCATTTCCACTGTTACTCACTCCGTGAAGCCTTCTGTTCTACATGAATTTCTGTATCACCTTAAAATATGCTCAGCTGGAGCATTGACCCCAAATATGGCTGGTTTGGTAAAAGGAGGATGTTGTTGGTTATTTTTGCTCTTTGAGGGTCCTGCCACCCAGCTCCCAAATAAATCACACCCAGAGGCTTATTCTTAATTATGGATGCCCAACCTTAGCTTGGTTTGTTTCTTACCATCTTTTCTTAACTTTAAACTAACCCATCTGTCTTTTGTGTCTGGGCTTTTACCTTTCTCTGTTTTTGTATACCTTTCTTTCTTTCTCCATTGCTGTTTGTGTAGCTGTGTGGCTGCCCCTGACGTCCCCCTCCTTCTCTCACTCCTAGATCTCTCCTCTCCCAGATCTTTCCTTCTATTAATTCTTTCTGCCTTCCAGCCCTGCCTATCCTTTCTCCTGCCTTGCTATTGACCATTCAGCTCTTTACTAGACCATCAGGTGTTTTAGACAGGCAAAGAAACACAGTTTCACAGAGTTAAACAAATGCAACATAAACAAAAGTAACACACCTTAAAAATAATATTCCCTAACAGGAGGAAGCTCTAAGGAAGTAATGAAGGTTAAAATAAATAATAAGAGAAGAGCTTTGGGAACACTGAAACAGCTCAGTGAGAAAAGTTGCTTGTCACCAAGCCTGACAACTTGAGTTTGATCTCTGAAAGCCACAGGGTGGAAGGAGAGAACTAAACCCCACAAGCTATCCGCTTAGATAGTGGGACTCTGATCTGACGCGATTGGGACATTTATGGAAAAGACATCAGAAAATGTGTTCATGGGTTCCATCACCTTTCTCCTCTATCCTCTTCCCTCATGAGGGAAGACATCTCCCCAGAGATGCAACCCTATCAGAACCTTGGTTTGGGATTTCTAGCCTCCAGAACAGAATGATGGCATTTTGTTGATGGAGCTTTCTAAATGATACTCCATCTTTACCCTCTTGTCCTCGTCCACGAGAGGGCTGGCCATTATGTCTTGTAACTTGCTCACAGATCCACCCATCAGAGTGCCTATGAACCTATAACACAACTCCCCAAGGCTGTGCTTCCCACCCAATAACTGCGAACTCCGAGAGAAGAGAAATTGTGTCTTATCTGCATCACTGTGTTATTTCTCTTGTTCTGATACAGCACCTGCCCAGAGACAAATTGTGCTTAATAAATTAACTTATAAATAAAAAGACTAGAATTGACTTTCATTGCCTCAGAGTTTACACAGGGATAGTCATGTGTGCTATACTATGTGCTTGGGTATTGTCTTAGTTAGGGTTTTTATTGCTGTGAAGAGACACCATGACCATGACAACCCTTATAAGGAAAACATTTAATTCGGTTGGCTCACTTACAGCTTCAGAGGTATAGCCCATTATCACCATGGTGGGGAGCATGGCAACAAGCATGCAGATGTGGTGCTGGAGGAACAGCTGATAATTCTACATCTTGCAGGCAACAGGAAGTAGACTGACTCACTAGGCAGTATCCTGAGCATAGGAAACCTCAAAGCCTGCCCCCACAGTAACACACTTCCTCCAAAGATGCCACACCCACTCCAACAAAGCCACACCTCCTACTAGTACTACTCCCTGAGATTATGGTGGCCAATTACATTCAAACTACCATAGGTATCTACATAGTGCAATGGTTTATTCACAAGGCTGCCTATTGGAAATCAATATGTTTTACACACCAATATAGAGCTTTCTTCTATCCTCCAAATCTTCTTGGATTATCTTACTGCAATTCCCACACAAAAAGAAACACCCTATTCCATTCTACACCTACATCTTCCTTCCTTTTTCTTCCCTTTAGGGCACTTGATGAATGACCTCCCAACAAGTAGTTCTGTGTCAGACCCTGTATGTGCTGACAACACAGAAAATTGAAGTCGATATTTCTGGAACTCTCTCTCTCTCACCAACAAAATCTCAATGCACAGCCTGGCCCCCAGGGTTTTGGGAACTCTGTATAACTGCTGAACAAAACTGCATGCTTCCAATTCATGATGGAGCCAAGAAACAAGATGGCTATATCCACCAGAGAAAAGCAGGCTTGAGGAAAGAAGAAAAAGGAAACATCATTTTAGGCTTCTAACAAAGTGTTCACCTCTTTCCAACTCTGAGCCGGCTCCCCTCTGTACTCAGGGGAAATCAGCTACCTTCGCTTGCTTTGTCTCTTCCCATCTATTTATGACAGTGTGCAACAAAGAGCTTGGACCTATATCTCTTTTTAAAATTTTCTTTCTTCATATGCTGGGGCTACACATGCTTCCGAGAGGAAGCCATTTGGAAAGGCTATGAATCCATTTTGCCACCGTCTTCCTCAGTTAAAATTGCAAAGTCTCAGAAATGTTACCTGTGATTCCTAAGCTTCCAGCATGTGTATGGCTGCAAGGTCCCAAGGGACTATGGCCTTCAGGCTCTCAAGAACTCATTCTGCACCCCAACTCCATCCACACCCTGCCCAGGCAATTTGTAGCTCTGGAACCTGCATCTATAGGAAGACAATGCAAGGGTCTCAGTGTGGTTAGGAAGGGAAGAAAGAAGCAGCTGACCTCCAGGACCACTTTCACAAAGCTCTTTACATTAGACCAAGGAGAAGTCTGTGTCCCTCTCCAACAGTGCTGGTGCTATTCTGGGATAGATCATGCTGGGCATGATGAGGAGATACTTAAGCCAAAATGCATGCACGCCATTTATTTGTGATGCTGCCAATGTCTCGCTGCTCCCACTCAGGTACTTTGATCTTACTCAGAAAAGAGCGATGGCATTCACCTATCTTTTTAAAGCACTACGTTCTTATTGACAGACTCCCCGGGCAGTTCTAGAAGAGGCTGGCAACATCTCAAGTGCAAAAGACTTCTAAGAAATTCTTGACTAATTCTAGACATAGGCTGGGTAAAGAGGCTACATCAACATGAACACTCAGTCTCTCTCCCCTCTCTCAGATGCACACCAACTTGGAGCATGCCCAGAAAGGCATTCCTGACAGGCTCATGCCTCTTTGTCCACAAGTGAAAAAGGTGACATCCTAGAAACTACAAATAGAAAAGTACACTTGTGGTGGCACCTTCACTACCACAGCACATGAGATAAGTAGGACCCAACAGAGAAACACCTGTACCGGAGGTAGACTGAGGCAATGCACTCTGAGTTCCTGGTGTCCCTGAAGTCACCATCCCTATTCCCAGGTTCCTCCCTTTCTGAGTCAGCGAGGCCCATGGTACCTACTAATCTCCCCTGTCCTCCCTACCCTCCCTCTCTCTTTTAATTCCTTTCCAGTCACCCTGGGTGACTATGGTGATTGCTCTAACAGCCAACATCCTGAGGGAAGAAATGGCATTTTCCAAAACTCTGGGCTTTTACCCAGCCGACTCATTCCACCTCCCTCCCTCTGCCCCAAACCCCAGTCTTTGCCAACAGCTTGTTGTCATGGTTACTCTAATCTTTATCTGCTTTGCTTGTTAAACAAGCTGGCTTTACCCCAATCCACCTCCTGGCTGCCCCCACCTCTAGTGACTTTTCCCCTTGCCTCCATCCCTTTCTTCTTTTCCTGAGATGCAAACATCACTGCTCCCTTTTCTCATATCCATCTACCAGATTTCATCAGAACAGTTTCTCTTACATCCCTAATAGAAAAGCACCACTCATAAGAGAAACCATGCATGGCTGGAAACTAAGGTTCTACACAGGCTCTAGAAATAGAGGCGAGAAAGAACACAGTGGAATAAGTCCACTAAGAACTCTCTTGGTTGGCCAAGAAACTGATTGTTAAGTTCTTGAACCAGCCTGCTGGGACATGCTGCGGCCACTCTGCCCAGGGAGCTACCTCAGTCGAGGGTATAGGATATTTCTTCAAAGACACAGTCCTCCTCTCAAAGTGTCATCATCACCAAGCTGGTCACTAATATTAGATGTCCCCACTCCTTCTGCTTTTGATACCATCTACCACCTTCTTCTCCTTCTCTTGCCTTGTCCCTCTTGAGTTCTGTCATGAATACCTCATTAGTTCTCTTAGAGCTTTCCACAGACTTCTGTTCCAGGCATTCCACTATTCTCAGTCTGAATGCTCTGCCCCCTTAGTAATCTGTTACACACAGACTTTAAATATCATGGTCGATGGAAGCCTAGAGAATCTCTCACCTAGACTCCAGGCCTTCTTATTTTGCAGTCTGTTAGAGATCTCCATATAAAATCTACCTAGGAAGCTTGAATTCAACTTGAAAAATCTATCCCAAGGAATGATAGCATCTATTAGGTCCCACCTGAAAACAGGTACCAACAGTCATTTCTTCCTCACTTCTTATGATCTGCAGTACATCTAGTTCATGGCCAAGTACAACTGACTTGACTTCAGTTTCTCTTAAGACAACTTAAGCTTTCTGCTATTATCTTATCTTTGGTCCACATTATTTATGACACAGATCGCCAAAGTATGTATCCTTTTCAAATCATCCCTTATCAGTATGACATCAAAATGATCACAGTTCTTCTCAGTTTTAAGCCTCTACAGCTTTCCTTGGTCTATAATTTCACCAACTTAACTATGGCTCTTCTGAAATAAATCCCTGAGTCCCACCTTAGAACAGAAACAAGATTCTTCAAAAGAGTGGCCTGAGAAGGGATTCCAATGATCAGATGAGTATGAACATGACCTTCTCTAAGCTAAGAAGGCATGCCCTTCATGCTACAACTGCTCCTCCTTTGGGTATTCCATGGATATTCCTCTCATTGCATAATCCAGAGACACAGAACCATAAAGTAAGGGAAATATGTAGCAACTCACCCCACCCTTGCTTTAGCTCTCAATCATTGACGACCACTGAAAATTGGTTTTCCAAGTTATCCAAGGTTTTACTGCTCCTGCATACTGTGATGTCATGCATGCCCTCAATCTGTAATGCCAAAACTCCTCCACATTCTCCAAAACTATTCAAATTTAGCCTTTGCCAGTGCTTCATATGAATATACCTCACCAGTCCCTCGTCTTCATATGACTCATTTTATCTATGCCACAGCATCCTAGGCTTACTTCCATCAAGAACACTACCCATCTCTTATTATCCTGCCATGGCCAATGTATCTCCTAGCCTCAGTATCTAGTCTAGTTTCTGACAAATAGGGAGTTTAATATTGTGGCCTGAAGGACAAAGAATGAGTTCATTAAGATTTAGCTCAAAACCTTCTGGCCACATCCAAGGTATTCATTATCCCCTCCCAACTTTGTGTCATCTAAAGCTTGGATACCTATGTTCCCTTGAACTCTAAGTTGCTTATTAAGGAGACACATTTTCAGAAGGGCCCAATGTCCATATATGAATTCTCTGGTGAGGCACTAGTTTCTTCAAGAGAGAGATGAATATAGGACATTTTTATACCTTAGTAAGCACACTCAGTATTTCCACATGCATTTCCTGTCCTTTTGTAAGCACCAATGACCACAGTCAAAATTGGCATATTTATGAGTCACTGGAGAAGTTATGCACAGGAGGGTGAAATTCTAGCTGCTTTCATGCTATGCAGTCTTGCCCAGGACAATTGCATGGGAAGTGAACTTACATAGAGAGGGTGTCAAATGGCAAAGGCCCAGGTACATCATGTCTACTGAATTTATCCCACATAAATTGATTTCTTGAAAAGAAATCATACCACCTGGACTAAGCATTCTCAGTGGGCCAGTGTTTGAATTCAGGCATCCGCTGACTTCTGTCCAAGAATTCACACAGTGTTTCATAACCCACCCAAGACCATCTTGATGGAAATGATGTCAGATTCTCTCATCATCTTCATTTGTGAAATCCACAGACATCCAGTTTTGGAAAACTTACAAAATATTTGCCTACCTTAGTAACTTTCTGGCTATTATATCCCCTTTATCATCCTTGATTCCCCCCAAAGAACATCTATTGTCACTCAACAGTTTTTCTCTGCCACTTAGGGTACAACTCATCCCCGAAAAAAAAAATCCTAAATCATGGCCCTTGGGCTAGTGTGTGCAGAGACTCCCCAGAGTTCCAGAAAGGAACAGTGCTCTTTCCCCCTGGGCTGTCAGGATCTGGGGGTATACCCTAATGAATGAGTGACTCTCCTGTCTCTGTTGGAATCATTACCTCTCCCTCTCCAAGAATGAAGTGGGCAGGGGGCAATGGTGAACAAAGGAAGGAGCTTTATTTACATGGGAGTGACAGCTCCAACAAGTAGAGGGTCGCCAAGTGGGAGTTACACCCCAAACAGGAAAATGAACGGTCTGAACTCAGTAACAGAGGGATCCAGCCAGCAGGTTGCCAGCAAGTGATACAACTCCAGGCTCAAGACTTCAAGAAATTTCCACCCTCTTGTCATAACTGTAATGCAACACTAATGGCCTGGACCTGAAAATCAGACACAGGAGGGAAGTGGCAGGTTGTCACCCAGAGCTGGCCTCTCTCTGGGGCATGCGGAATATTGCTACATCTGCTTTAAGACACTGAAGGTGTCAGGTCGTGGCTGGTGAGATGCTGTCACTGATCCAGGCCCTGGACCAGACAACATTTAATAACTGCATTTAGATGCACACTTCAGCTGCAACTGGGGCCATTCAAGAATATTCCAGGATATGTGTTTCCCTGAGCAGCATACCCTAAGTTTAGGACACCATTGTTCTAATAAGCCCCCTTGAACACACCGAGATCGACTGTCCTGATGGATTCTAGATCAGTTTTATCACTCAGAAGGAACTTTGATAGGTGGTAAAAGGGTGAGAATTCTCTTTATTGTTTTATTTTTATACTTGTAAAATACAGTAAACAAGGCTAGGGTAGCTGGCACGTCATTATTTAACTTATTTTACAAGCCCCCTCCACCTAGCAGAGTATGTAATAAGAACCTCCAAGTTCATTCAGCACACTCTACCCTACCAGAAATGCCAGACTTGTTCCTGCAAGCCCTGCTTAAATGCCTCCCTAGGTAGTCAGCCCATTCACTAACTCCATGAGGTAGCTCATCCCTAGCCACAGTGCCCATTCACAAGACAGACTTTCCTCCAGCTTGACTGGCACACAGCAATAGTTCCATTTCCACCTGTTGTCCTGGGCATTTAATAAGCCCCTTCCTGTGATTTGAATGTGTCACCCAAACTCACGCTGAGGTTTAATCCCCATTGTAAGGGAGCAAGAGGCAGACACAAAGCAGAACTCCCAAGAGGTGATAAGGGAGAGTGAGACTGTGTTCATCTGTATGTCAGGATAAGGCATTTGAAGTACGTCTTCTGCAGTGGTAACTGACATGGCCACACTTATCTATCTTCCTAACCAAAACATTACGAGTGAAAGGAGATGACACAGTCTGGTGTTTGTTGGTGCTATCGCAGGATATCTAAGGCTGGGTTATTTATAAGGAATAAAGGTTTATTCAACCTACATTGCTGGACTTGGGGAAGTTTCAGGGCAGACTTCTGTCTCTGTCAAAGTCCTTGTTGCTGGGTGATTTTGGTAGAGTCTTGATCTAGCACAAAGCATCACATGGTGAGAGAGGCATGTACAAAGAACAGCGCTTTCACAGCTCACCAACTCTAGAGATATACTCACTAATCTGTACATAACTTAGCCCATCTATGAGAGCAATGCCCTCATGAGCTCCTCGCCACTCCTCCCTGCCACCACCACACAGAAATCACCCCCTCTCCATTTTACTCATTGAGGCTAGAGACGCTCAAAGAGTAAGTAGCTCACTTAAAATTCCTCAGCTAATGAGACAATTTTGTTTTGTATCTAAATACGCTCAGTTCTCTCCATAGTTTCTCTTGAGACATGCCTCCAGGCCCTAAGGCCCCTTGCTTTGCTGGAAAACTCTGATCTTCCATGTGTAATAAAAGGTTCACCAGTCAGCAAACACAAGACACCAGGTGTAGCGTGCTGTGGGATAATGCTTTTGTAGACTTGTTTAATAAAATGCTGATTGGCCAGTAGCCAGGCAGGAAGTATAAGCGGGATAAGCAGACAAGGAGAATTCTGGGAAGAGGAAGGCTGAGCCAGGAGATGCTAGCCCACTGTCCAGGGAGCAGCATGTAATGGCACACAGGAAAAACCATGGAACACATAGTAACATATAGATTAACAGAAATGAGCTGAGTTTAAGTGTATGAGCTAATAATTAGTAAGCCTGAACTAATGGCTGAGCAGTTTTAATTAATATAAGCCTCTGTGTGTTCACTTACTTGGGGGAAGCAAGTGGAAAAGATTTGTCCTGACTGCAGGCCAGGCAGGACACAGGAAATCTCCCGGCTACAGTAGCCTAACAATTTCAATGGGGAGGTGTGCTACATATGGCATCCATTATGGTTCCATCACCCCAGCTACATTTGTAGTGCTCCATTGAATTCACTGACTCATATTGAGCTTCTAGTCCTGAAACCTGATTCTTCCTCTTTGTTTGACACATCCAGACAGGAAGAGAAGGGAGCTAGAGAAAGTCACCACAGGCTGAGAACCCTGAGACAAAAGGAAGGAATAAAGCCAGCATCCACTACCAAAGCTCAAATAAGACAACAAAGGGCCCCATTCTAAGACCATCATCCCGAGGTCTCCAACCCAACAGGAAAATGAAGCGAACTCCAGGAAATAAATCTCCTTTGTGATGATGTAATCAGGTTTTCACTATTGGCATCTTGTTTTTCTCTGTTCCCTTCCCAAACTCCAATCTACTGAAAATAATTAAGTTCTTGAAATGTGAAATTCCACACAGACAGAGAGAAAAGGACAGGTGATCGCGACCAAAAAGAAATTCTAGAAAGGGGAAAGTGAATAAACAAGACTCCACTGACCTATCAACACAGGAAAGCTGGAGTCTCAGAGGGAAGAGTGGGGACAGGCAGACTGGTTCATGGCAGCCAGATGAGAGAACCACCCCTTCCTTCTCTCTCAGGACAGGAGGGGAAGGACTGTAGGCCATGAAAGAGATGACCACAGAGGAAGAAGAGATCTTAAGGGGTGAAAGGGAACAGAGAGCAACTGAACACATTGACTAAAAGCAGAAGGGAGGGTTTACTTGGGAAGAGGACAAGAAGCAGCCAGGGGAGCCAGGGGAGCCAGGGGAGAGCAGCGAGGCTGAATAAGAATGAAGTGCAATGATGGCTGAGTGGGGATTTGCTACAATAAAACCCATTACTAACTGAATCAATTATAAAAAGAAGAGCTGTGAGAATGGACTCCAGGAAGTGGGACACAAGTAGAGAGAGTTTACAGGATCATGGGGGTGGGGAGGGGGTATATAAGAGTCTAAAAAGGAGGACCTGAACTGGGGAACAGAATCGGTCAATAAAACACTTGCCCGGCAGGTATGAGGATCCAAGTTCATATCCCCTACACACAGGTAAAAATCTCAGTTTGGCAGCACACACTTACAATCCCAGCACAGCTGGAGGATCCCTCCCTGGCGCTCACTGGCCAGCCTGGTAGTCAAATCAGTAAGATATCCTGTGTCAAAACTAAGGTGGCTAACAATCAAAGAAGAAAACCAGCATACATACATGCATACATATACAAACATGTACACCACACCCCAGCTCAAATGTCACTCCTACAACACCTGCAACAGGTACATAGCACCAGAAACAAGTCCGCAAGATTCTATTACAGGAAACACAAAGGATACCTCTGTGGTCCCTCTGCAGGAGAACCAGTATCAGAACCAGAACCTCGGGCCATCCACGGACCACCTGCCGAGTTCTGGAGTCCCATCACAGCTGTGACTGACAGCAGCTGATCCCAACACTGGAGGGAAGCCACTTACAATGAAGGGCAGGACCACAACCCACAACAGAGAAGAAGAAAGACAAATAGGGCAGGCCAGAAATAAGAAGTCACTCTTGAGATGGGGAAACAGCACTGAACAAAAGCCATTGGGAGTGCGAGGAAAGGTCGTGTGGTCTTTCTGAGCTTAAACCCAAAGAGCTGTAGGGTTAAAGCAAGGAAAATAATCAGAACATCCTACTATCAGGAATCCTGAAAGAAATAAAAACAAAGAAAAGGATAATATCTATGTGGCTCCACTAAAAATCATAATAATTACCCACATGTCTGTAATCCCAGCACTCGGGCTGAGAAACAAAGATCATGAGTTCCAGGACTACACAAGTAAGACCCACCTTAAAAAAAAATAAGTAAGCCAGATGTGGTAGCTCACATCTGTAATCCCTCTACTTCAAATAACTGGGGTAGGACTGCTGTCACAATTTGTTGGTGAGTTTGAGGTGAGTACTGACTACAGAGTGCAACCCCATCTTAAGAAACAAGAAATAACCAACTAAATAAATACTAAAAATAATTTAGATTGCCATGGTTAAAAGCAGGCTCTAGTGCTGTGGAATAATCCTTCTATATGCTGTAAAAATTGTGCTGTGATTGGTTTAATAAAGAAGCTGACTGGCCAATAGCTGAACAGGATAAGGTTAGGGGGAGAGCCAAACTGAGAATACTGGGAGGATGAAGGGTAGAGTTGGGAGTCACCAGCATAGGCAGAGAGAAGCAAGATGGACATGCCATTCTGAGAAAAGGTACCAAGCCACAAGGCAAAGTGTAGATAAAATACGGATTCATTGAAAATGTAAGAGTTAGCTAGTAACAAGCCTGAGCTATTGGCCGAGTATTTATAATTAATATTAAGCCTCTGAGTAGTTATTTGGGAAGTGGCTGCTGGCACAGGAAAACTCTGCCTATACTCTAGAGCCAGATTTACTACAGTAAAATGCCACCATTATTGCTTATGTGGCTTTAGAACAGCCATTTAAACTGTGTCTGTGAACAGGAAGAAAGCAGTTCTATATGTTTGCTACAGAGTTCATATATGTCTCAGCTCCTCAACACTGTGTTACATTTGCCCAAGAAATGCCATCTAGTACTTAATATGTCACAAAACATGCAGTCCAGGTGATTGCTCACTGATTCAACAAGTCTGACTGATGATGCTACAAGGAAGACAGAGAGGAACTGTGTTGGGTGGACACAAGGGTGTTGGCTTCAAATCTTGCCATGCATAGAAGGAAGACAGATCATTCATGATGTAATTATAAAACAAACAGGAATTAGAAACACAGAGCTAAGTCAATGCCAAAGGAGGAGTACGGGGGTTTGCCAGGGAGAACAAAGCTCCATAGTAGGGAGAGGATGGGCCCGTTTATGTGAATTGTTTATTTTGATAGCCATTTAAAAACACACATATTTAGGCAACCTTCTCACACAGAGCCCCAAACCAGGGGGTGGCAATAGATGACTTGCATCAGACAGCCTCTGCACAAGCTAAGGTCTGACTCAGAGCAAAAAATATCCTTTCCAGCTGCTTCCACACAAAAAAAAAGTAAGCAAAGGGCATGTTTCCAAGGAAAAAGAAGCAGGTGTCTGGAGTGAGCGTCCCAGCTCGGGGCAGAATGGAGCTGTGTCTTCTGGCACAAAGTGCCCTACATTTTCACTCTTGCAAACTCCTGGGGACCTTAGAGCCCCCTAGCCTCTCCTATTTCACATCCCTTCCTTGAACTATCTCCTTCCTGCTGGGGACAAAAGAAATTGCTACCGCTTGATTGAATGGCTGCTAAATTGTGTTCTGAAGTCTTTTGAGTTTTCTATTAAATGGCCCATATGCTGGTTTCATCAGAAAAACTAACTCTTGCAGAAAAAAAGCATTGCTTTTCTGAGATGAAGTGTTGGCAGTCGGTATTCTGTCTAAGGCATGCTGTCATGGTCTTTGTGAGAGGTAGCAGAAAAGGAAAATGCCAATCACTGTAAGAGATTTTTGAAGAAGGCAGATTGGAAAGAAAGTCGATTTTGTCATCTTTAAAAAGAGAGAGAGAGAGAAAGGGAAATGGGTCAGGAAATTCTGAAAAAGAGACAGCATTTGTGCTCGGGGACTTAGAATTTTGATTTTGGAGTCCTGATTCATCGTGGTAATCGCTCCTTCTGCTTCTATTGCTTGCAAGGGAGAAACAGAGGCAATGCAGGATGAGCCAGAGGATGAAAATGCTGGGGCCTAGAGAGAGAAGTGTTGAGGTGGCCGAGAGCAAAGACCTGCAGCACTATTTTGCCCCTACACATGCCTGAAAATTCAGAACTAATGTGAAGACTGTTTGAATCAAATAATAGGTTTAATGTGATCAAGAAAAAATTATTTTTTATCAATTGAGGAAGACAAAAAAAATTTAAAAACCTTCCACCAAGCATTGATTACTAAGAAATGTTACTTTTATAATAAAAATATAATAATAAATAGGGCTAGGGATAGAGCTGTGTGGTAGAGCACTAGCCTAGCATGTGTAAGGTGCTGAGTTAAAAATCCCACTATAGAAATATGTATATGTATGTGTGTGTGTGTGTGTGTGTGTGTGTGTGTGTGTATTACACCTTTTAATTCATTTAAAATTTCAACATCAGATAGTCCTGAGGTAAACTAAAAACAAAACGGGCTAGCTACCTCTTTTAATCAAGGTGTGTGAGGCAAACCTTAAGTGAACAAGTAGTAACTGGACCTTTATAGTCATCAGCTTCCATTTTGGTAGAATCTGTTTTTTTGTTCCCAGAGTTTATGTTGATTTTTCTAAATGCATTCCCTATTTTTGCAGAAGTCAAATGCTTTACTAAGATCAGTAGTGAAGCACTCACCTACTGGTTAGATGAAACAGAGTCATGCTGCATCATATGGACATGAGAATCACAGACCCAGACTGGGGAGAGCTCAGTGAAGAACATTTGCAGCTTTTCCAAAGGACCCAGGTTTGGTTCCCAGCACCCACATGGCAGCTCACAAGCACATCTAACGCCAGTTCCAGAGGGTCTGATGCTATCTTCTGGACTTCCTAGGCACCTACACTCATATGTGCATATTCTTACACACACACACACACACACACACACACACACACACACACACACACCTAATTAAAAGTAAAACATGGGGAGCTGTAGAGATAGCTCAGTGGTTAAAAGCACATACTACTCTTCCAGAGGACCCAGGTTCAGTTCCAAGCAACTCCATAGTTACTCATGACAGCCATAATTCCAGTTCTAGGAGATCCAATACCTCTTCTGACCTCTTTGGGTATCAGGCTCTCTTGTAGTACACATACATATATTCGTAGGATATTTAGATATATACAGGCAAAACATCCATACATGTAAAATAAAATAAATGACTCTAAAAACACTTCAAAAAAAAACACAAACCCATAAAATTAAATAACCCAAATTGTACTTCACAGACACAAAAGTAAATACTCTCCTAGGTGAGAGAGGAATTCCAACAAAATTTTGATTTGTTTTAAGACAGATTCTCACTATGTATGTCAGGCCAGCGCTGAACTCTCAATTCTTCTGCCTCAGTCTCCAGAGTGCAGGGATTGGAAGCAGACACCACCATACCTAACTCTCAGCAGCACTGTAATGATATGACTGCTTAACAATTTTTTTCAACAAGCATGGTTATTCAGAATGGCAGTACTATGATCCTTGGAGGAAATGCCCTCACCACTGGACAAACTCAACAGATTGACTGGCTTATGTCCAACAGACCTAACTGAGTCTGGAAGTCCTGTTGGAAAACCCAAAGGTCTCACATCCACAGAGAGACACCTGAGTTAAGCTAATGCCAGCTCAAATTGAGGAACACTTTCCAGGAAGGTGAAGTTGCTCCTGGGTGCTCTGCAATTGCTGAAGGGTGGGAACCTCTTGGTGTGGACACAGGGATTGCAGCTGTGGGCTTCTGGAAATAAACATTTGTACAGTACCTTGCGTTGACCTATGGGTTAGGGGAGCTCATGTGGCTGTGCACGCATGGTAGGAAAGGAAGTAACTAAATAAAACGACTGGTTTTCTTGCCACTCTCTGCGGTGTTCCACTGTCTTTGCATGTTGGAAAAATTAGGAAACTGATAGAACCTCATCTATTATTTTTCCACTAAATTAGATAGAGAACACAGTTGAGATACAGTCATCATAAGACAGAATTTTAAGAACTCAAGTACAGATACTGGAGAGATGGTTTGGTGGCTAACAGCACTTGTCCCACTCACCTAGAACCAGAATTCAGTTCCCAGCACCAACACTGAGTAGCTCATAACTACCTGTAACTCCAGCTCCAGGGGATCTGATGTTGTCTCCTGGACTCTACAAGTACACACACACACACGTGGACATCTAACACACACACACACACACACACACACACACACACACACACACACACACACACACACTTTAAAACTGAAACACAGCGTTTCTCTGTTCAGTTTTGGTACCTGTCCTGGATCTCTCTGTGTGACTAGGCTGGCCTCAAACTCACAGAGATCCATCTAGCTCTGCCTCCCCAGTGCTGGGATTAAAGGCATCCATCACTCAGCCTAAATTTTTTTTTTAAGTATGAAAAATAATTTCCAAAGAGGAAGAGACTTAACTCCAAGGTCATCATCTTCTTAACCAATCTCGTATTAGACACTATCTTCTGATGGTCATCACTGACTCATCTACTGAACTATGAACCCCTAAGAGGGAACTCTTCTCACTGATTCCTGAGCCTGGGACAACCAGTGCACCACCTAGCAATATGCTCAGAGATTTCCCCAAACCAAACCAAGCCGATTCAAAGGAAAGGAGACACACACACACACACACACACACACACACACACACACACACACACTAAAGCACTACACAAATCTGTGTAGACAAAAGCAGGCAAGCAGAATGATTTCTAAGGATGAGTTCAAGCCCCGGACCTGTGCCCTCCTCTCTCCACCAGAGGCAACCACTCTTAACTGTGAAACTTTGCTTTGAAGGTTTCATCACATTTATTGCTAATGCAAAAAAAAAAAAAAAAAAAAAAAAAGGATGCCAGTTCCAAATTATTCATGTCTCTTTACTTAAATAGGGCCAAAATATTTGGAAACACTGTCGGTGGTTATTCCAAATTGTTGTATTCAAACAGGCAACAAACAGAGGCTTCTGTTCTCAGACTCCACCAACAGGGATGAGCTTTCCTTCCCCCACTTGGGATAGAGAGGCAGAGAGGCCACGTGACCCTAGAATTAGTGGGGACAGACACATCAGAAAGAGACAGGGGGTGGGGAGAGGAGGGCTGAGTCAGGGTCTCTGGTGGAAGGAGTTGTTTTGCTGAAGGAGAGGGTGGAGCCCCAGAACAGATCTGTCCCTCTTCCCTTCCTCTCTGCCGAGCAAGATGGGACCCATTTTCATCCTATAATTGGCAGTGAACAGTTCCACATTCCTCAGTAGACTCTGTTCCTTTGAACCAGTAAAAATATTCTGTAAAACACTCCTTGTGATTACTCATACTAAGGCATTTTAATGTAACCAAAGTCAATTTATAAAATGATACATAGCAGATAGTGGTAAGAAAATCCTTGCAAAGATGTGACAATGGGGGAAGACCTCACACAGCTCAGGTAAATAAGTACAGCCGGTCCCTGTGATGATGTTAGTAAACTCTGTGGGAAGAAAACTAATACCTTCCTTTGGAGAGCCGGTCTCTGAAGGGATGTCCTGACTACCAGAAAAGGCTGGAGCCCTGAGATGCAGAGCCTGAAGGGCGCCTGTGATGAGGCCCCCATAGATGGAGAGCACCCAGGAGATGCTGAGCAAGGGGCCGTCTCAACAGGCAGCTCTCAGAGAAAGAGATCTAGGTGTGCTGGCTCCCGCCTGTAACCCCAACACTCAGGAGCAGATGCAGGAGCATCACCTCTACTTCTAGGCCAGCTTTGGCTACACAGTGAGTTCCAGGGCAGCCCTGGGTACAGTGAGATATCCTGTTTCAACTCCTTCCCTTCCCCAAACAAAAGAAACCAGTTCAGAAAAATTCCATTGGCAAATCCATAGTTACACACTTCAAGACGATTGCATTCTGCTTAAAATAGCAGAGAAACCCAAGGCCTAGAAAGAAAAGTCAGTAAACCCAAACCTTAGAAATATGGACATAAGACCAACTGCTTTTCATTCAAACACTTTAAACCTTCTACTGAATCTGAGCTCTCCCTCACTGCAATACTACTTTAAGCATCATTTCCACTCTGTAGATAAGGAAACAGGGTCACAGAGGCCACATGCCCTGCTCAAGACCCAAACAGTAAAGTGGCTGAGTACAGCAGTGCCCAACCCTAAGTCATCTCCATAGGACAGGTGCCTACAAAGAGGGAGGTCTGCAAACCTAAGCCAGTCGGCAGTGGCTATGGAATACTAAGCCTGACCAATTAGTTATTTGGGGTGAGACCTTTCTGAACTCTGTTACTTAAACTTTTCTTTTGTCTCTTTCTTTTCTTTCTTTCTTTCTTTCTTTCTTTCTTTCTTTCTTTCTTTTTCTTTCTTTCTTTCTTTCTTTTTCTTTCTCTTTCTTTCTTTCTTTTCTCTTTCTTTCTTTCTTTCTTTCTTTTTTGGCTTTGAGACTAATATTGACAAGTATTCTTAAATATTACCAAATTCTACTTAAAGGGTCCCTAAAAATTCAAATGAAATTCCATCAGTACTCTCCAATTGAAAAAAAGGAAGGAAAAAAAAGTCTTCAGAGTGAGTCAGGGAGGAGGTACCAATGAGTAACCTGCCTGTGAAGAGGGAAGTCTATGCCCTAAACTGCCGCCTCCAACCGCCAGTCCTTGAAGAATTATGACACAGGCTCCCCAATCACAGAGCGACCCTAAGAGTAATCACCCACCTAGCACACTGAGCAGATGAATTTCAAGGAGGGAGGAGGGAAAGCTACCCCTACTTTTAAAAATGGACAACAGAGAAAATGGCTCAGCCGGGAAAGGCACCTGCCACCTGGAGACCTGAGCGGAGTCCCAGGACCAACCTGGTAAAGAGAGAGAACTGGATCCCAAAAGTCACTCTCTGACCTTCGCATGTGTACCAAGGCATTGACACAAATGCACACACACACACACACACACACACACACACACACACACACACACACACCACATATACCAAACCAAACAAATAAATGTAATAAAATACAAATATTACATTTTTCAAAAAAGGAGACAATAAAGTCCCAATCGCATTCCCTAGAGACCACAGTGGGATACATCCGAACTCCTTAAAGGTTTCGCTATTGACTCGAGAAGTTACGATCATAATCTGAGCAACATGAAATTACATTATAAACATCTTCACACTGGAAAAGGGAAATCACATTAGCTGCTGTTTTCCTGATTAGTTTGTTCAATAAAACTCTCACATTGGTCAGTCGAGGGGAGATTTTCTCAGACAGTTCTGTTGGTGAGAACAGCATATCTAGGGGCCTCCGTTCAATTAATTCCCTAGACCACACCCCAGCTCTGAAGTTTCTCCCTCTGTGAGAAATAAAAATTCGAATGTCTGCTTTCTGCATGCACCAGTGAAGCTGCATATCCTTTCCTGCTCATGTTCATGTGTGGGCAGCACACACATTGACCCTTCCTCCCTACCCCCTTCAGAGAGAGACAGACACAGAGACCGAGAGAAAGGAACTCAAACCTCCGCCCAGTCCAGGGGTGTTTTTCTTTCCAGCGGTCCCACATGTCTGACTTGTCGGCAGCAGCAGAGTACTCCAGGTCCCTTTACCAAGTGGCACCTCTTCCAAGACCACCTTGCCAGTGGGCAGACATGGCTGCTAGGTGGGCAGACAACTCCAGCTTGCCTCACTCCCTCCTGTAAGTGACGCTCTTCTCTCCCCAGGCCCCTGTGCTGCAGCCCTATGTGAAATGGAAGTGGGGTGCTAGAACCGAGTGGGAAGTGGGACAAGCAAGAGTCATGGTTTCTGTGACATCATGGGACCTTTATTATTGGTGGCTGCTTCTTCAGAAACATGCAAGTCCATCCGCCACCAGCATCTTTGAACTAGTCTCAAGTGTTCCATTCAGCAGGTTTTCCAGGCAGGTCTATTTAACATGCAGCTGGCTCAGACTCACAAGAAGTTCTCTGACTCACTTTGTGTTTCGTCCCTCCTCCCCTCTCCTGTCAACGCTAATGTGTGTCCAAAGAGCATTATCTCATATAAAGACGGGAAGTGGTTCCACGATTAATTTGAGCAGTCTTGATCATGAAATCTCAGGGAAATGAGCTACAAGATCATGAGGACAGAAAGGAAACAATACTCAGAGAGTTCTGTCTAAGCCTGACAGACATTCCTCACTCTGGGTAAGCAAGCACTGGCCCCTCTCTGACTCACCAGCCTTTCCTCACTGCCCACCCAGACCCCTCAATGGTACCCCTTTCTTGCCTACATGCTATCTCTGACCAGAAAGGTAGAGTACATACATCCACGGTACCAAATTTCCAAGTGAATTGTAGAATTTGAGTGAGTGTATTCATGTTTGCCTTGGAGTTTCAATCTCTAGGAGATATTAAAGCACATATCAGTGCAGGCAACATAGGATGTCTGTACAATTCTTATAGGTGAATAAAATACTGATGACCCTGTACATTGTGAACTGGCAATTCCTCCCCTATAAATCTATCCTATAGCAGTATCCACTCAGCTACAGAGAGATATTAAGACGATATGTGGGCATCATTACTTATAACACCAAAACATTAGAAGAAATTAAATAGTAAAGAGCTTTATAAATAAATTGTGTGTGTGTGTGTGTGTGTGTGTGTGTGTGTGATGGGATAATATCCTGACGTAAGGAACAATGAAGTGGACCTATTCTGTTCTCATATTTTAAAAGAGCATCAAGTGGAGCTGGAGAGTTGGTTCAGCAGTTAAGAGCACTGACAGCTTTTCCAGAGGACCTGGGTTTCAGTTCTAGCAACCACATGGCAGCTCACAACTGTCTATAACTCCAGTTTCAGGGACTCTGACTCCTTGTCTGATTTCTGTAGGCTCCTACATGTACAAGGTCCACATAAATAATTCAGGCACACATGTATACACACAAAATTAAATAAATAAACATTGTATAACCAACACAAACGTATTTTATTTTGTGTGTGCGTGCGTGTATGCATGTGCAAAGGTACCCCCTAGAGGCCAGAAGAGAAGGCCAGATCCCCCGAAGTCTAGGCAGCTGTGAACCACCCAATGAAGGTGCTGAGAACTGAACCCAGGTCCTCCAGAAGAGCAGCAGTGAGCCACTGAACTATAACCACCTCTCTAGCCCCCAAAATGCATCCTTGAATGAAAAGAGCAAAGAACAGCTCAATATAGAGCCTGGTGCTTATTACTGCAATGCATGAATCACTGGTGCAGATTGATATGTTTCCCTGTTTTAAATCATGGTTGATATGGAACTATCAATTAGCTAGAGACAGCCACATCATCAAACAAAGGACCAAACCAGCTAAGAATTTAGAATTTATTAGACTGATGTGGCAGGCTGTTACCTTTAACTTGGTTCCCCCTGGTAGCAGTTAAACTAATTTCAGTTTACTTAGACAATAAAAGAGTGTATTTTTAAGTGCTCAGTTTTCTATTTACATATTATACCATTTCAGTGTCCAATACTTTCATAGTCACCTTAATGTGTGTGTTCATTCATAGAGACTTAGAGAAAAATATGGAAAGATACACAACATAATAAGTGGTAGAGTTCCCCCTGCCTCTGGTGCTGGGGAAGAGGTATATTTAGAGCAGACGTAGTTAAAGAAAAAGCTTTTATTTTTCATTTTTATATTCTCAATTTCATATGAATGCAGCACTTATTATTAATATATATTATTACTTAACAGTTAAAAGAGTGCTTAGGTCTGGACATGCACATTTATACACCATGGAAGTCAACCATGATCATTTCCAGGGAACTGCGTTAAAGAGGTCAACTACAGTGTTTTTTTAGAAAATGGTATGAGAAGCCTTTGAGGTAAGTGAGAAGATGGAGAAAGCAGGTTTTATGTGGATGAAGTTCAAAGCAGTGTTGTAAGGGCTCTGTTTAAGACAGTGGTTCTCAATCTGTGGCTCACAACACCTTTGGGAGTTGAACAACCCTTTCAGAGGGGTTGCCAAAGACTATTGGAAACCACAGATATTTGCATTATGATTCCTAACAGTAGCAAAATTACAGTTGTGAAGTAGCAACGAAAATAATGTTATGGTTGGGGTCACCACAACACGAGGAGCTGCATTAAAGTTTGCAACATTAGGAAGGTTGAGAGCCACTAATTTAAGGGAAGATGGAAAGGAAAAAGAAATAATGAGATAAACATCAGTTATTATGGAAGGCCTTAGCCAAGGGTGGTGGTTCATGTCTGCCACTTGGGGAGTTGAGGCAGGAGGATTGCTGCAAGTTCAAGGAGAGGCTGGCACCCAGCCTGAGTTCCACCATAAGAACTGCCTCAAAAAGCTGAAAAAGAATTAAGGTTTTTAATTCTGGAAAGGTGTTTGTGCATATGACTCCAGACCTGGTATATTTTCTGAAGTGTCTGAATGACCTGCCTCTGGGCAGCTAAGGTACTTCTATGGGGATTTCCTATTGGTATTTCATATACAGTGACATAAGTGAAAGGAATGAAGATTGTTGGACACTTAAAACTTGCAGAGTGTCCATAACTTGACCATACAGTCTGTCAGACAAGGACATATATCCTTGGAGGAGGTATGCCCCTGGGCGCCAGCTTTGAGGTTTCAAAAGTCCATGCCATCCCAGTTACTTCTCTCTCTCTCTCTCTCTCTCTCTCTCTCTCTCTCTCTCTCTCTCTCTGTCTCTCTCTCTCTTTTGGTTACTGCTCCAGCACTAGGCCTCCTTCCTGCTGCCATTGCTCTCCACCATGATGGTCATGGCCTCTACTACCCTCTGGAGCCATGAGCTCCAAATTCAATGCTTTCTTTTAAGTCACCTTGGTCATGGTGTCTTACCATAGAAACATATAAGTAACAGAGATCCTACTCATAAAAAGAGGTGGTCCACAAGTTATGGGGTGTAATAATAAACTACACAGAGGAGGGAAAATAAGAAATTGGGAATAACCCCACAGCAGAGATTTCCTCCAATAAGCTGATACTCTGAGCTGACTGCTGAAGAACTGAGGGGTTAACTAGGCACAAAGAAGGTGAAGGTACAAGAAATTCTGTCAGGATCCAAAATACAGGCAAGGAAGGGAGACTTGCAGGGCAGCGTGTGTCTCAAGAATACAAAAAGATTGCAACCAGAGAATACAGACGAGAAGAAAGTGGGTTCCGAGGATCTGGATTCAGGCTGCCATGCTTACACAGCACATCCTCTATCAGTGAAGCCCTCTCCTACAAATATTTGTCTTTAGAAAACTGTTGAAAGCATTGGAAAGTGCCCACAGCCAGGCAACAAGCAGAGCAGAGACCACCATCAAAAGAGACATTATACGGGACAAAATTTGTAAGTTTGCAAATTCTTGCCTCGGGACACTCTTAACCCACACATAACTGGGCTGCTGTAGAAGCCCTCTGTTTCCTGGGTTTACTAGGTGTACAATGAATTCAGAAAAGGCAGGAATGCATAAAGTTAGAAGACATAAATGTTAGCAAAAAACCCAGTAAGGCAATGAGCTCTTAAATGATTAATAAATCTTTTCTTTCAAATCCTTAGATATCAGAAACATGAATGTGCACACTTGGAGTTAATACGATCTCAGCATAATCCCAGTACAGCTTTTAAAGTAAAAGCTGATTCTCCCATGTGTATATAAAACAATACTCATCAAAGAAAAAGGGTTGTCAATCTGAGGGGGCATGGGAGGGAGGGAAGGGAAAGGAAGAAGTGATGTCATTATGTTTTAATTAAAAATATATTTAAACAATAATAAAGTAAGTTGACATGCTAGTTTTCAATACTAACTGGAAACAAAAAGGATGAAGGAAACTTAAGACAATCTTGAAAAAAAGCAAAGGTAGAGAGTGTGTACCACAGAACTTCAAGACATCTTATACCCAGTGTGCAATTGGCATACACTCTGCTATTGATGGGTTTTTAGCAAAGTCATCAAGTCAATAAAGCAAGAGAGAACTTTTCAGCAAATTATGTTAGAATCACTAGATATACATGAAAATAATGTTTCTCAATCCCTATTTTACAACATGCGCAAAAACTTAATTCAAGGTGGATCATGGATTACTTGCAAAAGTTAAACTATAAACCTTTTGGAAAAAAAAATGGGAGACTGATTTTGTGGCCTAGGAGTATGTATTGAGTTCTCAGAGATGGGATACAAAACACAATGTGATAGAAGTAAAACATAGTAGGCCGGGCAGTGGTGGCACACGCCTTTAACCCTGGCACTCGGGAGGCAGAGGGAGGCGAATCTCTGTGAGTTCGAGGCCAGCCTGGTCTACAGAGCAAGATCTAGGACAGGCACCAAAACTACCCAGAGAAACTCTGTCTCAAAAAACCAAAGAAATAAAATAAAATAAAAAGAAGTAAAACATAAATTTTTTACTTATTAGAAAAATAACATTAAGGAAATGGATGGGAACGCCTCAGATTGACAGAAAATATTCAGCAGATACCCACCTGACAAAAGATTTATGTATAGAACTTTTCTTGTTCCTGAAACTCACTATTAGTGAGTTTTAAACAATTAAAATGCCAAAAACAAGAGCAGGAGAGATGGCTCAGTGGTCAAGAACATTGGCTGCTCTTGTAGAGGACTGAGGTTCAACTCCCAGCACCCACATGGAAGCTCGGGGCTCTCTGTAACCCTAGTTCCAGGGGATCCGATGCCTTTCTCTGGCCTCCACAGACACCAAACACACATTTGATACACAGACATCCATGCAGGCAAAACACTAATACTCATAAAATAAAACAATAATTTAAAATTTAAATTAAAAGACCAGTAAAAAAAAAAAAATCTTGAGTATTCAATAAAAATCAGCTTGAAACACCAAGAAATGAAAGGTGAAGCCGTCAGACTTTGAAGACTTGTGACTCTTTACACAGGCTAGTGAGGGTGTGGCCAGCACAAGCCAGGCCTCTCACACCTTTCGATTTCTTCTCAAAGTAAAGATGCAGATCAAACTCTTTTAGGCCCAGTCTCACCTCAGGGAAATTAAACAAGTGAAATGAATACTTATGCCTACAAAAGCTTCAAGAATGTTCAGGCCAGCTTCTTTCACAGGAGGCAAACAGGACAACTGAAACGCCCCTCTACAGGAAAGTCTTGAGCAGCCTGGGTTTCCTCATATAACAGAACACTACCCCCATAGTAATAGGAATGGACTACTAATTGGGAAGCAGTATGAGTGAGTTTCATGCTATTATATTAGGCGAAAGAAATTGGACACAAAAGAAGGCCCACTGCCAAGGACTAGGGAATGGCTTGCCTGCCAGCACTGTACTAACTGAGCATTCTTTCATGTCTAGTTAGTCAAGTGCTTGCAGACAAGAATGAATACTGGAGTTGATCCCCATAACCAAAGTTTAAAAAAAAAAAAAAGCCAGATGTACCGGCAAACACTTGTAATTCCAGCTCCAAGGAGACAGAAAAAAAAAGCTGATCCTGGGGCTCCCTGGCCAGCTAGTGGAGCCTAACTAACAAGGACCAGGTCCCAGGGAGAGACCCTGTTTCCAAAAATAAGATGGATGGCTTCTGAAAAACTTGACCTGGAGTTGACTTCTGACCTCCACACACACAAGCATGCAACACCCCCCACAACACACATACACATATATACACACACAAACACAAACACCCCCACACATACATATAAACACAGAGGGAGGTGGGGGAGGGAAAGGGAGAGAACACACAACCATTTATTGTGAATTCCAGAACACACAGAGCTAATGTGGAAAAACCTGAGAACAGTGGCTGCCTCTAGCTGCATGGAAATGAAGTGGAAAGGCACATCTAAGGAAAGAGGAAATGTCTGGAGAAATGACATGTTTTCTGTCTCTGAGGGGCATCAGACTATAAAGTGGGTTTGTGATCCACATATTGGAACTGTGTACCTCAGATTTCCACATATCAGTGATCATGCTACAGTCTGAATGTCTATGTGGTGTTAGTCCCTTCCAAAGCTCAGGTGAGTGCTAAGGAGATGACTCAGTGGTTACAGTCCTTGCTGCCTAAACATGAGGACCAGAGTTTGGATCCCCAAAGGCTGCATAAATGCCAGGTGGGTGTGCTGGCCTATCTGCAATTCCAGAAGGCCGAGAAAAGGTTTCTCCATAGCAAGCTGGCTATTGAAAGCAGCTCTATCAGCAAGCTCTGGGTTTGATAAAGAGACCCGGTATCAATGAATAAGTCAGAAGAGCCATTCCCAATTTCAAGCTTGGGCCTCCATGTGCTGACCCACCCATGTACGTGTGCACACCCATGTAACTGGGTTGGAATTTAAATGCCACTATGAAACCACACAGAGTTGAAACCCCTGAGAGGTAAATAGGCCACAAGGGCTTCCTTCTTAGAGAAAGGGACAGAAAGGGAATCTGGCCTCCTTTTATGTCTTTACTTCTCTGACATGTTACCATAAAGCAAGAAGGCCCATAGTTGACGTTGGCACCTTAGCCTTGAATTTCCCAGCCCTCAAAACTGTGGGGAAAAAATTCCTATTCTTTATAAATTATCCAGCCCAAGGGGTTTTGTTACAGCAAAACAAAATGGGCTAAGATGGAATATAAGTTTTATTTAAAGCTTGTAAAGTCATCAATATCAAAGAGTGTGGAGCGGGAAGCAAGCTGAGGCATTATCTTGAGTCTCAAAACTAGGTGACGATGTCACTAACGCTCATTTTGTTACTCTCTTATATATTCGAAATGTTCCAGGATATCCATACTTTCTGTTTAATTTAGGTGCATGACTTTAAGCAAGAGATGATGAAGGCCTGAATGAAGAAAGTAACTGCAAAAGAACACACAATGGAAGGAGTCTGCCTGCTTGCCAGTGATTTGTGACTGATAAGGGCAGTGCTGAAAGAGAGGGACACTTTATCGACCTCAAGTCATCCATGATAGACTGTTTCTGTCCCACTGCGTTCCATAACAGCCTTTTACACTTAAAAATAAAACCACTATTTTGAAAGGTGGTCATGGAAACCACCAAACTGCTAACAGGTCAAGGCATTAAGAGCTTAAGAATACAAGAGGTGATGCCCAGGCCTCTGACTTGAGCCACTAGAGGGAATTTCTAAGGAGCAATCATTAAGACTGAAGAGAAATGATATGAAGATGAATGGACATTTGGGGTGGGGAATGGGGTCTAGAGCAACACTGCATGTTAAGCTTGTGATATTTTAATATGAGAAATCTATCAGGCTGTCATACAAAATTTTGCCCAGGAAGAGGTCTGAGCTACAGAGTCAGGCTGAGACTCATTACTGGCATAGGGAAAAGTTAGTCATTGTAAATTGAGTATTTGTGACATGTACAACTGCTCGTGAAATGGTGGCCCAAGAAGGTCAACATGTCTCTGGTGAAGGTACACATACAATCTCTGTCAAGATGCCTACATCCACCCTTGCCATCTGGTACAACCCATCCCTGGATGTCACCAATTCTGAACCCAGGGAACAAAATTCCCCAAGTACATGAAGTGTTTTAAAGAAACAAAGGCAGGAGGATTGTTCTTGTAGAACAAGGCGTCCATGAATATCCCCTTTGAAACTTTAAGGAAGGCCTGATATATTTTCAGAAAAGAATAAGACCATTTTTGAAATTTGACAAAGAAGATGCCAACTGACTATAAAACTCATAATTCCTTCATCCCATGATGGGCCTAAGAGGATAAAGAATCTGATGATTGAGGGAGTAATTGTTCAAGGGGGTTAGAGATGTGGGTGAGAGTTAATGCCCCTCAAGCCAGGGAGCACAGTATAAGAGTGCTTACCTCTCCACTTCAGATCAAAAGACAGGAGCTTTAAAGTGGCAGAGAAAGGACTTCTCCTACACCCTTGACAGCTCATGAAGCTTAGAAGACAAGCCAATTTGCATCTGATTTACCTAACATGGGAAATGGGCTTGCTGACTGCTTTGAAGGAAAACCAGAGCTTGAAGAAACCAAGTATGCTTAGTTTCCCCCCATGGTTGAGGTATAGGCTATACCCAAGAGGCAGTCATCACAAGATTGCCCGAAAAAGTGAAGTCAGGAGCCACAGGATTGAGCAAAGTGCATCTAGGATAGCAATGTACTATCCATGTGTCAGGAAACCATAGCTATGAAGCCGTCAGCAATGTGGAAGGAGGAAATCTGCAGAGCAGCCCAAGAAGTCAACTCAAATGCCTACTGGATTCATAGAGCTCTGTCACCATATCAACAGGTCATCAGTTGCCAGGTAAGAACTCTACAGTTTCCCTTTTCTTTGATTCTTCTTCCCCAGCCCAATTTCAGTTCCAAGGTCTGCAACAGAGGCCAGCACATTAAGAGAATGGGTGAGAACCTCCTGTAGAAAGGGATATGTGAGATACCCTTCACTTCCAATGGCGGGATCATAGGCACTCACAGCAAGGAGGGAAGAAGCCTCAAATCTAAATCAGCCTCAGGACTTTTACTGTTGCAAAACACTGGATATTTCAGTTGCTAAATTAGTGTGATGCTTTCTAAGTGAATAGTTTCTATTACCCAAATGGCCAGAGTTGCCTGGGCAGTGCATGCCTCACGGTGCAGATTAAAGAGAAGGAGTGAAGATCAAAGTGGTCTTGTGTTCTACATTCCACATGCCTAACTTGGTCATCTCAGTGATTGTTGATCATAGTTCCAAATCTTAGATCAGTCAAAAATAACTCTAATTCTTTTAATCACACCCATACCTCAGAACCTAGTTCTTTAAAATTATGGTTCAGTGATTATGAGTGCTTGCATGAGGACCTGAGTTCAAATCCCTGGCACCTATGTAAAAGCTAGGCATGGCCTCACATGACTGCCACACTAGCATTGTGGGATAGAGCCAGGCAGACCTTGGAAACTCACTGAGAGGCCCTGTATCAATGGAATAAGGTGGAGAGTGTCAACAACAACAACAACAAAAAAACTCTTCTAGCTTCCACATGTGTGTGCATGGGTACACACACACACACACACACACACACACACACACACACACACTAGTTTCTTTTCAATTCTATTCCAGGATCTTTTCCAGTGATGTAATAAAGCACTCTAACCAAAAGCAACTTAGGGAGTCAAAGTTGACTTCATCTTACATTTCCAGGTAACAGTCCATCATTGAGAGAGATAAGAGCAGGAATTCAAAGCAGGAACCAACCAAACAGCAATGTTTCTTGCTGGCTCATTCTCAGGCTTACTAACTAGCTGTCTTATACAGCCCAGGACTACCTGCCTAAGGATGCTGCCATTCATAGTGGTCCGGGCCCTCCTGTATCACTAACAACCAAGACGATGCCCCCACAGACATGCCTACAGTCTAATCTGATGCAGGCCATCCCTCAAATGGGGGTTCCCTCTTTCCATGTTGTGTCCAATTGACAATAAAAATTAACCGTGGCAGACATATACACTAAACACATCTAAAATATTAATCTCCTATTAAAAGTGAGATAGCACAGTGGGATTTGGGCCTTCCCTCCTCCGAGATCATCAGTTTCCATCCATACATCTTCGTCATTCTAGACCCACTTTTGTAGCTTCTTACTATACAGCTCGGCCAGAGGAGCAGTTCTAAAATGGAGCTTGCTGTCTCCTCCAAATCTTCAAATGCAACCCAAGGGACTCCCTTCTAACCCTTCATTATGAATCTATCTCATATATCATCAGCAGAAAGCTCTTTCATAACAAAAAAATGCTTGAACTATTCTCCTGCTCAAACTTTTCAGTGACTCACAATCAAAAGTCTAGTCTCCAAGACATGATGGGCCCAGCCTATATCTCCAGAATGTTCCATCATTCATACACATAGCTCTTTAGTCCTCTTGCAGGTAGCCAAGGACTAACCCCCTCATCTTTGAAGTTATTGGTCCAGATTGGTTGGAATGTGACGTACACTCATGCCCACACTCACAGCCCTAACTGTAAAATACCCATCTGTCTTCAAATCAGCCCAAATGTCACCTCTTTACAAAGTGTTTTTCCCCCTATGATTCATGGGCTAAAGGGTTATATGACTTAATGTCTCTGTGTTAGCATCCTTAACATTTTATTTTAACCATCTCTGCATCACCATTCTTCCATAAAAGCTCTTCTCCAATGAATTTCTTTTTTAATGCTAGCATAAAGCTCTGCACATGGCATGTGCTCCACTAATTTTCTGGAGTGAATTAAAGTGAAGCAAATGAATGACTTTTGAGTTATTTGCAATTTAAAGGGGAAAATAAGAATAAAGATTCTATCTTGTTCATCTCTAATAGAAAGTAGGTCTCAGTAAGAGTTTGAAAATATGTCGAATAAAAGAACAGATACAAAACAGGGTACCCCTTCAGAATGCATAAAGGACTATGGCTATTTAACGAAAGACTACATGACACGTTTTTCCCATTTCCCAATCCAGTACCCTTTGCTATGGAGTTTAAAATAAATAAATGCAAGAGGTTGGAAGTGGGAGAGGTTTTCTTTAAAAACTAAAGTAAAAATAAAAAGACTACCACCCACTCCCCTTTCTGCCCTCCCACCAGAATGACTATAGTTTTAGCATCCATAATGGGATTGTTGCAGTTTTGAGGGTGTTGCCATAGTAACCAACCTCAACCCTTCCCCTAATATAAGATAAAATTTAGCAAAAGGCATAAATAACAGACTCCCATTAAAAATATTATCAGACCTTTCCATATAAATAACTTGGGTAATTAAATGTTTCAAAACAGAATATTTAAAGAGTCATGAAAAAAAATTCTACCAAGTTTATTTTTAAATGGAGGGCTGGGGGGAATAGGAAACATCAGCTGGCACACTTGGCTGCTGTGTGGCTGCCAAGAGTCACAGTCTCCAAACTTGGCTGGATGAGCTCCACAGTCAGAACAGAGAGGCAAGACTTCACACTTGAACACAAAGGCCACATTCCTACAAGGAACCTCTCTCCTTACATGTCTTTTCAACATGTAAGCAAAAAAAAAACCCTCTCACTTCTAGCGTCCCAAACACAAAAGACACCTAGAAAATATTACCTCCTGTGGACTTCCTAGCACAGTTGCCTGGGTGACACCACACTCTTCCAACATTCACGTGCCTGGTTTCTCTGAGACCCTTTTTGGTGACTACAGCAGGGGGTCACAAACTTGTTCAGTACAAGGCCAGAGAACAAATATTCTAGTCCTTGTGAGCCTCCAGGCTTTGTCCCGATGACATTCTGCAGTGCTGTTCAAAAGCAGCCACAGGAAATACATACATGAACAAGCATGGCTACATTCCAATACATGTTTATTTACAAAGGCTGACATCCAGATCGAGCCCAAAGGCCACAGACTGCTGATTCTTTACTTAGGTGTATCTTGTAGACTCGCAGTTTCTACTGACCACAGGAAACACTGGACCACCATCAGCCCAGCAGGAAAGTTAAATGCACAAGACACTTCAGGCTTCAAAACAGCCCGAGATGGATGCTGGAAAAACCTGTAACGATCCACTGAGTGAAACTAGGAATGGTCTTATAGAAATCTAAGCTTCAGTTGAGGAGGTGGCTCAATGGGTAAGAACACTTACTCCTCAAACAAGAGGAGCCCAGTTCAGAGCCTCAGCACCCACGTATTTAAAAAAAAATAAAAAAAAAAAAACACACTTGACCACCTGTGCCTGTAATCCCGGCCCCATGGGGGGCATCATTGGGCTGATGTTCCAGGTGCAGTGATAAACTCTTTCCCAAAAGGATCACATGATAGACCAAGATAACTCTCTTCTTTCTCTGACCTCTGTGCAGAGGCCACAAGTACATGCACCTGTGTACGTACACACATACACACACACACGAATTTGAAGCATCAACAAAAAGTCATGCATCACAGAAAATCAAGTACACTATCACCCAAAACCAACTAGGTGCTGTTCCACTTTCATCAACAAGCTACTCGGGTGCCTGGCACCAGGCCCAGTGACACGTCTCTATCCAGCAAAGCGAACGATCATCACTCTAAAGTCTGGAGGAGTTTCAACACATTTGCAGACTTCACTGATTTTCTGAAGTTCCTTCGAGTTTTAGAAAGAGACTTGGATGGAGGGCTGGTGAAATCTAGAAAACAGGCCTCGGGATGGAGGACATGTGACGACTTCCAGCCCCCTAGTTACTCACTATCCCTGTTATCTGGCAAAATGGGCGCAGCAATGCTTGTTATTTTGAGTTAAATAACCCACAGAGGGCACCTGGAATGAAATAGAGACTGAATATGTATCAATTACATTTCTCTCCAGGGACCAGGCAACCCCCAGCCTATGGCTTGGTTTTATCTGCTTTCTCAAGGAGGCATCTTAGGGCAATGTTGCTACCATCCAGAGAGTATGTCGGGTTTTGAGGTTTTTGTCGTTTTGTTATTGTTGTTTTCTTTTTCCCTTCTGGCAAATGGCTGTGGAAGGAGCTACGAGCAATGTGTAAGCCACTCATTAGTGAGAAAGCCTGACCAAGTGAGCAACAGCCTGCAATAAGCACCTCACCTTGGCAGCTCTCACCTCAGCACTCACAAGCCTCCTCCCTGTTCCCAGTGCCACCGACTGCCACTTTCCTCTCCTGACATCCCTTCTACGTCTTCCTCTGCACGTCCTTCCTCATCTCCTGCAATCCGTCACGACACGGGCTTGAAGGACATTTACTGGTGGCTTCCCAGTCCCTCGCATGTGACCTAAATTAGGTTGTTCTTTCTTAAGTGTGTCCAATTAATCTTGCTGGTGAGTCAGTGGTTCTGATACAGAAAAGTGCCCAGCCCTGTACAAAATCTTGGTAGCAAATCTCCTCCAAAAGATTCATCATTATCAAGCACTAAAGAAAAGATCCAACGGCCAAAAGGCAAGCCCATTTTAAATTAAAAGACCCAAAGTTATCAGAAAGACTGGTGGCACTTCAGGTTTCCACAAACTTTTCCAAATGAGACCAAGTAACTTAACATTGGTGAGACCCTTCAAGACGTCATAAGCTTTAAACACAGTGGCGACTGTTTACAGATCTTCTCTTTATCATTGCAGGGATGCCCAAGTGACGAATGAAAGGCTTTTAGCCATGTGGGAATAGAGGTCACCTGGCAATTTTAATTCCATGTGGCAGCTTGCTGTCACATTGTGGCAGGTGTAGGGAAGGTTGCTGACTTTTTTTTTTATATCAGTGGCATGTCTATTCATATTACTCACCTTTTTGAACTGAATTCTCTGTCTTCTTATTGTTGAATCATGTGTTTCTTTTTACTAAATTTTAAAAGCTGGCATACAAAATAATGGGTTTCATTGCAGCTTTGCCATACATATATGTCTTTCTAAGTTTCTGACTTCTACTTTAAAGAATATTTTATTTTAGTGATAAATAAATCAACAGAACTAAAAATACAAACCATTTAATTTTCCCCCTTTTTCCAATCATGCTGTCTATAAATACCTAGAATTTGAAGCTCATACAGAAATGTATTTGAATATATTCAACCACATAAGATAAAGACATTCAAACACAGCTCATTAAACTGGTTCTATCACACATCTTAGCGGCCATCCAAAGATGATCAACTATTTAAAAGAGATGAATTAAACATTGTAGAGAAGAGAGAATATCTCTCATGGCTATCACTACTCTGAGGCTGGAGCCATAGGCCTCGAATCCATTGGTTCAGCAATTAATACGGATACTTACAGAGCATCTGCTGCAAGACACACATGGGAGCTGGCTTCCAGGAATCATGTATTGAAATTAAAATCTCTCAGAATGGAAGTGGGAGAAGGAGGAGGAGGAGAATTGATGAAAGTTCCCTTTAATTCTCTACTAGGCGATCATATTTTAATAGAAATCCAAAGCAAAATACAATTCTATTTAGAACCAACATATTTGGTTCCAACACTGAGCTATCTTCCCATTCATCCATTCACTGATCATTTACTAAGCATCTATTACAAAAAGAACCCGAGCTGGGTGCTGGTTGTAAGGAACAGAGAGGCTGTTGGGTAAAAGCGGGAGGTCCTCTTTCCAGGAAGCAAAAGCTATTCACTAACACTTATTGAGTGCTTGCCAGGTACCAGGCATTTTGCTAGGCAACTTACAAGAATTAGCTCAGATGGTTCTCACCGGTGCCTGGAGAGATTAGTAAATAGTGCTATCATTAGGTTCTCCTTTCTTCTCTCTTCTTTCTCTTTAAATATAAAGGCCAGAATGCTTGATTAGATGCCTTTCCTTTGTAATACCAGGGATTTCCAGTCACAACTGTCCTCTCTCAATCTGCCTTCATCTCAAAATTATGAATGCAGGGGCCAGCAAAACAGCTCTGTGACTTAAGGCATTTGCTGTTCTAACTGATAACTCAAGTTCAGTCCCTGGGATCTACATAGTGGGAGGAGAGAACTGACCCCTGAAAGTTGTCCTCTGACCTCCACATGTGTGCTGTGGCACCGGCTCCCACTGCCAGACACATACAAACAAATAAGTACAATCTTCTAAATTATAAAACAACTCTTTGTTGGTCCACCTAACCCCACACCTCCCTTCCAGCATACTTGATATATTGTAGTCATGTGCACATACCAGTAATCATCCCTGCTTTAAGGGCTTACAGTATAGGAAAAGTCTAAATGGCTTGCTGTTCTTTTTATTTTTTTCTCCATAATATCTAATTCCTACTACATATCCTCATTCAAATGGTCACATATAAGGTACATGGAAGAAACAAGAAAACTCTCAAAGGCTTTATTTTTCTGGAGTTTGGACATGACTATTTAATCTCTTAGTCATTTTCTAAAAACAACCTCAAATAACCCATCCCCAAGCCAGTGTGCCTATTGAAAAGTACCCAACAAGCATAAATATAAACTCCTCCAAACTCTTGAGGTCTCCACCATTGGGTCACAGTCTAGTCAATTTATATCAATTCCTATTAAGTCTTACATAAACTCTCACGTTCAATATACTCATCTTTTCACTATTCCATTTGCAAGAAACTTATATATCAATCCCATTGCTGAAGACAGATATTTAAGCAAGATAGAGTCAACTCTCTGAAAAAATTGGCAATTTAGAAATTTGTGCAAGATCAGCAATTCCTATTATGGTTATATGAGCCCATTTTTTATCCGGCTGGCATACACACATCCTCTTTACTTCCTTTTCTCAAAACACAAGTCATATAATGCCCTTTCAGACCACTAGAAATGCACAAATTTCCCCCTCCTCTGACACTCCTGAAGCTCAATGATTTATCTTCATTAAAAAGGAGGACAATACTCTACAAAGATTGGTGGTCTCTGGTGTTTTAGGAAATCAGGTAATGTATTTCTGGAATTTGCGTAGATAAAAATCAACATTAGACTAAACAAACTTTCATGATCACAAAGAGATGTCAATAAGCTACAGGCATGTACCTATCAAACCTGACAGTACATATAAATCTACTTGTTATAATACATACATTCTCATGTGCTGATCTGCAGAGGAACCTGAAATTCTGTTTCTAGCATGTTCTTAGTAGTACGATACTGTACTTCATGAGCCACAATTCAAGTAGCAAGTTGATACAGGACATATATCTTGAGTCCACAGCCATGAGCTCAGAACTAATTGGCCAGTCCTTGAGCCTCCCTGCCACAGTTCCTTCTGCCCTACTAGCTTTCCCAAGGTGCTAAGGCAGATACACTCACTCAGACTTTGTTTTCAGCAGCAAACACCCTTCCTTCTTCACTGATCTCAAGGCTTAAAGTATCCAGGCATATTCCTTGTTCACATGAGTGTTAGATACTACATCCCTCCAGAGGTAGCTATCAATCTCTGCAGAGAAGAGACAAGCGCCAGATGGTTCAGTCAGATCATTTCAGCAACACACATTTCCACTTTTCTGATTCTGTACCCACTAGCAATGTTCTGGTCTAAAGCTTTTAAGTCAAAATCTGTGACAACACCTGTCCGAAGTCCACAGTTTCAGAACCCTGGGAATTAAATAAAGGACTGGGATAGCAAAGAACCCATGCTTTGGAAGAGAGTGGGGGCTCCACAGCACTGAGACGGACATCTTGGTTTCTTTGCCCGTTACTATGTTGAAAGTGAGGAAGGGTTTATTCTAACTCACAGTTCAAGGGTACAGTCCATTACAGCAGAGAAATCAAAGAAAGAGGAGCTTAAAGAACTTGGTCACATCACTTCCACAATCAGGAAGCAGAGAGTGATGAATGCAGGTTGCTGCTCAGTTCCCTCTCTCCATTTACATTATCTAGGATCCCAGGCAGAGCCCTGATTCCTGTCCTGTCCCTGCTTCCTGGTTTACTGAGACGTGAGCAAAGAGCTGGCAAACCCTTCTGCCACCACAGAACCACCTATCAATATGCTTTCCCTGCCATGATCCCTGGTGGACTATAATCGCTTACACTGTGCGCCAAAATAAATCTCTCCTCCCTTGTTGCTTCTCCTTGAGTGACTTTTCCTGGGGAAACATGAATAAACAAGGCTTTGCTCAGATAGAGCACCAGTGACCAATCAAAGAAAATATTCCACCCAAGTGGAGCTTAGTCAGCCAGGGAGTTCATGGAGTTATTTACAGAAGTATGGATGACTCAAGGCCATCTATATCACCAAAAAGCTTACCCAAGCGTAAGTATGAATGCTTCATCTGAAGGTGTGCCTGCAATTTATCTAAGCTGAGTCACCTCAGCAACTGTTACTATCTACATGAACCAGGAGAGCAGCCCTGAAAGTCTTGTAAACTTTGCTGGCTTTCTGAGCCTTCTAAGTTTCCTTTACTTCTGAGTCTTATGAACCTTCCTCCTCCCACTGGAGGGAAATGTTTCAACTCAGAAGAAACAGTTGTACAAGACTTCCTATGAGATATTTGGTCACAGCAATGAAAAAAGTGACTAACGCAGATATTTATGTATTTATTATCTTACTTTTTCAAATCTAATTTTCAGTTATAGGAATGAAACACATACATAAATAATAAAGTAGAAAGGTTTGTTCTAAATACAAAGAAAAATAAACAGTAGAAGCTATCTTGAAGAGAGCCAACATATTGATCTCATATAGTTTTAAATTACTTGTTCAAAAACCTAAAGGTATTTGTGTTAAAAAAAAAAAAACTAAAGAAAATGCCTGTAAATGATGTACAAAAACAGCTAATTTCAACAAACAGATTTTTGTTAAAAGAGCCAAATATAAATTGTAGAGTTCATTTATCTTAAGATCCTATTGATGAAGATAGCACACACTTTAATCAGAGGACATGGAGAAATTAAGTTGGTACTGACCTGGAAGCTTCATCCCTATTGGCTAACTTTCATAGTACCAGAGGTGCTACTCTGGCTTGAGGAGAGAAAAGTCATCAGTAGTCTTACCCAGATGTGAACCCTGAAAGCTAGATAATATCCAGCCAGGAAAGGCAGGTGTTGTGGAATGTTATCTTAAGATGTGTTGTATTTTTTGTGCTGTGGAGCATTTGTTTAATGATGCAAAGATGTGTTCCATTTTTCTATGTTGCATTTGTTTAACTCTCAGTGAAGCTGTGTTATTTTGCCTGTATAGAACATCTGATTGTTCTAACAAAGAGCTGAACAGCCAATAGCAAGGCAGGAGAAAGAATAGGCAGGGTTGGCAGGCAGAGAGAATAAATAGAAGGAGAAATCTTGGAGAAAGGAGCAAGAGAACAAGGAGAGGAAGATGCTTGAAACCAGCTACCCAGCCACAGAGTTAACAACGGAGTAAAAGTGAAAGTAAGATATATTGAAGTAAGAAAAGGAAAAAGCCCAGAGGAAAGGGGTAAATGGGATAATTTAAGTTAAGGAAAGCTGGCTAGAAATAAGCCAAGCTAAGACCAGGCATTTATAAGTAATAAATAAGCCTCTGTATGTGTATTTATTTGGGAGTTGGGTGGCAGCCCCCCTCAAGAGCATAAGAGTAAAAAATAACCAACAACAGATAGGCCCATAGGTGCAATAGTGGTGTGAATATTATGGTAGCAACCAACAGATTTGGTTTAAGGTCCACTAAAGGAAGAATTCAAGCATGATACGTTAAATCTGGCCAAGAACACATGGCCATAAACCTCATAGGCCCTGGAGGAGAACTAACTACTAATGTTTTTGTAAATGGCCACAGCATCAAACTGTACCAATATATGTATCTTTATGTCCATAGATTTGTACATCTCTCAGCCTTCATCAGAAGCTTCTTTGTATGATGGATGGCAGCTAATTCAGAGGCTCACAGCTGATCAAACTATAGAAAATAAGTGCCTGTGACATACTCAGCCATAAACAGGACATCTAAATCCCACTACCACCCTAAGAAGCTCAGGTAATGTGTGGAAGAGAAGGTAGAAAGATTGTAAAAAACAAAAGGTCGGAGAAAGCGAGGAGAAACAGTATCTTCTGGACATGGCAGGACCATTGAACTCATGGACTCACAGTACTATGGTTGCACAAGACCTGTAAAGATGTTAACATCCCTGCATGGAGGGGAGGAGCACATAAGCTTCCACTTCCAGTTGAGGAGCTAGCAGTCTATGGGTGCTACACAAGGGAGTCAGTTTTCTATAGTGATGTGGCCTCTAGTAGACCAACCATCAACCATCGCCCATCCTCATGGTTTAAAAAAGAAAAAGGACATTAAGTTTGGAGAAGGATGGATGGAGGGAGAGAGATACATGGAAGGTATTAGAAGGGGAAAGAAGGGAGTGAATATGATCAAACTATATTGTACACACATGAAATTCTCCAAGAATAAATACAAATTATTATATTTAAAAATTCGTAAAAGACATTAAAACTATCTCCATCTACTAAACCACCTGATTTCAGATCCTCAGTATCCATGTAAACTGTTGGGCAATGTGACACACACCTGTGGTCCTGGACTTGGGCAAACAGAGACAGAAGGATCCCTGAGGATTTCTGCCCACCTAGTCTAACTGAATTGGTGAGCTCCAGATTCAGTCAGTGTTCCTGTCTCAAAAAAAAAAAAAAAAAAAAAAAAAGAGTTCAGAGTGATTGAGGAAAACATCCAAGGTAGCCTCTGACTTCCATGAATATCCATGCTCAAAAGCACATACACATACATGCTGCACAAACACAGAGAGAGAAAAAGAAGGAGAGAAGACAGAGGGACAGAGACAGAGAGTTACAAATGATGAAAGACTGAATGTTTCCACTCTTAGATCAGGAAGATGACAAAGCCATATTCTATCACAACTCTGTCCATCATCCATCATCCTATTGGTATACCCAGACATATAAATATTATAAAAAAACAACTGAAAGGAAGGCCTGATACATGCTCCAACATGAATAAACTTTGAAAACATGCTAAATGAAAGAATTTAGTTATAAAAGACCACATAGTATGTGATGTCTACTTTAAAAAGTCCAGGCAAACAAACCTATAAACAGAAAGTGGATTGATATCTGTGAGGGGAGATGGAGAACAGAAAATGGAAAGCAGTTAGTCTTGGGTACAAAGTTGACTGGGGAATGATTACTCCAAAAATACACAGTAGTGATGACTGCTAAGTTCTGTGAATATACTCAAATCAAACAAAATGCACACTTTACAAGGACACATTTTATACCACATGAATTGTATCTTAACAAAGTTATTATTTTTAAAAAATAGTCCAACTGCTCATTCAAGACCATAATGAGTTCATCTGGTTTATCTTGAATCTATTCCTTGAAAAGCAATTGTTTGGGAATTATTGTTCATTTAATTTGGGCTAGGCTAGTTAAGTAATTAGTCATCTACTTCCCTGTTTTGGTTTGACTTATGTAGCTATGATAAACACCATGACCAACAGAAACCTGGGGGAGGAGAGGGATTATTTGGCTTATTGGTTTATCCATTGGAAGCAAAAGTGGGAATTCAAGGTAAAAATCTGAAGATAGGAACTGAAACAGAGTCCACAAAGGAACACTGCTGACAGGCTTACTTACCCAGTTACTTTCTTATACAGCCAGGTCCCACCTGCTTTCGGGGTAGCACCCCCCCAGCAGGCTGAACCCCGCCCCCCGCTACATCAATTAGCAATTAGTAAAACTCCTTGCAGACATTCCCATAGATCAGTCTAGTGGCAACAATTCCTAAGATTCCCTGCACCTGGATTGACTCTAGGTTTTGTAAGGTTGATACCTGAAGCTATGACATTTCCTAAAGAAAATTTGCCAAACTCTGTTTCTGAACCTCCAGGAACTAAAGCCAGAACACACAGACACCTGATCTCAAACAGTAAGACAATGAGCCTTGCCTAACCATCAGTCAAAGAAATGCTTGGAGAAAAAAACAGCAGAGAGATGGTTTCCATCACACCCAGAGTTCAGGCATCTAGCTCTATCAGTGGTGTCTGGGTGGATCAGTCTTTAACTATCAAACTCACCAAATATTTGAATTTTTCACTCTTCTGTAACAATTAATTCTCTGTAACAATGTAATATTTAAGAGTGGTTCAAATTATCTGCTTCAATTCTTTAGTATTTTTTAGGTCAACACTTCCAGGACCATCTATTTATTTTTCTTTTTTATTTTCTTTTTGAGACAGGGTCTCATATATCCTAGTCTTAAACTCCTTTTGTAGCTGAGAATAGTCTTGAACTTTTGATACTCTTGCCTCTGCTCCCAAGTGCTGACTTCCTGCTGAGATTACACGTACATGCCTAACACCACACCTGCTTTGTGCAACGTTGGAGACTATATCCAAGGCTTCCTGCATGTGGAGCAAGCACTCTGCCAAATAAACTGAAGCCCCAACCCTCTGGGATCTTTAGAGAATGATAAATACCTGGTGCTCAAAGGATCTGAGAGGCCCAGTTTCCCATGCTGTGTAATGTAACCAGGTTGGGATCAGGGTCAACCTGTTGCTCAATAGAATTGGCAAAGTCCTACCAGATCTTCAGGTCCAACTGGGCTGAGTTATTAGCCATATGACTTCTCATTAGTTTCAGGAAAAGAATGAAAACAGCTTAATATCACTTTAACATGTTTAAAGGTAGACCTAAAGGAGGCTGGCATGGCAGAGATACTCAGTTCAGTTGTTCCTAACTGGTGCTCAAGTCTTATCTCTGGTTGTAGATGGTTAGATGTAATTTATATCATTTAATTTTTACAACCCCCTATCAGATGCTTGTCATGTCTGACCAAGTACCCGCTAATTGAACTCCAATGACTAGCGACTCAGTGAAGTTCAGCCGTTTAACCAATTCATCAAACTCTGAAGCAAGAAGTTTGTAGAATTTAGAGCAATTACTTCCTTACCTTAAATAATATTCTTCGGAGATTTCACATGGTTCAGTTGTTCCAAAGTGTCTAATGCAGACACCCTTTTAGAAGGTTGAGGATGAGCATTCTTCTCACTGGCTGACTGAACAGAGTTTTTGGCATAGCGTCTAAGGGAATCATGTAGTTTTTCATATTCTCTCTCTCTCTCTCTCTCTCTCTCTCTCTCTCTCTCTCTCTCTCTCTCTCTCATCTCCCACCTCTTCTTCCTCCTCCTTTCCTTCACTTCCCCTCTCTTTCCTTCCTGCTATTGCTTCATCACTTTGGGTGCTGGGAAAAGTCTGATGAGGCATGACTCAGAGCTCAGAGAGAACCGAGGAGGGACTAGATGATTAAAAGAGCTGGAAGGTCATCTGTCCCCCTAATTACCCAGTCAGCACCCAAATGCCTTCTCTACAGACTTACACCTTGCTAGTCTTGTTCATTCGGGAAGCTCTTCTGTGAGTTCACTGATCTTCAAGCATATTCTTAGTGTTGTCTTGAACACAAAAGACCCGGGGAAAGACGAGAATAGAAGGAGGGGGAAGAGAAGAGAGGAGACGAGAGAGCCAGGGGAGGAAAACATACAGACAGTGATAGAATGCCTGATAGTGAAGGCTACCACCCCGCCCCCGCCAACCACGTGGACTTGCCTATGTTTCTGCTCCCTGGATTTGGTAATGGGAACAGCTTTTCTGGATCCCATGACCTGCTAAAAAAAATAAATAACTCAAAGCTGTGAAAAGACAAGGCAAGGGTAAATGGACTCTAGAAAAGTAAACAACAATGTTGGCACTGTCTTTATTATTATTATTATTATCATCATCATCATCATCATTATTATACACAATATGAAAATAAACAACGAAAGTATTAGCCCACTAGACGTAGAACTAGAAATGATGTAAAACTAGAAAGTACTGGGTTTTCAAGCCCAGCACTTGCATAGGCTTCGGCTGGTACTGTCATCCAGTTACCTACTGTGTGCCTGACTGTGGTCCACACATCCACTCTATCTATACACAGGATGGGGGCAACAAGTTTCTTCTACATTGTATCTACAACTCCTGGAAGGAAAAGAATAAGTATGTTTGTTGGCCCAGATTTGCACCGTGGGGTGAGGGACAGGCAAAGGAATTAGCAATGCTGAAGAGTCCATGAGGGTATGAGGCTGGAAGAGAGTAGTCTGGAAGAGTGGGGGACTCAACACTCTTCAGGCCCAAGATCTTGCTTCCAGATGTGCTCCTGGTCGCTTTACAGAAACTTCATGCGAGAATGCCTTTCCGGAAAGAACTCTGTTGCAACTTTATGCTTGTGATATCTTTCCCACATGTGGCTGACCATAGTCCTTTGTCCCAGCTGTTTGCACAACTGAAACCATAGCATCTTGTGTTTATGACACCTTTGTTGTTGCCAAATAGCCAAAAGTGTCATTAGTGTGGCTTTTTGGAGGGTGTGAAATCTGTTCATTAGTTTGTAGCAGTTCTGCATGATAAGGGGGATAGTTAGTCACCCTCAGGAGAAGGACAAAGGTGGCTTGTGGAGACATGCTTGTTCTCCAAGGCAGATTTGTGATTAGTGCCATATCACAGAGGTGCCCTCCCGTGCTACCTGCCTTTCGTTCCAGCTCTCTCCCTTGGGTAAAAGCTGTTTATCCCAAATTCTGAGAAAGTCTGGAGCCCGGCTGTTCTCACCACACACTGTACTCTGGCTTTTACTCAACTAAGGTCTACCAACATTCGTTAGTACAACTCATGAAGCTCTGTACCAAAATATTACAAAGAATAGAATCAGATGACCAAAACCACTGTGAAAATTATAGCCTAGATGGTAGAGTAGTACAAGCACTGAAGATTACAACTATAAGGCAAAGCAAAGCAAAGACCCACAGATAAATACCACTACTTCAAAACTCCTAAGGAAAGGTGGGCCAGTCAGTTACATAAGCCAGGGGCTGAAGAGATGGCTCAGCAGTTGAGAGCAAACTGCTCATGGCAGCTCACAACCATCTATGAGTCAAGTTCCAGGAGATTCCATCCTCCTCTGGCCTCCAAGAGCACTGCACACAAATGGTGCACAGACATATAGGCAGGCAAAACACCCATAATCATGACATAAAATGGGAAAAATCCCTGAAGAAAATGGATCAATAAGACATCTTGCAGAATCAAGTAGGCACCAGGTGATTCTCCACTTGTATACAGAAAAGCTGGAGGCTTGGGGCTTAAAAGGAGCAGATGTGATAGCAAACAGGACAACATGGGGTCTGGTGAGGATAACAGATTTATTGCCTGTCCAGGTAAAAAATAGAGATAAGACAGAAAGGAGCATGATGATCAGCTCTTGGGAAGTCTTATACCCCAAGATAAATACTTTACACAAATTACAGAGACCATGACAGAAAGCCAAATAAGGTTTCTGTACAAGACCAGAGCTGTGCTTTATGATCCTAATATCGGCAAGGGTGTAAAACAGATCCTCCTAGGAGCCCTGCTCACCAATTTCAATTTTTTCTTTTGCAAGAGTTGTGTTTACCACTTATATCACCAGAAGTTTATTTGTACAATATTTTATTACTTCCTGACATTGTTCTTCTCTCTGTTGTCTGCCGACTAAGCTAAGCAGCCCCTCCTATTCATGGAGAGGCACGTGCACAGGACATTCATTTAACCTGTAACATCAATCTACATGACTATTTTCCCTGAGCAAAGTGAACACCCACCCACCCACCCCCGCACCTACATGCATACATTTATCTACAAATGTCCTCGGTAATGTCGTTTAACCAACAGGGGCTTCAGTAAGAGTGGAAGTGCTTCTGCAGATGCAGTATCTTATTTCCATGTCAAGTACCTTGGAAAAGTTATAATAATAGAGATTACGTATGTGTTGGACAAAAAGCTAGGGTCTGCAGGCTAAAGCCGCTCTTTTGGGAGTGGGTCCAGACCCCAATCACTTGCCAGATGATCTCAGCCCTGTGAGGTCAGCAGGCCAAGCATGTGTTTGTCATTATCTGAAGAGCGAGCTACTTACTGCATTCGGTCCCTCTGCTCAGTGATCTGCTCTGCGACTTGACTGCCTTAGTGCCTTGGTGAGAGCAAGCAAAAACAGCAAGCATTCAAGGCATGCTTTGTGAAGTACTCAATAGTAAACACACGGCTCCTTCACATGCCCAGAACCCAGCACCACTGCCAGAAATACACTAGGTGCCGTATGCCTGAGTTAGATGTTGTGGAAAAGAAGGCGGGAGATACTGATTTGGGACACCATCAGTTTCCTCTTCGGGACAGTTTCCTAAAGACAATTGCCACTTTACAGTTACTGTAAAGGTCCTACAAGGCAAGCACTCACAGCATTCTAGGTAGACAGATCTAAGCTGGCGTTCTGGGTTGCTACGAATTAATTATGACTCTGCACAGTTTCCCCAACACAAGAGAAGTCCTTCCCTGGTTCTGCTTTCTCTATTTGTATCTGCAGTGTTGAGAACCAAACCCAGGTTCTCACACATTTGCTCAGACTCTCCCACTGTGCCTCATCTCCTCTGACACATTCTTTTAGAAAATTTCTTTGGTCCTTGTGCATCCATTTAACATTAATAAAACTACACCAGGCACTGATAATTATCTATAGGGACAAAGGTGGCTTTGAATTCTTTAAAGATAAATAAGAAGATTTCAACTGTTAGGGGCGTCTCTATGCTGTTTAGAAGATATGCTAGCTAAGAGAGTGTTCAGCAGAATCTTTTTGACAAGGTTTGGTAGGCAGCAGAGGAGAGGAAAGAAGCCCACACCAAAAATCCAGTTCAAGTCAGGCATGTGCCACCATGCCTGCAATCCCCACACTCAAGGGGCTGAGGCAGGAGAATCACAAGTGGGAAACAAGCCTGAGCTACAGGTGACCTTGTCTATTCATAGCTTTAGCCTACCCACAAAAATGAAATGGAAATGATGCAAACATAGTATAAAATTTCTATTTAGTTTAATCTTAATTTTGGGGTTATAGGTTGAATTAAACTGTGTATGTAAGTACATAGGATTTATGTATATAGTGCTTATATGTATATGCATGTGTTGGAGAGAAAGAATAGGTATGCACAGGCCATAGCACATGCATCAAGGTCAGAGGCCAGATCTGAGTGCTATTCCTCACCTTCTACTCTGTTGGAGACAGGTTCTCTTCTTTGCTGTTGCATGTGTCAGGCTAGCTGGCCCCCGAGCTTCAGGGATGCTTGTGTCTCAGTCAGCCATCTCACTGCAGGCGTGTTGGGGTTACAGAGATCTAGAGACCCAAACTCAGGTCCTCAAACTGGTGTAGAAACACTTCTCCACTAGGCAGCTCCCAAGCCTTTGAACGGGGTGTTCCTACCAAATCCTAAATCCTCACCCGGGAACCCAGGTTACCGTAATTAATTACTCCTCATCTAAGAGTGTGCTTTTCACTGGTTTTCTACCACTTCATTCTCAAGTGAAGAAAAACCCCAGCTGCAGCTGGGCCGCATGTCACCTTCTTGTTTATACATTGCTGTCATTAAAAACTACAGGTTGACACACATGGATGACTCTGCTATTGTACTGATGTTTATTGAGTGCTATTTTGCCAAGATGCTTTAAAAAGATAATTTTGTTCTGTGTGACTTTCCCCCTCTTTTATTTATGCTTTTTTTTTAATATAATAGGCACTAGTTTGTTTTCTTCTCTGGTAAATCCATTTCTTTGTCTTTTCAGCTGTGCTTGGGGGAAGCTAACGATGACTCACATCGGGTCTGACATCTCTATTGAGTGTGACCGGATTTTCTTTACCTGCTTGGTAATCACCATCGCTGATCCTGGTGAGGAATGAATGGAGATAAAACACCTACTGTCACAGCTGGTATCTAGGGAAGTGGAGATGACACATTCTTAGCCAGAAAGGAGCCAGCCTGGACTCATCATGAATTGTTCAGGCAAACTACTGGCTTCAGAACTTCCTGGACATAGATGCAAAGAGAAGCAGCCACAGTTGAGTTCCACAACAAATGCGATATGTAATTGTGACAATATAGTATTGTCTCCACAACAAACAATAGAAAAAGTCACATTATTCAAGGGCAAACAAGGGCAGTTCATAAGCATGCATGTGAGCATGAGTACAAACATCTGCCACAAGGTTCTCTCAGCTCAGAACATCTGTGTTCACAGCTGTCCTTGCTACCATGCTAAGCACTCACGTTAACTCCACTTACGCTCAGATAGGCATCACCTCTTAGAATTGTGTAATTGGAAATGGCTTAATGGCTGCAAAGATCCATGCTCTCATTTTCAAGACAAGAAAACAGAAGCTAAGAGAAGGAATGCAAAAGCTGAGCCAATGTTGTATCTGTGGTCCTGAATAGTATTGATCCAAGAACAAGAGGGTCATTTCTCTGAAGCTAAATGGTAATACAGGTAGCACTTGAGTTCACAAGCAGCAGGGGACTGGATATTTTGTTTTCTCTTCCCACTCATATACCATGGCTCCCGTGTGAGCCCAAACCTTTATTAAGTCTTTTGTTTACTTCCACCCTTCTTTAGCATTCTAACCTACCAGAGGAAGCTCCCCGCCTGATTGACAGGTGAAGAGGGGGGCTTTAGCAGATGGCACATGAGAACAATGGAGACAGTTGTGTGGGCTTTAATTGACTGTCGATGTATACGAATGACTTGCAATTATACTCCATTCTTAGAAGAGCCCAGTAAGTCAGGTGTTGTTATTATCCTGTTACAATGAAGAAACTGAGTCTGAGAGGGAAGGAAAACAGCCCAATGTTGTAGAGCAATTTGATGCAGTCTTAATTTAAATCCAAGTCTAGCTGATTCCAAGGTCAATGCCACATTAGAAGAGAAGGATGAGAAACAACATAAGCATTTATACTCAAGACCCAGACTAATAACATAGCCAACCTTCTTATCTGCCTGCCTCCCCACCAAGCATGACACCATTCAAGCCAGCAACCCACCTGAGGCCAAGAAATGGAGTGAGAACTCCTCAAAATATTTAAAAGGCTCTTTTGCCACCTCCACACACCAACTATCACCCCCAACCTAAAAAAGCAGAGGATCCAGAGAAGAGATCAATCAGGTATTTGCTTCCTCCGCCCAGCATAGGTCCTAGGAACAGGAACTGATAGTGTAAAGTCCTGAGTTTGAAAATTATACCAGACCTTTATGTCCTGAGTCGCTGTAACAGCTTGCCATATGCTGATGATTTGTTCCATTTAGTGAAGATACATATTTCGCTTTTGATCCAAACTCATCTATGAAAACCCAAAATATGTATATGCCGTGCTGAAAGAAAGTGCATGGGTTCTCCAACACTGCTTTTCAAATATAATGCCTATTTCAAAAACCGTCATCCCAGACCTATTTTTTTGTTTTACATTTGTATGCCTGAACAAAAGGTATAATGACAAAAAAAAAAAAAAAAAAAAAAAAAAGCTCTAGGAATAGGAATAGGCAACGCTTCCAAGTGGATGTTGTGTTTTGTCACAGAAGAATCCAGGTAAGCTTGAAATAAAGACATATTGCATTTATTCATTAACTCTATAGACTATGCTGTCTCAAGCTGTGCAGGATGTGCGTGTGGATTTATGACCCCTCTATACTGACACCATAGCTCAGAAGAGAATCCTAAACAGGCACCATCACTAAGGCCAAAGTACTCAGCATCCCTGGACCAGTGTGTCTCAAACTTGCACATACTAAGTCATCTGCAGACCTTGTTAAAATGCAAGTTTGAATTCAGCATGTCAGAGCTAGGCCTGAGATGCTGTGGTCCCAGTAGACTCTCGGGTGATACTACCGTTTTGAAGGGACATACTTTCAGCAATATAGCCTCAGCACTCACACTACTCTTACACTTATCCACCTCCCTACTTGTTCAAACTGTATCTCTCAACTGTCAGGTCATATAGTCCTTTGTTATCATTTGTATGTACGTGTGTGTGTGTGTGTGTGTGTGTGTGTGTGTGTATGTGTGTGTGTGTGGGTCTGTCTGTCTGTCTGTCTGTCTGCCTGACTGCCTGTCTGTCTGTGGCCTGTGTTTGTCTATGTGAATGTGTCTCCCAAGAAGGTGGATCTCATCTCTTGGATCTTACCTATTCCCCCTTCCTTTCCTTTGCCCCACAGACCAGACTTACTGTTATGCACTGAATCCAACTCTCTACCACACTTGTTTCACATCTGTCTCATAATTGTTGGTGCTGATGCTGGTAGTCAGTAGTTAGAATCTCCTTAAGTTGTCAAAGATAAAATAGTTTATATTCGTCACAATAACCAATATTTGTTCCATAAGTACTTGCTAAAGTATGAATTATAAGTTATACAGATGGGAAAGATACATAGTAGAATAATTAATAGGTAAATAATTCAGTATTTGCACAAAAGAATTACATATACAGATTAGTCGACATATATTTGTTTGATAAAACTGGTAGGTGCCATTTCTTGAGCACTCTCTAGGAATCAGGCATTAATTCTTGTGTTGTGTGCCTGTTATATACCAAAGCTCAGTCTAACCTTACAGATCACAGAACCCAGGCATCTGCCTACTCTCCAATGGTTGCAGGCACAAAGAATAAGGCTGAAATATGCCAAGAATAGCAATGTAGGTCAGTATACAAAGCACCATGAGAGGTAAAGAATGCTCATCTGGGAAGGCTGGAAAATACCTGTCTTCATTAGGGTTCCCATCGCTGTGACAAAACACTATGACTAAACACAAGTTGTAGAGGAGAGAAATTATTTCAGTTTACAGTTCTACATCACAATCCATCATCAAAGGAAATCAGAGCAGGAACTCAATCGAGCAGGGCAGGAACCTGGAGGCAGGAACTGATGCAGAGGCCATAGAGGGGTGCTACTTACTCGCTTGCTCCTCATGGGTTGCTCAACCTGCTTTCTTATACTATCCAGGACCATGGGCCCAGGGGTGCACTGTTCCCAGTGGGCTGGGTCCTTCCAAATCCATCATTAATTAAGACAACACCCTATTGACTTGCCTACAGGTCAATCTTATGGAGGCATTTTCTCAATAAAGATTACCTCTTTCCAATAGGTCTAGGTTTGTGTCACATTGACAAAAGCCAACCAGCACAACACTTGATACTTGACTGATATTTAAAACTAACTCCTAAAATTAATATAGGAGGGACCCAAGCAGAGCTAGGAAGAAGAGCATAAAGTGAATGGGAAAGCAGATAAGAAGCATAGGGTGTAAGACAGCTTAACAAGGTCAAAGAGCTCTGATAGTCTGGCGCAGTTACAATACACTGCACAGTATCATGATAGAACCACGTGGGTTTGGTCCAGGAGAAGCAGAATGGCTAGATAAGGAACAAATGGTCTCAGGATCACTGAGCCTCTCAGGTGGCACCCTCCCATCCCACCCACTTCTCTATCTACCCGGAGCTTATTAGAATCTCAAGGAAAAGAGAGGTGGGCACAAAGAATTTACCAAGCTGTCCTGCAGACTCAGGTATGGCTAACATGGATGAGAATCACAGCTGATGAGGCATGTATGAGCTCAGGATGTGGGACTCTGTCCCCCAAGCAGTAGAGACAAGAAAGCATTATACAAAGGGAAATGACAGAATCCAGTCTATTTTTAAAAGATGCCAAGTATGGATCAGAGTGAGGAAAAACTGGAGAGAACATGAGGCTGCAGAAACAGCACTCGTAACGATAATAATAGCTTATGTTTATCGATGTCCCAGGAACCATTCTAATTTAATAGTGCAATCAACAGATTTGAGAACCTGAGCTGGACCAATGATGGCAGAGTCGGGGGAAGGAATTGATTCCAGAGAAAACTCCAGCAGGGCTAGGGAAGTGCTTGGTGTCAGCCTGCAGTCTCAGGATGTCCTAACCCCAAGTCACTTTCCCCTCTCAGCATTTAAGGAACACAAAAGCAACACAGGTCCTCAGGAGAATAAGCTTAGAAGTTTTCGTTCAAACTGCCTAAGTTTAAAAAAAAGAAAAAAAGCCAAAGTGAAAATTTCTCAGGAGCCTGCAGCAGTTGACTGCTCCGCCCTGTTTTCCAGTGTGACTCAGAAGGAACTCTGCTACATTCTTGGGCAAGAGTCCCATCTATCCCTCTGTTTGCTGAGCTCAGAAAGTAATGTGTCCCACAGAGGATGCTGAGGGGCAGGAGTAGCATCTCATCAGAGAAGCTTTAAAAAGGAAAAATATTATGACCTAAAGTTGAATTAAGCAGAAGAATAATCAGTAGCAGTGAATTGAGGGAGAGTAAAAACCCTTGTAGTGGCATGTTTCCTTCATGTCAATGGCTTTCTGTATGGACTCCTTCATCACTCACTCACTGTGTGCCCTCTACGTGCCAGGCACAGCATTAAGGGCTAGGACAGAAAGCTACAGGAAAAGATTTTTGGAGGAAAAGAGAACTAGACTGTGGACACTCCTGAGCAAATTTCACTGCCCCAAGACATGTATTATTAAGCTTACATTTTTTCAGACTGCTAGACAGGGCTTTATGATAACAATAAAGCAGAGAGAACTGCCACCACAGTTACATCGTGACTGCTCACCAAAAGAACAAGTCTCTGTCCATAGATAATTGCGTGAGAAGGGATGGAGCAATTTATATTTCAAGAAATAAACCATATCTCATTTACCAAAATCACCACAGTTTGTCTAGCCAGTGCTGCCCATGAAGGGTTTGCTGGGGCCTTCTGAGACCAAGCTGAAAACGAAGCATGTATAGTCATCGTAGAAGGAAAAGAAACCCCAGGTGGGGCTTACATTAGCACATGCACATCCTATCCCACCATCAGCTCCCATCATTTACAGGCACAAAACACTGTGTAGAACTAGCCATGGCCCTCACTAAACACAAGGGCACCAGGAGGTACAGCTGGCCCATGCTCCCAGAGTGGAAAGAACCAGGACAGTTGGCAACAAGCAGTTGAAAAGTCATCTCTCATAGTTCATGTGTTTCCATTAGTTTGGCTATTTGTCCCTGTGCTTTTTCCAATCATGGTCTCAACAATTCTTGCTCATACAATCCCTCCTCTTTCTCGCCAACTGGACTCCCGGGGCTCCACCTGGGACCTGGCCGTAGATCTCTGCATCCACTTCCATCAGTCATTAGATGAGAGTTCTATCACGACAGTTAGGGTGTTTGGCCATCCGATCACCAGAGTAGGTCAGTTCGGGCTTTCTCTCAACCATTGCCAGTAGTCTACTGTGGAGGTATCTTTGTGGATTTCTGGGGACCTCTCTAGCACTCTGCTTCTTCCTATTCCCATGGGGTCTTCATTTATCATGGTCTCTTTTTCCTTGTTCTCCCTCTCTGTTTTTGATTCAGCTGGGATCTCCCGCTCCCCTAAGCTCTCTTTTGCTCGACCCTTGCCCTTCATTACCCCACCTCACATCCAGTTTGTTCATGTAGATCTCATCCATTTCTCTGTTGTTGGGCAATCCCTGTGTCTTTCTTAGGGTCCTCTTTTCTAGGTAGCCTCCCTGGAGTTGTGAGTAGCAGTCTAGTCATCCGGTATTTTTTTACATCTAGTATCCACCTATGAGTGAGTACGTACCATGTTTGTCTTTCTGAGTCTGGGTTACCTCACTCATGATGATTTTTTTCTAGATCCATCCATTTGCCTGCAAACCTCATGATGTTATTGTTTTTCTCTGCTGAATAATACTCCATTGTGTATATTTACCACATTTTCTTTATCCATTCTTCAGTTGAAGGGCATCTAGGTTATTTCCAGGTTCTGGTTATTACAAATAATGCTGCTATAAACATAGCTGAGCATGTGCCCTTGTGGTATGATTGAGCATTCCTTGGGAATATGACCAAGAGTGGTATAGCTGGGACTACGAACCAATAGTTGAGGAGCCCCCAACTGGATCAGGCCCTCTGGATAAGTGAGACAGTCGATTAGCTTGAACTGCTTGGGAGGCCCCCGGGGACCTGTCCTTAGTGCATGAGCTGGCTGTTTGGAACCTGGGGTCTATGCAGGGACACTTTGCTCAGCCTGAATGAAGGGAGGAGGGGACTGGACCTGCCTGTACTGAATCTACCAAGCTGAGCTGAATCCCCAAGGGAGTCCTTGCCCTGGAGGAGATGGGAATGGAGAGGGGTGAGCCGGGGAGGGGGGAGGCGGGAGGAGGGAGGACAAGGGAATCCGTGGCTGATATGTAAAATTAAATTAAATTATAAATTTTTTTTTAAAGAAAGAAAATTCATCTCTCTTGCAAACAAAAATCACTTTAACTGTCTGCAATCCCAAAATGTGGATACATGCATCAGCCTGGATCAGACAGGCTGATATATTCATCACTGACAGATAACCCAAAGTTGCTGACGGAACCCTACCCTTAAAGCTGCAATGTACTGTCAGAAGATACAGTGGTAGGGACTGGAAAGATGGCTTAGCACTTCAGAGCACAGTCTGCTATTGCAGAGTGCGAAGTTTGATTCCCAGTTCCCATATCAGGCAGCTCACAACTGCCTCTAACTACAGCTCCAGGGAACCCAGTGCCCTCTTGTGGCCTCCATGGGCACGTACATTCATGTGCACCCACATAATTTTAAAAGAAAAGAAAAAGATTCAGTGATAAAGAACGAGGGTGTTTAGGTAAGCACACATTACACAGTATCATAAAAATATGGGCCGAAAGCAATTAGACAGCAAGACCCCTGAGCTGCCCCTTGTCCATCTCTGCCAGAAAGCTCTTCAATGGTGTGACATCAGAAGTTACTAAGCACAATTCTGACCAAGGGCTGAAAACAGATCACACACACACACACACACACACACACACACACACACACACCAGAAACAAAATCCAACTTCTTCAAACAGTTTTTAGAATTCAGTTTGTTTTAAGTTTAAATATATACATATACATATATTCACACACACATACACATACACATGCTATTATAAAGTCTAGGAAATAGTGAGATTTGTCAAAAACTGTCAAAAAGAGCTGAAGTGCCAGGGCTGAGTTCAGTACCTAGACTGATCAGATTTACAGACAAGGGTTCCCTGCATGCCCACTTGGAGACAAAGCTGTTCCCCAAATCACAGGTTAAAAATGAAGACCCGCCCCGCAGTCTGATCTCAGAAGGAACTGTCCATCCTCTGCCCTGTGTGACAATACTATAGACAGTAGAGTAAACCAAAGAAACACATCCACAGTCTTACTTTTCCAGATTTTAATTACCAGAAGTCAACCACAGCCCAAAATTATTAAATAGAAAATTCTGGAAATAAAAAAAAAAATAACACATTTAATCTATGTGCCATTCAAAGTGTTAGAAAGCAATGTTAAGCCTTCTTGGCCTGCACTAGCTTATCACACCATGTTCTCACTGCCTGCTGGTGGCTCAGTGGCTATCTTGGCTACCAGATCAACCATCATGGTATGACAATGTCTGTTTTCAAGTAAGCCTCATTTTACTAAAATTTCTATGCAGTGATGCACTAGGGTTGTAGTAGAACATTATTTTAAGATGTGTTACTTTTGTTTATGTTCCTTTTGTTTAATTCTGTGAAGCTGTGTTACTGTACCTGTCTAAAATACCTGATGATCTAATAGAGAACTGGCCAATAGCAAGGCAGGAGAAAGGATGGGCGGGGCTAGCAGGCAGAGAGACTATATAGAGGGAGAAATCTGGAAAGGGAGATGGAGAAGGAGCCAGAGAAGGGGAGGACATCGGGGCCAGCTACCCGGCTACACTGCAAGCCACGGAGTAAGAGTAAGATTTACGTAAGTAAGAGACAGGGAAAAGCCCAGAGGCAAAAGGTAGATGGGATAAGTTAAGCAAAGATGGCTAGAAACTAAAACAAGCTAAGGCTGGGCATTCATAAGTAATAATAAGCCTCCATGTGTGAATTTATTTGGGAGCTGGGTGGTGGGCCCCCCAAAAGAGTACAAAACCAAGACAGCACAGGGCATATAGCATGGAAGGACAGATGAACTCTGGGGTCATGTGGCAACACTAAAGTCCATCTTAAAGAAAGCAGTATATAGAGGGCTTGGCACTTTCCTTATTTCAGATATCCATTAGCAGACCTGAACAGATTTTTATGGCCAAAGGGAGCTATGGTACATACAATTGGATCTTCATGATTTCTGATTTCCCCAGACAAAACAAGGCAGGCCACCACTCTTGAATACCTAGGCTTACCTGTCACATATTTTCCTTTGTGTTGTATCTATCACTGTAACCTTTGGGAAAGCCACCGTCTTTAGTTTACAGATGGAAACTCTAAAACTCAGTCTTCGCAGCTTGCTCAAAGCCCTGCATATCTTCAGTTAGTCCCTTCATATCTCATCCTCTTAGCTTTCATCTTTTGAGGAGACCCATGCTATCATTGCCAAGAAACTCTTATATAAAGGTGGCTAACACACAGGCATGGGTGTGAGTTCAGCACCAGGTCTCAGTGTCACAGTTTGAGAGCCCTGGCTTCCTTAGCTCTAAAATGAAGACCAGACTCCTGTGGTATGTATAAGGAATAAGTATGATTTTGTATGGTGCTTAGGGCAGTTCCAGTTCATAGTAAGAGTCCCTGAGGAAACAACATATGGATGGAAGGGTGATTTGGGTTCACAGTTGCAGGAGTTGAAGCACACAGTGACTTGCTCCACCGCTGCAAACCTGTGGTGAGGCAGAGAATCACAGTGGACAGGGTATAGTAGTAGATCTGCACTGTTCAGCTCACAGCAGCCAGGAAAGAGAGAGAAAGAAAGACAGGATAGGATGGGCCATGATAAGATAGAACATTCAAAGACAGGCCCCCAGTGAGCAATTTCTTCTAAATATGCCCCATCTCTGGTCATAACTCATCAGTGGTTTAATCTACTTATTCAATCACCTCTCAGTGATTAGACCCACCAGCTAGGACCATATCTTCCACATATGAGCTTTTGTGGGGGGACACTTCAGAGACATACCATTAGAATAAATGCACAATAAATGTTGGCTATCATCATCACCGTTGTCCAAGCTGTAGACCCTAATATGCTGAAAGGCACTCAGCTAAGGCAAAGTGACACTCTTAAGAGGTTTCATGTACATTTTTCTGGTGTTATAATGGGCAATAAAGTACCCAAGCAGTGTGATGGGGGTGAAAAAAGCCAGCTCTTTGCAAGGTCACTATACTGTGCCCCCAGCATCATCACCATGAATAAAACCTGGTGTCTTCATGTGGACAAGACACTGTTTCAATTCCTTTGCATGTGTTAATGCATTTAGTATTAACTCAGAACACTGTGTGACAGATTCTGTTAATACTCTGACTTGATTGGTAAGGAAATCAAGGCCAAGAATTTTAAAGAATTTGCCCAATAGAATACAACTAGGGAGCGCTGTGGTGGAGATTTGGGTGGGGGAAAACTGACTTAGAAGCCCATGTTCTACTCACCTGTGAAATCAATTAGATGGACAGAATATTTGAGGCAGCAATGATTCAGGATGTGTGATGTGTACAGATACAAAACATCAGTCTATCTAGTCAGTGCTACCCAATGAAATAAATTACAGTCATAAACAATAAATACTAATGTATGCAGTAATAATAATAAATAAAACACAGTAAACGGAAGTTAGGAGAATGGTAAGAGGTCAACAAAGCAGGGGCTCAAACAAGAATGCTGAAAATATGCCTGGGACACAGGTTGGCACAACAGGAGGGAGGGAGTTCTTCATTCGAAACAAAATAAGCAGGGCATTGGCAATACTCAGAGGGGCTGCTATGGTGGCTAGAAGTTCCTGTGATACCCAAAGGTCTCAGGAGCAGTGCTGACACCGAGTGAGCAGTCATTCACTGAAATAATGAATAATGGGAGCCAGTTAGATGTACTAGAAACCACCTCTTGACTCAGCCTCTGATTTCCTACTTGACTTTGGCAAGTCTCTGTGTGTGAGAGAGCTGGGGAATCGAGACATATCCACTGTCTGTGTTCTCAAAGCAGAGGAAAGAAGGAGAAGGGACCACGGACATCATCAAAGATGTTGCAGGCTGGATGTTTCAGGACTGTGGGTGCAAAGAATGCTTTATGAACCAGCCCCTCGAGTGTTGAGTAAGTCAGCGCTGACTTCACACATATGGCATTGGGGAGCTAACAACACCAAGATTGATACCTACCACACTTCACCTTCAAGGGCTACTCCCCAAGACCTACAGCCTAGAACTCTCCAGCCCTGAATATTTCACAAAGATGATTGTAAGGCCTTTCAAGTCTTTCAAGCATTCTCAACATGAAACAGATGGAAAAATGAGGGGGCTTTTGGCAAGATTCTAACCCACTCAAATGTAGTGATTTTTCTCCAAATTAAATCTCAGCATTTCAAGCTGCATTTAGTACTGACAAAATGCAACCTCCTGGTTCAGGGTATCTAATAGCTCTAATGGTTATTGAGTGAGATGCGGGCAAATGTGACTAATCTCTGGGTAAAATTCCCTTGAAATAACCTCGGAAGTGAAAACCAAAGGGAAAATATGCTCATAATGAGGCAAATGGATTTTTTTGCTAAACATAAAGATAATGCAGGAAATACTGGTGAACCTCAGAGGACAACATCAGTGCCTCTATTGATCACTGCAGTCCTTCCTACTCTTTTTCCAGATCTCCAGGGTAGAGTGAAGGAGGCTGCAGAGGAACTATAAGGGGCAGAGAGGAAGGAAGGAGAACTGGGTGATCTCATCCACAGAAGCTCTTCCTGGTAACTGAGCTCTGCCTAGAAGTTCTGAACAGCTCCACAGCCCTGGAATGGAGTACTGTTAATCATTCCCATAAAATGAAAAAAAAAAAAATGCCAAGAAGGGCTTAAATTCCACATCAACTCTTCTCTTAGGAGAACTAAACCTCTTGTGCTCCTGAGTATTTGACAGCTTCTAGCTCCTCTGACAACAGACACTGGAGCTTCTGTAATCTGGCACAAAAACTGAGATTTGGAATGAGACTACAAAATGCCTCAGACTCTGTAAATATTACTATTATAAGGCTCACCAGAGAACCAGTGTAAAGAGAAAGCTGAGCTTGTAAGCAATCCAGAAGTGGATGAACTTTATGTGCATCATATACATATAAAAAGAGAAACTATACACTGACCTTAGACAGGGTAGGTATATAAACTGAAATAAAATACACACTTGGAGCAGCAATTTCCTGGCCCTGGATTGTTTAAGCAATCGCCAAAGTCTGGGCAACAAAAGATTATGTTTTTCTTAGGCTAATTTGAATCTAGCTATAAACACACAATCAATAATTACCTAAAAGATGCATTCTTCTTTTGATTCCTGGTAGAGGACAGCACTAAACAACACTGGTCTTCAGTTCATAAAAGTAGAATTACTAGCTTTTTTATGGTTTTTCTTAAACATGTATAGAATATGGACTCCTTCCCTCTGAGTCTTTCAAAAAGTCACCCTTCTCTTTCTCCCTGGAAGAGCTATAAAAGAGCTGTAGGACCCCAAGAGCAAGGAGAGCTCAGGCCTCTGTATGAGATGCCAACATATCTTATCACTCTCCACTTCAGAAATCAGCCAGATAGTTTGTTCAAGAAACTGGGAGCTTGTATCTATTTTTGGAATAGAAGAAAAGCAATCAAAAAGTCAATAAGTCTAAAATGTTCTTCTTAGATGGGTGAAAAACAGCATTTTTTAAATTAAAATAGCATATTCATTCTCATATTAAATACTTCCCAACTGGTGCATTGATGTGATTTAATTATGCTTTGGAAGCCCATTAGCTGTTGGCACACAATATGGGAGAAAAGATGAATATGAAGGCTTTAAGACACTTTGGGGGTTGTACAACATTTATGACACTGGCCATTGTCTAATGCCTCTATGGTACCACTTATCATATTGAAAATGCCAAATATGATAATGGGACCTACAGAAAACCAAACCTACAAGGAAAAGAAGAGGCGTCAGACAAGAGTGGTATCTAACATAGACTCTACTGCTCCTTCTGTTTCTGGCAGATTCCATCTTGTGGGTCCTTATATCCTGGTATGACCTGGCGATGTTCTCTAGGTCCTCTTTATTTCACACCCTACAGCCTATCCCTAAAAAAACTAGATCCATGTCATGAATTCAGTTCCCTTTTCCAAAATCCACATCTTTTGCCCACAGCATCGTCTTGAATATCAAAAATCCCTTTAGTGCCAACCTTTATCCAAACTGCCTTGGATGCATTACCAACATGGAGTTCACTATTTCTCCCAGCCAGTGTGGTTCATTACCCTCTACTCTTTATCTGAGGTGTTTGTTCACAACACAACCAAACCTGAGACACAGACATCATTCTTTATTCTGCCTTTATCACCTGTGCTTCATCAGCAAGTCCTCTCCTGTTTGAAAATCTGAGGATTTCCTCCCCACTTCTAACTCCCAGCTCTGCCATTTCCATTTCATCTCCTCTGGACTGACATCCAGGTGTCTGCTGCCCTCTCTCCTGCGAAGTCACTTGAATAACATGATTGAAAAGGAAACCTGAAACTTTTAAGTGCCTTGTCCCAGGAGCCATAAAACAGCAGCAAGCCCTCCACTTTCACTCCAAATCACTGCTTATAGCATCCACCTGCATAGAACCCACAGCATCCCCCATTGAGGACCCTCTCCTGCATGACCTGCTCACTACAGATCCCAGGTTTCAGCTCCTAACGTCCACCGTGAGGCTTCTGATCTTTTTTAAAGTCTGCCTCAAGGAGGCCTTGCTGTATCTAAAGCTCAGACTGGAAACTTCCCTTCCTACCCATTCCCCTGCTAAAGCTCAGCTACAACCGTCCCATGGGAGTTTCAGTTTCAGGAAACCCGGCTAAGAAAAGAGCACCAAGCTCCTATTTTATAAGTAAAAACATCAGGTTTCCTCCCCTTTCTAGTCTCAGCCTTAATATGCTGGTCCCAGGATGCTGTCCCATCTGCATCTGCTGCTCTAATTGGAACTTGCCTTGGCAACATGTAGAAGGGCTTTCTCTGGGTTCTTTAGGTCTAACCCCCCTCTACCCAGCCATGTATGTGTAGCAACTTCCCTCTGTACCCCATCCCTCAAAGGCGGACAGTACACTGCAGCACACACAAAGCTGTGTACTCAGAACCAACCTGATTTGCCTCGTCTCCGCTATGTGAGAAAATGTACCTCTGCGCCTTTTATGTACACCAAGACTAGACAAGCTCCAACTTGCAGCCCTACCACTGAGCAAAGGGAAGAAGGAAGAAAAGGAAATGGGGCAGGCATCTTTCCTGTCTCCAGGTAGCTGATGTTAGTAACCTCCTGATTCCCCCACAGGACTAGACCAGGCCAGCAATGTTATCTATAGGCTGGAATGAAACAGCTGTGTGGTTTTAGTTCAGAGAACTGTGAAGTCTTCAGGGCAGGAGTTCTGAAGGTATGATGCTGTGCATTTGTGATGTAAGGAGAAGCAGAAGCTCCACTGCCTGCCACAGAAACTCTGCCAAGAGCCTGGCAACTGGTGATCCCACCCTGAGCTATCTCAGCAGCTCATTCCTGATGCAAAATAGCCAACAGAAATGTCAAATGGGCCATGTCCAGATCATTGCTGAGCATAAACCACAACTTAAACCACAATATTCCAAACCCAAGACTGACTTGAAGGCCACAGCATGTCATATCCTGCCCCTCACCAACCAGAGTACTTTCCTTGAATAAGAGCACCCCAGCCATCCACTTTGTCCCCATCAGGGCCGTTAGTCACCCTTACCAGAACAGCACATTCGACATCCTGCAAGGCACTGGTCTTTCCATTGAAAGATCTTGTTTACAAACTACTTGCTGGCTTGATTTCTGCTCAACCACCTCATCTTGATGGTAACATTTTGTGGTGCTAAAATTTCTCCACATCCGATACTCAAGTCCCTGCTCCTCCACAGTATTCTCAGACCACTACAAAGAGCACTAGTGGACACCCAAAGATCAGCTGATTCGTCATTCATCTTAAGCACTGTCACTTTCTAGATGTACGTTCTTGGGAAAGTCCTTACCATCTCATTCTCAGTTTGGAATGAGAATAACCACACTCTCTACCCCTGTGGGATTATTTTAGGAATCACATGCATCAATATACATAAAATTCTTAGAAATGCCATGAAGCAATAGCAGAAAATAAATGCCAACTGCTGCTGTTATTCCACCACCACAGACTCTGCATCCAGCTTGCACCCGTCCACAGAGAGCTCCTGCACGTTAAACTCCTCCATGTATCACCTACACAGCCCACACTACTACAGGGAACCAGCAAGGGAGTCACAACCCTCAAGATATTTATATCTTAGAGGGAGGATATGGATAACAGAAATAAATTAATACAGTATCAAATGGTATGGAAAGGCACGAAGACAATAAAAGAGGGTTGTGGAACAGAATGTAACAGAGTAAAGAGGGTAAATGTCTGTGTAAGGTGGAGATGGGCCAAGATACCGCTGAGGATTTGAACTCCCTACACATTCAGACCTGAGTGATATAAACTGTAAGGGCGGAAAGAAGAATCCTCTTGCTGGCACCTTGGATACTTAGGGCAGGGTAACCTCTGTCAAGAGGCCATTCTGTGCCTAACAAGGGTCAACTGACCTCCAGCCACTGGATGCCAATAGTACCCCAGGAGTGCTTACAAATTTTTCCCATTGAAGCAACACATTGAAGAATGAAAATTTAAGTAAAAATATTGTTACCATATTGGTTTCATTTCTTGACCCAGCCTTGATCACACATTTGTTGTTGTTGTTGTTGCTGTTGTTATTGTTGCTGTTGTTGTTGTTATCATCCATCTAATCTTGTCTTTGCTTGTGTTGAACTCTTGACCTTTGTGAAAGTGCCTTACCACTCCACTTCAGTGGAACAACCTTCATTCCTTGTTGTTGTTGGTTTGGTTTGGTTTGGTTTGGTTTGGTTTGGTTTGGTTTGGTTTGGGTGTTGGCTTTGGGGGGTGTTTGTTTTGTTTTGAGAAAGATTCTCATATATCCCGTGCTAGCCTCAAATTCACTCCACAAACTGAGAATGATCTTGAATTTCTGAGTCTCCTACCTCCACCCACTGAGTGCTAGAATGCCAAGTGTCCACCTGGTTTAGGCAGTGATGGGATCAAACCCAGAACTTCATGCCCGCTGAAGAAGCACTTTACTGAGCCACATCCCCAAACCACCTTCTCCTTTACTACTCAACTCTCTAATTCTTTTGTAGTTGGTGCCTCAGACATATACTAAGCACTTCATAAATGTTTGTTTATTAATTAATTAAATTGCCAAGCCTTCGAAGATTTAACAATCCATGAGACTACAAAATATACCAGGACATAACCCAAATAATGCTAAAAGTGTTGTACAGCATAGGATAAATAACAGAAAAGCATTGTGAGAGCTGACACTCAGAAAAAGTATTTTCTAATGAACATTATACTCTTTAAAATGGAACAAAAATAAACAAACGCCATTTGTGATAGTCCCATGGCTCCCTTCCCCCAACACAGTCCCAGATCTTGGTCACAATCTCACTACTAATCAGCAAACATCTAACAGGCCAAACATAAAGGTGTTCATACTGACTATGGATCCTTCTAGGAAAACAACCTAGGTTGAGCCTGGTGGCACAGACCTGTAATCCCAGGAATTCAGGAGGCTGAGGTAGAAAAATCAAAAGTTCAAGGCCTGCCTGGCCTACAAACTAAATTCGAGGCCATCCTAGCCAACTTAGTGAGATTCTGTCTCAAAATAAATGTAGAGAGAGGCTGAAAATACTTGCTCAGTGACCGAGTGCATGCCTAGCATATATGCAAGGCCCCAGGTTCAATCCCTAGCTTTTAAAAATAAAATCCTGCAATACCATTGGATTATTCCAATTCTGTGATTCCCAAGTATATAAGGTAGACCCAGCCATGTGTGAACAAATCTAGACAATGCTGAACAGTACGTTCCATACCTTTCTCATGTCTACTCTTTCATATTCCTTTGCACATGTAGTGCAGTTCTGTCTACCCAGCTGAGCCAACATCAGCCAGTGCATACATATCTAAAATTACCTCTCATTCACTGCCAATGCCATGTCCACCCTTTACTGGCTGTTCCATAATTTGAATATTCCTCTTGATGTCTCCTATGTCTGGCTGTCAACACAATTAATGGTATGGTCTCAGAGCATGAGGGGCCTATGGAAATTTAACCCTTGGATTACACAGATAAGGTAATAGAAAAGTGTTTTGAGAAGATGGTAGGCTACCAAACAAAACCTCCTGAGATAAGCTTCGAGAACAAACTCCTCCCTCCAAAGCAGACCACCCAGAGATTGAGAACTGTGTTGGAGTTTTGACAAAATGCTCGCCAGAGTTTCCTGTGTTGAAGGGGAAGTTGAGAAGTACAAGTTAACACTTAGGAGTGCAAGAGTGTGTCTTCAACTATACAGGTACATCCCTAGTGTCCCAGCTGGAAACTAAGGCTTTTGTGTACCACTATTTTTCATACCTATTCCCATTTCCTAACCCTGGTTTGATTCTTACTTCAAAGATAAATGAAAAGTCAGGAACAATGCATGAAGATATTACACACACACACACACACACACACACACACACACACACACACACACACACTTTTCCTTGCTTGCTGACAGACACAATTCAATTACAAATGATGTAAAACTTTAAAATAATATTTTCACATCAAATGCTCTAAATAACAAAGCCATTATCAAATAAATCTGACCACTCCACCACATCACACCCCAGCCCCCCACAAACCCACTCCCAGCTTCACAGAATTGAAAATCTCCGTTGTGTAAGTGACAATCTTAAGACATAATCAGATAAAAGTGCTTTAGTCAGTGTCAAAGTTCGATCAAAGGATGAAACAAGTCCTGATAGTTAAGCTCCAGCTTAACTCAGAACCCAGTGCTCTTGATGTTATCTTTTAATATCCCTATTGGGTACAGCCCACATGCAAACACCTACCCACAGATGTTACAACAGATCAAACCCCTCAGCAAAGCTGTGTTCCCAGACCCACATCCCTGAACCCACACAGAAAATTCCAGAATTTCAGATGCCACGGGATCTGAAAAATCGTGTAGCCCAGCCTCCGAATTCAGCAAATTATCAGCTCTTCACATAGTTCATCAGAAAGTTGGTGCCCAAATTCTGTGTAGCAAGTTCTCCATCATCCGTTCTGGTCCACCGCAAAGCCTACAGCCTGCCAGGCTCTCAAGCATCTGCATGTCAGTATCAAAGGACAGCTTGTTTGTTCTGGGCTACATGATGCTTCCTCCAATCCCCATGACGATGCTGCCTACCTCCATGATAAGTCTTCAACAATCTGTTGAGCATCACCTCTGTTGTGAAGTGCTCTCTGACCCTCTTGGTGTGGAGTACCACTCTCCCTCTTTTGTCGTCCCCTGCTGCCTCTTGCATACCTCTAACAGAGACCTCTCACCACGTCTAAATCTGTGCTGTTTATGTATCTGTGTCCTTTTATTCTTAGTTGCTTGCTAGCTCTTGAACTGGGAGTTTGTCCTGGAAGTTTGTCTTAGAAGGTTTTTGCTTAGTAGTCTGTCATTTTCTCAAAATACTCTCCCACTGAGTCATCCTTGCAATGAAAAGGATAAACAATGCCTACATGGTTCTCACGCTCTGAGACAAGGTCATTGATGGTGTGTGACAGACAAACCTGCGAGACACCAAGAAGGTTATCCAAACTGTGGAGCAGCTGGCAGAGTGCAGGCATTGGGCATCAGTTGTGTGTAGTAGATCATACCATGCATGTGCATGTCTGTGGCATGCCTTTAAGGCAGCGCCAGTATTTCAGTTGCCTCGAGCATCCTTAAAGATGAGGGTACACACTCTTTAAAAGTTAAAGGAAACAAAATAAAGATAACAGAAGAAAAGACAGAGATGCTGAAGCACTTCAAAAGATCTGCCCAGGATCTCCAAGTGGTCACAGACTATACCCAGGAAATGCCAAGTAGCATGCTTTGCCAGACAAACCAGGAGCCACAGAGCCATTAACCGCCTGCACAACGTCTCCCAACCTCCTGCCTTCTCATCTCCTTTCACCAGAGCATAGCTCCTCGTTCCACCCACTCACTGCTCAGATGAGGACAGCCATAAGTGACAATCCCTACAGTCAGGCTTCCAGAAGTTAAAAGAGCAGCTGAAGCAGGCACTCAGGTGAATAGTTTAATGAGCAAATCTCTTCCATGCAAAGCAAATGCTCATGGGAAATGGTCATGCTCCCCTCTGCGGTGTCTGTCATAGCAATTCTTCAGCCACCAATCCCTAACCTCTTAACCATCTGTCATGCCAATTGCAAGGATGGTGTCTCATGGGATGGGGCTGGAGGTCCTCCTGGCTGTTTCTACAGTTACTGGGAAAGCCCCATGACTGATCGAGGCCTCTCCCACTTGCAAAGGAAACCAGCCAGCAAAACTAGCCAGCTGGCAGGCGCTCTTAGGGTGAGGCTGCATGAGCCCAGACCAGCCTCCTAGCACTTTGCAAGGCCTCCCAGCCAGGAAGCAGGCCATGCCAAAAGGTGAGAAGTCACCAGTTCCAGCCCACAGCCAGCTTTCTCTGAAAATGTCAGAACCATCCTCTGGGGCCTGGCCCCTCCTGAGTATCTGCCAATTTGCACCTTATTAGCAACAGCCTATCCCCAGTGATACTCCCTCAGAAATCCCACACCATGCACCTCATTGGTGCTCAGTGAACTGGGTGTCTGGGGAGAAAGACATCTGAGCTGTTAGGAGAGTGACAAGTCTCAGGGCCTCTCAGAAAACCAGAAGAACACATGGTCTGATACCCGTGTCTCAAGCTTAGGTGCTGAGAACCCAAGGGCTGAAGCCGGCTGATGGGTACAAAGTAAGGTATGAGCCTGGTGAATGGGACAAACTGCCTCTAAAAGCCACGGGATGTCATGGGGGTCCTTCTTTCACTTGGGTGCCTTCCCCACAAAACTGTTGCAAAATTATCTATCTCTTCTTCACTGGTCACAGAAAGAAACTCTATAAAGATGAAAAATCTCTGAAACTCTTTAGAGTCCTCTAGAAGAAAAACACATTAGAAACATTGCTTTTCTGTTCAAAAATTCTGAGAAAGCTTATGAATATGTTAACTTTTCTATCGTTCTCACTGTAGAAGATGAGAATAAATCAGTCTCGATGGAGAGCTGGACAAAGGCTTCTATTCTGATTGCCTCCAGAAACTCTCCTAGGTACCACAGTCAAGGGAGCCCACAGGAGAATGTCACAAAGACAGAAAACAAGAGGTACAGGCAGTACAAGAGACAGCAAAATCTTCAGACGCTGCAGAACACAGTGAACATAGGCAAGATAGAGACACCTGAGGGTGAAGGTAAGAAGGGAGAAGCAAAAACGGGGGTGGGGGATCACACCACAAAGAAGCAGAAATGCTCCAGGACCGGAGAGAAATCCAAGAGGAAATGTGTGTGTGTGTGTGTGTGTGTGTGTGTGTGTGTGTGTGTGTGTGTTCATATATGTACAAGTGCATGTGCACAGATATGGGAGGCCAAAGGACACCTGGTGTCACTCCTCAGAAGCTATCCACTGTAGTTTCTAAGGCAGGTTCTCTCACTGCCCTAGAGTGAGCCCCAGGGATGCCTATGCCTTGCCAATACAGGGATTAAAAGTTCCACCAAACCAGCATTTTTTATGTGACTCTAGGGATCAAACTTGGGTGCTCATGCTTACAAGGCAACACTTTCCTGACTTAGCTATCTCCCCATCCCAGCAAAGCATTCTGTACAGAGGTACCCAGACCCCATTCATAGTCACCTATGGTTCTCCTACCACACTTGAACTTGAAACTGAAGGTTTCATTTGCAAAGGAGCTAACGCCGGAAAGAACTAGAGATACCCACCATAACCAGGTTTAAGTGAGACCCTCTATTAAAGGCAGAGATCAAGTGCCAGTATACATTCTAAATAATAAAAATATAGACTCAGAGCTAGATGGTAGTGGCAAACACCTTTAGTTCCAGCAATTAGGAGGCAGAGGCAGGCAGATCTCTGTGAGTTCAAAGCCAGCCTGATCTACAGAGTGAGTTACAGGACAGCCAGGACTGTTTCACAGAGAAACCTTGTCTCAAAAAATCAAGTGTGTGTGTGTGTGTGTGTGTGTGTGTGTGTGTGTGTGTGTGTCCTCAAAGTAAACACAGTCAAGTATAAAGGGAAAGATGAAGGATTCTCCACTAAGAATGTCAAACAGAAAATACTAATAATTAGGGTTTTTTCCAATGAAAGAATTCAGGTCCCCACAGTGAAGCTTAAGAGCCCATGTTACATATGTGCACACACAGATTCTACACTGCCTCTTCCTGTCTTGCTTGGCCTTATATAAAATTGTGTCATCAGACATTTGAATCACCCAATATACAAAGACCAAACACAAAGAAAAAAAAATGTGTGTGATGTGTATGTGTGTTTTATGGTGTGCATGCATGTGTGTGTTTGCATGTATTGGGCACATATGTGAGGCAGTATATGTGCACATGTGTATGTATATGGAAGCCTGAGGTTGATGCTTTGATGCCTTCTTTGATCACTCACTACTTTTATATCGAGGCATGGCCTCTTGCTGAACCCAGAGCTCAAGAGTGCCAGCTGGGCTAGCTAGGCGGCTTGCCCAGGATCTCCCATCTCTGCCTCCCAGGCATTGGGATTACAGGCCACCACCATGCCCACCTGGGGCTTCATGCACCTCCTTGGCTCTTTACCCACAGAGCTATCTCCCCAGACCCAAGAAAGAAATGTCTTAAAGAAATTAAAATTTGAGTATAGTGAATAAGACATGCAAAATTATAAATAATATTGTCAGTGAGTAAAAGAAGGAGCTAGTAAGGCATGACACAAAAGAAGGGTACCTTGTAGAAAACAGAGAAGAATGTTTGGGGATTAAAAGTACAATTAAAATACCGGGCAATGGTGACACATGTCTTTAATCCCAGCACTCTTAATCCCAGGACTCAGGAAGCAGAAGCAGGCAGATCTCTGTAAGTTCAAGGCCAGCCTGGTCTGCAGAGCAAGTTTTAGAATAGCCAGGGCTACATAGAGATACCCTGCCTTGGGAAAGAAAAGTAAGAAGAAATGAAAAGAACAAGCCAATTTTTAAAAACCTTCAAAATCCCACTAAAAGGATTCAAAATAGAAAGATGATCACCCCTGTTCCCAAGAAGCAGAATAAGAATAAAGATACATGAATAGAAAATTAGAGGAATAATGTGGTGGGTGCATTCGCTACATAATATAAAATGCACTGGAACAAAAACAGTTGATAAGATGGAAAGAAAAGAACCTTCTCCCCGCCCCCAAGAAATAGCAAAACTCTCTAGAAATAAAATTTTCCATCTGAAAAAGTCTAAAACATATCCAACATTATGAATATTTGTATCCACAGTGTGACACGTGAGTTTCAAATGTTCTAAATAGGAAACATAAAGAAAAGATGTTTTAAAAACACAGGAAGGAAGAAAGAACAGAGTTAATGGGAATTAGAATGATGCCAGACTTTGCACTGAAAACTTTGGAAGTCTGTTTCCCATCTAGAATGGCACATCCTAAAATTTATCAATCAAGAGGGAAGGTAAGATATTCCCAGACATGAAAGGGTTCTAAGTATCTCATCCCATACACTCATTTTGAAAATCTGCTACAGGATGCTTCATATCCTTGGGAAACTTTTACAAATCAGTCATCTAAAAGTATTACAGAAGTTCCAAGGAGAAAAAAAAAAAAAACTCTTTTAGGATGCTGTTATTGCTATAAAAATTATATGCTCTACCAAATAAGGTATAGACAAAAATAGCAAGCTGTGAAAAGCAGAAATGAATAAAAAATAAAAAACACAGAGGACCAAACCAAGAAAAATGGTAATGGGAAATCAAGAAAACACAGTCCGAGCTGGGCGTTGGTGGCACACGCCTTTAATCCCAGCACTCAGGAGGCAGAGGTAGACGATCTCTGTGAGTTTGAGGCCAGCCTGGTCTACCAAGTAAGTTCCAGGAAAGGTGCAAAGCTACACAGAGAAACCTTGTCTCTCGGTGGTGGGTGGGGGGGGGGGACCAGAAAACACAGTCCGAAAGGGCAAGATGAGGAAAAGAAGCAGGAGGGATATCTAAAAGAAAAATAATGAAATTCATACATCCTTTAACATAACTGAATACTGTAGAATCAGGGTCCTGTTAAGGATTTGTGGACAAGCAGTATGTGGTGGCACACAATTTGCAAGCTGAGCTAGTAAGAATGGGAACTCAAGGCCAGCCTGGGCTACATAGCAAGCTCCTGTTTTAAAAAATAATTAATTAATTAATTAAAACATTTTAAATGTTACAAAATATTAGTTCATAAGACAGCTTCTGAAATGAGGTCAATGATACAAAAATAGGAACTCTTCATAGTGTGCCACATGGCTTCATTATGGAGACTTATATATCCTTAGCAGTGTGAACATGTATTAGGGATTTCAACAAACATATAATAAAAACCCATTAGATGGATGGAGGACATACTAAGCTAGTAAGTCTTTACCTTCTCAAACAAGAAAAAAAAACCAAGAAAAAATACACAATTTCTCTTAGTGGAATATTATATATAAATATAACTATGGTAGAATCCACATAAAACGAAGCTGCCCTCATATGGTTTCTGCTGCTATGTCAACACAGTGACCACACATGGAGGGACTCATGAGGGAGACTCATGAGGCATGAACTCAAGGCATGTACCTGGAGGCAGGAACTGAAGCAAAGACCACAGAATTCTGCTTACTGGCTTGCTTTCCACAGCTTGCTCAACTTGCTTCCTTCTATGACCCAGGACCATCTGCTCAAGAGGGACATTGGCCACAGTTGGCCAGCCAAGTCATTTCACATCAATCATTAATCAGGAAAATGCCCACAAACAGTGCCCACAGGACAGTCTAGTGAAGGTGATTCCTCAGCCAAAGTTCCCTCTTCCCAGGTGGCTAGTTTCTGTTAAGTTGACAAAAACCAGCCAGCACATACACTCTCCAAGCTTCGTGGAAATGGAAATGGCAAAGAGACATGGAAAAGGAGTGTGAGAAGCCCTCTAGTTATGACTTGCATATTAAGCTTTGCTTGTTACTTTTACTATGTTTTATTAAATAAATATAAAATACTATATTTTAAAATAAAGAATGACACACCTGCAGGTGTACATCCCTAAAATGATATGGACCAATAGTAAACCTATATTCCTGAGTGCCCTTAGGAAATGTAATCACCTCAAGAAATCCAGAATCTTCACAAGGGACAATGGCATGACTTGATGTAGCATGAACAATTTACACCCATCTAGACAATCTGTCGTGTGCAAACTCTCCTTTAATTAATCCCAACAACCATCCCAGACAGTAGTTTCATGAGCCTCACTTCTCAGGGAAGGATACTGGGACGCAGATAGAGAAAGTGATGCCCCATGTACACACACATGCACCCCCACAACACATACAAACTTGGAAGGAGGCCATAGTGTTTTGTAACCTGCAAGAACCAGCGACAAATTAGTAGACTTATTTTTCAAGTATGTTTATCCCTTTGTCTATGGAATAAAGAATAGACATCTTAAATATACTATCAGAAGTGGGGGAAATGTGGGTATCAAAAAGTAAATTCTTTTCTTTCTTTTTTTTTCCTTTGGTGCAGTACTGAGCATGAAACCGAAGGCTTTGTGCATACTTCCGAGCTTCACCTTCTGCCTTAAAACAAAACCAGCTTTATCGGCCTGATTGCATCTAAATTATCAACCGTTATCAACTAGTTTCCTCTTATTCTAGAATTCATTGGCAGGGTGCATCCTTGCAGCAAGCACATCACATGGGCCTGTGGAGGCAAAATTGCTCATCACTTTGTAGGTGGCCTTAAACCAAGATTGGATTTTTTTCCTGCATGCTAATATTACTTTGATCTCAACATTACTCTTTCTTCCATCCTACTTTCCCCTATTTTCCATTTATATGAGAACATGATGATTTTCTAAAATGCAAGGAGTAAGCCAGCTCTCGGGCGAGGCAATACGATGTACACAATGCAGAGACGGTGCTGGGTGTCACCCTAATCCTTTAGGAACAGGCATGAAAGCCAGCAGACAGAATTGGTCACACAGACTTTCCCCCACAATGTTGCAGTCCATTTACTAAAGATTAGGTCTGGAAAGAGTGCACGGCCTGCAGCTGAATGCAAAGCTCTTCTCTCTGTACAATTATCTCCATTTCTACTCACTGGCCCAGTTGATCTCTGTTTGAGTGAAAGCAGTAGGCAGTAACACCACCATCCCCAAAAGTGTAAGCTGCTTGACTACTCTTTCTTCATCACTTTAGAACACATGATTCTCTCATTAATTTGCTTAGTAGTCTCCAGGCATTAGAATCAAAGATGGGGGACAATCTGCCTCACTGAAAAAACAATCCACAATTTGAGACTTTCTCCCAACTAGTTTACAGGGTAACCCTTGGCTCAGCACACAGCAGCTTCCCAAATTTTCCATGTGTTTAGTTGTTTAGATCTTGGGGCAATGCTGCTTTGCTGAATTATGAATAAATGGCATTGAATCAGAACAGTGATTATTGTGTGACTTGATGTAGAAGTGAGGTCCCTGTGACTGAGGACAAGTCACATTATCCTTGCTCAGTCTTTCTCAAATCCTCCTGTAAGACTGGATTTGCCCCACCTATTACCTCTGACGCATGAGAAGAGCCTGTGTCTCCACTCCTGGTCACTGCACAAAGATCTCTCTCCCTCTTCCTGCCCAAAAAGGTCAGGAAGAAAGTTCTGTCCACAGTGGAGTGTTTGGAGATAGAGAAGGTTGGAGGCATCACTTCTGCAGCTGTGGCTTCTGTGGCAGTAACAGTGGTTCCAGAAGCAAGGGAACGAGCGAGCAACAGCTTCAGGGAGAGCAACAGGTTGCCCTCATTTGGAGGAAGGGATGTTACCTTTTTGTCCAAAAGCCTCCAGCTAGTTTCTGCTAACTATAATTCTTGTGATGACATCCCTGTCCTGACTGCCTTACTTCCCATTCCACACTCAAAGCAAAACCGGTCTACAATTCACACCGTTATGCCAATATATCCCACGTTCCCACCACTACGCAATTCTCAACACCTGCAATGTCTCCTTGCTCTGTCCCTGTGGCCCAACTGCTTCCTGTTGAATTCTTATCAACTCTTCAACATCAACAGCCCAGGAAAACTTCTCCTAGACATGACTAACTTTTCCCTCTTTTGTGTCCATGAAACTCAAACAGGAGCTACTTGATGCCTGCTGTTTACCTTTGTTCCAGCTTCTACTGTCTAACAAGTACAAAGGAGCCAGGACTCCCAGCGAAGATCCTTTCCTGTGTGGATTTCTAGGTTAAAAAAAAAGTCAAAGGGTCTATTTTGAGAGATCTTCAGAGGAGATTAGAAGCCAATGGATTGAGTTTCAAAAGATTGTTTCTACCTTGCCATCTGGAACCTAGGATAGGTTTTCTCCATTGCATCCGTGATAGGAGCGAGTCATTTGACCTCTCCTTGACCTAGTCATGTCTTCGTCCTCTTTCAAAGCATCTGTGCCCATCCCCAGCTCCAGAGTCTTCAGTCAGAAACAGGCACGTGTCATCTGGGCTACTCCACGTTGTTCCCTGCATGTCCCTTTCTTGGTGTTTATGATCCAACATTAATATAATGGCAGTTCAATGCTTTGCCTCTTTCTCACTGCACAGTAAACTGTTGATGCCAGAGCTTCTAAGTTCTCTTGCATTTCTATCAGCATAGATCTATGTGGTGTGACACAGAGTGGGCACCCCATACATTTTCATGTAGCTCCATAGTAAGTTATAAGCCTTGAAAATGTTTAAAGAACAGGCCATATACTATCTAATTTTGTATCCCTTATTAAGCACTGTACATGTAGCATGTGAGCATCTCATAGCTATTCCTATGGAGCAGCTAAGCTTTTATCTAGGGGACTGCTCATACCATAAAACACAGGTAAGAAAAAGAATAACAATAGGTCTCACAGAGATCCTTTTCATCATAAGTGCTTCTCCCCATTTTCAATATCAAGCCTTCAAAGGAGATGCTCAGTACATGGGAGAGCCGGAGAGACCATTGAAATTAGTGTCTTTCATTTCTCGACTTTTAGAGCTTTTCTCCTTCCCCATTACTCATCATCCTCACAAATTATCTCGCTCCCTTCAGTGAAGGATGCACATTACTGAAGTTATTTTTAGAACACCCTTGTGTGCAGTATTGGCAGTTCAAAGCACCAGAGAACCCACACAAACACACACAGATTTTCCTGGGGCTTTTGCTCTCTTCTTGCAGCTCTTCACAGAATGTCCTCAGGTGTGTTCTCCAGGCACCAGGTGAGATACATGAAAGATTTAAGTCCATGCTTATACTCTTATGCCTCTCTAGTGAATTTAACCTAAATATGTATGGAGCACAACAGAACTAACATGAAAAACAAAACAGATAGCATAACAAGCAGTCTCTGTGACTAACACAGACTGAAGCTACAGGTCCATAATTCAAGCTTATGCCTCCATCTTGGACCATGCTCTCATTCAAATTTCAAGAACCTATGATGGAGGGTCCTCTGTCACACTATCCCCACAAGCAACCATCGCAGGCTGAGCTATCCTAGATGGTACAGTTTCCAGGCTATCCAATCGTGTTCTCTTATGGCTAGGACTTCAGGCATTGAGTGATGTAGGAGAGAGCACGCTGTGCAATAATGAGAAGGCAGACTCCTTGACCTTATCCTTTGGGAAGTGAGTCACCACTGCAGTTTGGAGGGAAGGAACACATGGCAGGAGGCATGATGGGAAACACTAAGAATGACTTTCTCCATGCCCTAGAATGATCTCTCCCTTCCGCTTACATCCCTAACATATGACATCTTAGCTAGCAAGCGAGACGTCTTAGCTCAAGAACTATACTGTTGAAGGTCACAGTTCAAGGATGGCTGGCCAGAGGTGTTTCTACAGCTTTGATTAGTGTCTTGGTGTGTCCCTCAAATCACCAGCATTCAGATGAACTCTCTACAATGATGACAATGTTGTCTATCTGGGCTACCTGGTACGGCAGCCACTTGTGCATGTGGCTGCTAAGCAAGTTGTGTGTAGCTGGTATGATTAAGAAACTGAGTATTGCTTTGAGTTAATGTTAATTGGTTTCAAAAGGCAGGGGAAACCAATGCCTACTGTATGGGGACAGCACAGTCCTAGTGCTGAGATGGTAAAGAGCTACGCTCAAGGCAAAGTAAGTCTTTTTTCCCATTATACTGGTGACTTTTGTTGCTGTGATAACTGATCATGTCTAGGTAACGTGTCAAGAGTTTATTATTCCCAGGGTTCCACAGAGGGGAGGAAGACAGTTGCAATCCAGATCAGAAAGCTGAGAGAACACATCTTCAACAACACGATATGAGACGGGGATGGAGGGAGCACAAACAGGAAGCAGGGAGAGGCTATGACCTCTCAAAGCCTGCCCCAGGGATGTACCTTCCTCCCACAAGGTTGCACCACTTCCCAAACAGCTCCACCAACTGGAGATCAAGTATGGAGGAGCATTTCTCATGCAAAACACCACAGCCATGAATTATAGGTCATTTCTATTAGATATTCCCTTAAAAAATAATACATTTGTTGTTCCTCTAATAAAAACACTCTAACAATCAGTCCCAACCAATGGTGTAAGTATCTCCCTAACAAAGCTCCCTGGAGTAGAAGACATTCACCAGGACTGGCTGAAGGACCACATGCCAATGACATTTAGCTGTTTCTATTTTTAATTTTTTTTTTTTTCGAGACAGGGTTTCTCTGTGTAGTTTTGTGCCTTTCCTGGAACTCCCTCTGTAGACCAGGCTGGCCTCAAACTCACAGAAATCTGCCTGCCTCTGCCTCCCGAGTGCTGGGATTAAAGGTATGCACCACCACCACCCTGCAATTTTTTAGTTGTAAGCAAGAAAATACAACCGTTGTTAATGTAGTCAACAAGGAATTCAGTAGAGGAGACTGGTGATCTGTGCTGAGGGTAAAATAAGGGTGAGGAACAGCAGGAATTGCCCCCCTAATGTGTTGCTGATAGACGCAGAGAAGCTGGCAGGTAAGCCCCATTCAAAAAAGTCTGACTGCCCAAACACAAGTCTTAGGTGTGCCCTAAGGTGGAATCAGTGGTGAGAGGGCACCTTCCTACCCTACCACCCAATAGCTTCCAGAGATCTCATCAGTACTCCAGGAGACAGCCAGGCACCTTGATATTCAACCCCACAAGTAGTGCAGTGTACAACAAAACAGAGGTGATTCCCTAAAGAAAGATCAAAATTTCTACATTTATACAGGAGTGAGGAAGAGAGTCACACCTAAGGGCACTGGCCAGGATGTTCTGAGATTCAGATTCTGGCTTCATTGCTTGCTGGCTGACATGTTATTTCACCGTCTTGTGCCTCAGTTTCCTGTTTTATACAGCTATGGATAGTAGAAGTGTCTCTGCTATAAAAATGCTGAAAGAGTTAACTGAAATCATATGTGTATGACACTTAGCAAGGTGCCTTTCTTAGCACACACTAGGGCTCAGTTGATGTTACTGGTACAGCTCTGAGAGGTGCCAAGGGCAGATCACTGAGCACCTCCCAGACATGCCTCTCCTGACACCTGGATCTGTCTTCCCGTGGTTCATACCAAGTGGGAGTCACTGGTCTCCACCCTCTTTTCCTCAGCACTGCTTGACTGATTCCCTTCTCACAGGCAATGGGTTCCTTCACCAAAGCTCTTCCAAGCGACTGTTTAGAAGTACACAAAGAAATCTCCAAGTGGCATCAGTTGCTGAAGAGATGGGAATAACTGTCCTCCATTTATGAATCTGTCCATGTATTGCTACTTCCAGACACTACTTTTAGTTCCTGGAAGAGATATTCTGCCTTAAATGGGAGAGGAACTTACTGGAAGGTAGAGGCAGTGTCTAAGCATCCCAGCTACTCCAGAAAGAGGCATTTTCTCTCAGGTGGCTGCGTATGTGGTGGGTGGGGGGCAGTACATGTACAGTGCACTCTTGGAAAGCACAAAGTGTGATCACTCCTACAACTACCACGGAACAACCATGTCTTCTATGCCTAGAAGGAAGTCACAGGCCTCCCTTTGAACTCATGCTCTCCTTCCTGGTAAAACGGGACTCCATGGCTTAAGCTAGCCCATGTATAGTGTTTTATTTCTTTCCAAAAATCTCCAGTTGCCAGAAAATATTGATACAATGAAATCATAGCCATCATCCTACTTCTTGGCAGCAACCAAATTCTGTTCTAGGCCAAGTTACTTCAAACAACCTAAACTATCCAGAATACCCCTTTGGGATGGGACCTCTCATGTGATATGAAATGTGGCCTCAGAACATACCTGCATGTCAGCTATCTTTTCTGGAGAGAACTCCAAATCCTTAAGGCTGCTCTTATGGCCTACAGCTAGCCATGAACAGAAGGTGAAAGTCTGTATTAGGTAATCAGCTATACTGAATTTCCTCCATACATTCCACAAAAAAAGTTGAGGTGGTTACTTCTTCCCCTAAAGTCACTGAGCTGCCAGAACATGTGCTATGCGGAGACCTGAAATGCAGTTGCTATAAAAACGACATGCTATTCTTGGAAAACCTATGTCATTACTTGAACTGGAACTCCCTTACAATGAAATGGCTGCTGCTTAGCAACTAATGCAAAGGAAGAGCCCAGCTCCCTCCCTCCCTCCACACCCCATCTCATTTTCTTCCCTCTCCTAGTAAGAGTTGTACTAAACAGAGACCAGAGAAGGGTAATGGGATGGCAATGAGGTCATCCTTGCTGTTGATGCCATATGGATTTGGTGTGTGCCAGTGGGTAATTGATTCCATCTCTGGCTATTGTGATTAACAATGGAGATAAATTCAAGTAAATAAAATGAACAAGAGGGCAATGTTGCTAGCTGTCTTTCCAAACAGTCACTTGAGGAAACAGTGTCTGAAATAAAAAGAAAGTGGGACCCTAGATTCACAGTCCACCGTGGATCTGGCAGTGCCCCCTTGCTGGCACATGGCCCTAAGGAAGTCACTGAGCTGTCAGGGCTGTTTTTCCTTCTGTCTACACTGACTGTGGAAACAACACAGGGAGCCTTGGATTGTTTTGCAGTTAAAATGAGATCACTGATGTGAAAGGGGCTTACTAATGCTAAGCCTGAAATGCAGCACACACATTTTATTATTATTAAGTAACCTAAATTTAGTTGGTATTAACAGTTAAAGAAAGCTTCAGAAATTGGTCTTAAGAGAAAATCCCTTAGATTCTGTTGTAAGTGGTCTCATACTGGCTCATAGAAAACTTCGGTTTTAATCTTTAAATAGCTTCAATATTTATTTTCCCAAGACATTCTGAAGGTTTCTTCAAATGTGAAAATGACTCAGGTTTTTGATGTGCTGATGTGGAACCTTCTACGTATCTAAGCGCACACATGAACATACTTACAAACTCTGAAGAGTACTGCTGTGGAAAACTAATATAAATACAAAGCAGCCTGAACAGCCCACTGGTTAAAAAGGAAAGGCCCACCTCTTCTGATCATCGAATGGTGGTGATTACCAGTTCAGCCCCACATCATGCTCATATGTTCATTAGTCCTAACTTCCTTACTGGACTCCATGACCATCACTGATTTTCTTCAAGTTCCACCCTGATTACAAATCATGAGGTCTTACCCTGCAGGTAGCACTGAAAAGGATCAGTGTCAGTCTCTAATCCCCACAATCATTTATGAATCCAGGAAGCTAGATTTGCCTTCTCCATTCCTGTGGAATGGAAAGTTCACATTGTTTTAAAGGAGCCAGCATGGAACACTCAGTCTTATCCTCCCTACAACTGGTAGTAGCAAGGTATCCACCCAGACCTGAGTCTTGTGCTGGGGTATAAGACAAACACGCCAATGGTCCCTGGGTAAGGCCTTTCTCCAAGTCCTGGGTGAGGCCTGTCTAGGCCCGCTGAAATTTAATACATGCCACACACACTGCCGTGGGGAGTTTGATCTAATAAGACACTACACTGTGAAAATCTGACTCTTTTGCACACCAAAACTGGGAAGAGTTAAAGAGTAACCAAAACGAGAAGCCACACTTGGGAAGCAGTGTGTGGTGAGAAGTATGTCAACAGAAACACACATCTGAGCCTGCCACTCAGCCAGCTGTGTGACCTTGGGAAAACTGCCAGCACTGCAAATTTCGACGTCCTTATCAATATGAAGGACATAGTAGTAGCCCTTTCCTAATCACAAACTCGGCGAAATGCTGCACACTCAATGTTTAGCAGCTCCAGAGCAAAGCTCCTAACTGGGGCTGGTTACTGTTCCTGGGTGGGGAGATATCTTAGAGTAGGTGCTTAGCCCTGCTCTTTACAAGGAGTTTCAGAAGTACATCGGTTGCCTTTGTTGTCTCGAGAATGGTTCAGAGACCATGTGGATGACAAAAATAGGAATGCCCATGACTTCCTAAGACTCTACAAGAATACACAAAGTGTGCTGGTGTTGCAGGTTCAATGTCTGTGCTTACTCCCCCCCCCCCCCCCCCCCCCGGAACCCCACATGTCATGACTGTGTCATTTTAGCCCTATAACATACATACATAAAGTCCTAACTAACTTTTCTATGGAGGTCTAACATCTCCTTTGTGATAAGGGGAGGGGGGAGGATTAGATCATGCAAAGTGACTCCCTCTCATCAGTGAGATTGGCAGAAGCACACCCCATCTTGGCTATCTACTCTCAGCCACATGGGAACACAGCAAGATGGCAGCCATAGGCAACCCAGAAGAGAGCCCTCTCCAGAACCTGACTGGTCATCCAGGCCCCCGGGTTTCAGACTTGAGCCTCTAGTGTATGCTCTTTACAAGCCATGTGGGCCTGAGCACTTTGTACAGCAGGTGCAGGTGACTCCGATGGCTGAGAAGGCTGTATGGCCTCCACGGTTTTTCTCCTTCCTTCAAACTTCAAATGCTGGAGATTGCATTTCAAGGAGAAAGAGACAAGAGCATGCCACAGCTCCATCTCTACAAAGACAAGGGGTCCATTTAAAAGAGAGAATCTATTTTTAATCAAGTTTTTCCATCAAAACCTCCACAGGGAATGCTCCCCATCTGAGTGCCTTGCCTCAAAACCTGTCACACACAATGATTAAATCTCCAGTCCTTTTGGCCTGAGAAATATTGCAGAAGTTTTCCTTAAGATGATATGTGAAATCCCCTTTTAAAACTGCTTCCACACAAGATCCTAGACAGCTCCTCTTATCTCTACACAAATTGCCTTCAAGTTTGTTTTTTGAATAAAAATGAACTTTACAGGAGGCTGGGGAGATGATCCAATCTGTAAATACTTGCTGTTAAAAGATGAGGACTTGAATTCAGATCCCCAACACCCACGTAAAGGCCAGGTCAGCATGGCAGCCTGCTTATAATCCCAGTGGCTCAGAAGAGAGAGATGAGAGATCCCTAGAGCAAGCTGCCAGCTAGACTAACTGAATCAGTGGGCTCTGGATTCAAGACAGAGGCAACACTTCAACATGCACAGTGGAGACCAAGCGAGAGACCCCTGACACCAATGCCTATACATGCACACATACACGTGAACGTGCACCGGCACACATACAGGTGCACACACTCGTACATGAACTACATGGACACACATATACACACACCACACACACGTGCAAAAAAGAATAATTTCCCAGAGATCTGACACATCTCACACATACACACTTTAATAAATATTAGTTACTTTAAGGAATTCACTTTCTATTTCCTACAAATCTACAAAAGCAGCCATCCACCTTATCTTTGTCTCTTGAGGAAAATAAGTTACCCATACACACCCCAACACTGACGTCAGAATCTTGAGCTGGTTTTATGTACTCAACAATAAAGCCATCTAAAGTTCTTTAAAAATAAATGCTATTCTTTGGCCTGGTTGAGCTGACTGATAGAACATCCCAGGAGGTTTAGTCTCCAATTTCTGAAATAATCCAGACCAGAGAAGGTTTTTGTTTTTGTTTTTTTCCATTCAGATTGTCAGGATACGCCAGTCAGCCACTATCTGATAAAAGGAGACATCATCAGGACAAGGCAGGAGAGATGTTTTGTGTCCTGCAGTCACATGTAATAGCTCTGTCGTTATTCCTGACACTGCAGAGTTCTGCCACCCCTGACCCAGCTCTCCAGGTCAGGATTCCTACTCTCAGAGGGCCAGCTGGAAGCCTGGGTCACTGCACCCTGACTCCCTACACACTGATGTGGCCTGGCTTCTCTGCTCCCGGCCTTCTGCCTGCTCCAGTGTCCAGACCTCTCCACAGCAGAATCCTTTTTCACTGCCTGGTAAGAATGAACTATATTCTAATCCATTCTGGAAGTATGCTATTAGAAACCAGTAGAAATTCTACATTGCCATGAATGCCAAAACTATAGGTTTTCACATCTCGGTGTATGTCTACCTCATTTTCATATTATCTGAATCATGTTACTGTCAGTCACGGACATGGGACAGCTGGTCAATAGTTAGAAGAATAATACATTTTCCTGCCATGTCACTGAACTTCCACATAGATAACTGCACCTTTGCAAGCACACCTATGACATTTGCTCTGTGGGAGCCAGAATTGTATCAGCTCATTTAAACTAGAAACATTCCCACAGGATGAGTACTACCATCGTGAACGTTTTACAGACAGGGAAACCAAGGCACACCAAGACCTGAAGGGACTTGCGGAACAACACACAGTGACTAGGTGGAACTATTGGCACTTCCGTGATGAGGCTCAGAACCAGGGCTCTTAAACACCAACTCAGAGAGTAATCAATGGGTGAAAAGGAGATTATCACTCTTTAAACTTACAGTGTTTCCCTCACACCCAACAAAACCCAGAGTATTTGTGTAGCAAAGCCAGAATCAGTTCTTACCAGATAGCTATTTGTGAGTCTAAAATGTAAAGGCAAATCTCCACTTGAGCAAATCTCATGGAAGTTTAAAGCAAAACCATGAAATTCCTTTTTAAGCACTGGTGTTTGCTCCATTCCAAAGTTCACAAAACTCAGGACTAGTAAGAGCATCAGCAGCCAGGTGGTAGTGGCGGCACACAACCTTAATTCCAGCACTCAGGAGGCAGAGCCAGGCGGATCTCTGTAAGTTCGAGGCCAGCCTGGTCTATAGAGTGAGATCTAGGACAGGCACCAAAGCTACACAGAGAAACCCTGTCTCAAAAAAACAAAACAAACAAACAAACAAAAAAGAGCTTCAGGATTTACCTGCTAAGACCTTTCCCTATGGCTTTCCATGTGACAGCCCCCTCCTTCAGCCAGTGTGCATACATCTGACACAATGACTTACTTTTCTCTAGAATAATCCAAGCTTGGCCAGACCACTCCTCTTTGAATACTAGGGATGTTGGCAAACTCACAACCATCCTCTCGTGCAGTATAGGATACACGAGTATGAAATGCAGCTGTCACTCTTTTGAAGAGTTTGTTATTAAGCAAATTATAAACAAAGGTTAGAGTCACAGAGTGAGCTAAAGCATTCTTCAAGTAACCTTACACACACACACACACACACACACACACACACACACAACAAACACACACACACACTCATGCACGCGCCATTCAGATAGGTGAAGTAACATATAGCCTAGGTTGTTGGAGTGGCCAGACAGAGTGGACCCTCGTCAGGACAGACCCCGGGAATGCTGGGTTAAAACTTCTACTCACAGAAAGAAACATGGACAGAAAATTCCCTGGGGAGAAAATCAATACTGGCCCTTGGAAAGGGATGAGACAGACAGAAAGAGAACCAGAGAGCTAATTAGTGCTGCTCAGAAGGCAAATTAAGGCCTTTTCTCTGACAAGCTGCAAATAGATGGGTAAGGAAGAGCTTTTGCCGCCCTCCTCCGGCCTCCAACAGCTGGCTAGATGACTAGAGCAGGTACTCTAGAGGAAGTTGTAAACAGAAGCACAGCTCTGGGCTGCTAAGTAGTGTCCGTGAGAGAAAGGCGGAAGACGGGAAAATGGTATTTACAATGGACCCCAAAGAGGCAAGAGTAGCTGAGTATTTAAAGTTGATGATTAACTTTATTCACTCAATAAATATTTATCTTCTATCTATTGATCAAGATGAACAAGATTCTTCAAGGCAGCTAACCCAGCTGAGGACCCACATGAGGACCACCTTAACGTGGACCCTCAGCGCTCCCTCCTTCTGAGGAGTTTGCTGGCCCATGAGTCAGAGAGATCCTATGAGAGCACTGTGCTCAAACAGGCCTAGCTTGATATTTTATTTCTTTAATCTTTCACATTATGCTGGTTTTCTGTGGCTGGAAATATGTTCCAGCCAGGTCAAACAATTAGAAATTAGTCTGTTTTATCATTATTTTGTGCACATTCCACCTTTCTCTGGTAGCCATCGAAGAGCCACATGCCACTAGATGTAGCAGCTCTCACAAGATGGGACCTCGGAAGAAACCCCAAGGCGAACCCAAGTTAGGGAACAAATGTCTAGCCCAAAAGTAACAGTGGTTTCTCCAGATGCCTCTGGTCTCACAGGGGTCTCAACCCCAAGTATGCCTTGGGGTGGCAGAGAACACATGTACTCCAGATCCTAGCCCAGAAGAATGGAGAGGTGCAGAAACCAGGTTGCCCCCCCACTGGGAGTCCTCATTTTCTCAGATTAGAAAGTAGAGTTGCAAAGAGCTAGCTCTCCTCTAATTTAATTTGGCCCCATGAGGCAATACCACTGTTGCCACAACAGATTTGAAACACCAGCAAAGCGCTATCCCAATTCTCCAGCCCCCAACTCCGCAAGGCTCAGCATGAGAACTCTCCCATGCAAAGAGAAAAAAGAATCAAGTCCAACCTCTCAACCATCAGTGTCAGCAGACATCCTCTGGACTGCAGTTAGTTTGAAATCTCACCTGGTATGTGTCCCGGGTGAGGAAGCCAACCATGGTGGTACCTAACTAATGACTGGAGGCAGACATTAAATTACAGGCAATGTTCTTCTGCCTCATCCTGAAGTCTTGATCTAACCCAGGTATGAAACAGCACAGATGTTCAAAGCTGCCTTCGAAAAGAAGAATGCTACACTCTGATGCTCAGGAGAAGACAATGTTCTCTGTATGCTACTAACTCCAGAGCAAAGAAAAGTCATGCCCATGCTTATCCTGTTTAGCATCCAACACCTCAGCTGTCCTTTAAGAGTACAGTCTTGTTGTGGGGAAGAGAACACAACACAGGAGAGCAGTGAGCCCTCTGTGTCTGCAAGGTCTACCATTATAGACTCAACTAATCATGGACTGAAACTATTTGGAAAAAAAAGAAAGAAAGAAGCTCATTGTTCCTGGACCGAACATGACATATTGTCATTACTCATTTTATAACAGTATCTGACAACTATTTAGATCGCATTAACATTGTATTGGGTATTTTAAGTAATGGAGATTATTTAAGGTTTATGAAAAGGTGCAAATGGGTTCTATGTGAATGTGATGCTGTTTTACCGAAGGGGCTTGAGTGTCTGCAGATGTTCATGTCTGCACAGTAGTCCTGGGACTAATCCCCCACAGCCACCAAGGGACAACTCTACTCTGTTGTTGTCCACACAGTCAAGGACTGGGACCCCCAACCCCTTCCCACCAGCTGTCTACTCTAAGAAGTTCCATGTTCCTTGCCATTGCTTCTGTATTACACTAGGAACTTCTGTGAGAAAGATCAAGTGTGACCACCAAAGCTTTCAAGTGAAGAAACTGAAGCCTGTGACTAAGCGCTGGTAACTACCGGGGCCTCCTTACAAGCAAGCCTGTACTTTCTCCTTCACCGTGTGGGGCCGAGGAGGAAAGGCAACAGCGTTGCAACAAGCCCCGCTGCACCTACACAGCCCTGTAGGAATTATTGTAAAAGTGCATAAACTTGTAACATGGGTGTCTGGGTGGAGATAACAGGTGTCTCGGAGGTGGTTTTGTTCTCAGAAGCAAAACCAAACAATTTGCTGAGGATAGTGAATTTATACTCATTTCCAATTCTCAAATAGTAGAGGGGGTGTCTGAAAGCACTAGCCATAGAGACAAAGGCAAAGAGCTTCAGCCCAAAGAAACATACAAGGAGGAGCAGGGAGAGTGCACACCTTTAACTCCAGCACTCAGGAGGCAGAGGCAGGTCGACCTCTGTGATTTTCGAGATGAGCCTAGTCTTAGAGTGAGTTCCAGGACAGCCAGAGCTATGCAGAGAGACACTGTCACAATATGAGAGAGAGGGGGGGGGGAGGGAGGGAGGGAGGGAGGGAGAGAGGGAGGGAGAGTAGGAAGGGAGGGAGGGAGGGAAGGAGACACACACACACACACACACACACACACACACACATCCACATATACACAACGGAAAGAGTTCAAACCTAACACAGACACTTAGAGAAGCAACCAAAAAGGTGCAGTCTAAAGAGAAAGTCCTTTGGAGTCAGATCTGCCTCCAGCCCAAGGCCCATGCCTCAGGTTCCTTTTCTACAAGATAGAAATAGTCCAGTCATATCACAGGGCCACCCTGAAGCTCAGATAAGACTCAATCTACAAGTCTGGGGAGAAGGCTCAGGAGATAAAACTCTCATCCAGCCAGCATGAGGAGCAGAGTTCAGATCCAAGATCTACTTAGAAGCTGAGCTGGTGTAGTGGCCACCTGTAATCCCAGAGCTTGGGAGTCAGAAACAGGGTATCTATTCCTGGAGCAAACTGGTGAGCTAGACTAGTCAGAATCAGACAGCTCCAAGATGAGTGAGAGACCCTGCCTCAATAAATAAAGTGAAGAGAAATTAAAAAAAGACAATGTCAACTTCTGCCCTCCATACACACACACACACACACACACACACACACACACACACACACACATCCACATATACACAACGGAAAGAGTTCAAACCTAACACAGACACTTAGAGAAGCAACCAAAAAGGTGCAGTCTAAAGAGAAAGTCCTTTGGAGTCAGATCTGCCTCCAGCCCCAGGCCCATGCCTCAGGTTCCTTTTCTACAAGATAGAAATAGTCCAGTCATATCACAGGGCCACCCTGAAGCTCAGATAAGACTCAATCTACAAGTCTGGGGAGAAGGCTCAGGAGATAAAACTTTCATCCAGCCAGCATGAGGAGCAGAGTTCAGATCCAAGATCTACTTAGAAGCTGAGCTAGTGTAGTGGCTACCTGTAATCCCAGAGCTTGGGAGTCAGAAACAGGGTATCTATTCCTGGAGCAAACTGGTGAGCTAGACTAGTCAGAATCAGACAGCTCCAAGATGAGTGAGAGACCCTGCCTCAATAAATAAAGTGAAGAGAAATTAAAAAAAGACAATGTCAACTTCTGCCCTCCATACACACACACACACACACACACACACACACACACACACACACATATACATGCGTGCACACACATGCACACACATGTGCCCATACACATTAGCATGTACATGCACATCTACACACATGAACCCACACCCATGCTTACACACATGCATACACGCATGCACTTAAAAAAGATACAATATGCTATAATACTTCCCACAGTGCCTGACAAACAGAACACAAAAAATACCAACTACCTTCTCTCTCTCCGTCTCCTTCTCTACGTCTTTCTGGGTTTTCCCCTTTTCATTTTACTGACTTAAAATACTTACAGCAGTTTTAAAAAGTGTTCCTCCATATTACACAGTCATTTACACATATGTATCTGTTGCAGCACCATAATTTGCCAAGAAAAAGGAAGTAGTAATTTTAACAGGAAAGTGCCAGATCACTTGCATTGCCTGCTTTAGCTCTACAGTCTACGGAGACTGTTTGTTCTTGGGGTGCAGATACTGAAATAAAGGAAAAATTCTCATGGGAAAAATCATCCCCCCAAAAAGAACAGCCAACAAAGAAAAGATAATGAGGGGAAGTCTAGGGGTATATAAAGGAGTTTATTTTACTTAACAAAGTAAAAGTCAGCAAAATGAATAATCTTCCTGCCTCCAGAAATGGTTATTTAAAGGCTTTTTGTAAAGGGCTCTGGTTCCTAAAAAGACAGGAGTCACTGCATATGCCCACCCACTCTCCATTTATTTTTAAACTCTAGCTTATATGTTCCTTAGCAACAAGAGGAACAGATGAGACCCTCCCTACACACACACACACACACACACACACACACTCCTCCAAAGCCCCCTTCTCTTACACCAACTTTCACTCTACAAATATTCATGTTCTTCAAGACATTTCCACCTGCTCAAGAATCTCCACGTCACCACCTCAAACGATCCCCTTACATGGAAGCTGTACCTCCTACTCAGATACACATTTCGGCATTGACTCTATGCCCCAGGGCCGTCCTGACTCCTCTCCATGATTTCCCACCAGTCCCCATCCTAAGCTGCACCCAGAATCCTCAGGATCATATGGAGGCAGTGGGGTACACCCTGAGGAGCCAACACCCAACTCCAGACCAAACTGCTCCTTGCTTACAGATCCCTCATCCGCCTTTTGTCAGAACCCTCAGATCCAGCCCCATCTCTGAGTTCAGCACAAAAGGCCATCATGGCAAACAGGGAGACCATCATTAGTTCTGACTCTAAAAAATAAATAAATAGCAGTGACCAAAATACAGAGCTTACTCGGGACAAACACATGCCAGGTGAGACCACTACTCACTGCCCTTCTTGCCTTTGAGACTATCTGGCTTGGTTTGGCTGAGCAGTTTGTCGGTTCAAGGGTCAATTGTCGAGCCTTTGAGACAGCAACTCTCAGGTAGTGATGTGTAAGCATCACATAAGGAGTGTGATGACCGTCCTCACCCACAAAGAGTGGAGGCTGTACACCTTGGGACAGCCACCTGAGGTGCTGTGTGTGCCAAGTGTCACTATCTTGGAATCGGTGAGGCTTTATTTAAAAAGAAATCGCATCCAGGAAATACAACCCCACTACTGTGGGGTTTCAAGACAGGCCAGCATCATGTGCTATTCCTCTCCTGCTGCTGTTTGCTGTGTTTGTGTGTGTACACACGTCCACGTGCCTGTGGGAACATGCCAGCCAGAGAGCTGCAGTCCCAACAGTATGCTTTTCCAGGAGAGAGGCTCAGAGAATGACCCCTGCCAAGAGGCAAGCTGAAGAGATTTCCCTTGCAAATTCTGGCTTCACAGCCCTACCCAATAAGGAGTCTCATGAATACCAATGACCCAGGAGCCTCTCTTAGCCCAGAAGCCCAGACCCACAATGTACTTCACATAATAACACCACCTCCCGCAACTTACAGCTCCTCAATTAGGCTGAATATAGTCCCTGTTCCCCTAAGAGCCAGACAGACCATCAGAAGTAGAACTGCCTGTGTCCTAGCATACCTCCCTAGAGCTACCCCACTCCCCACCACCTGCCTATTTTTAGAAACCGAAAATATAAAAAGAAAGCTCCATTTGGATCTGATCTGCGTGAGTAACTAAGAGAACAACTCAGGTGGGAAACCCCCTCTTCGCGGAGAAAAAAAATGTAAGCAATGGGTGCAGCAGTAACCACCTGGCTAAAGACCATGTAGGAAACAGCAGAAGCCGGCAGGGAGACAAGGAGCACATGCCCTGGTGACAGGGCCTCCGGTCCAGGCAATGCCTGTGGGGATCCCAATGATTCACACACCTGCCCCCATAAACAGAGCACACCCTCGCAACCCACACACCTCTGTCATCTGCTTTTGCTTACATAACAGCACATGGTGTGACAGGCTTAATACTTTGGATGGCTTTTCTAAAAGGGACTGCAAACCCCAAGAGGAAGAAGGTTACCAAGATGCTTTCACCGACCCCTCTTCAAGTATTACTCTGAGACCCAGCAAGTACAAGCCTTCGTAAATCTATGCTTGGTTATTGCCTAAACTTCTTTTTTAAACCCACCAGTGAGGGTGGTCTCGGCACCTTCTCTCTTGTTTGGGGATGGGAGAAGAGTGTAGGGAACCCGTTCAATCCTCACTTTGGTTCAAACCCTGACACATTCTGAGCTCCTTTAAACATAACTGGGTGGACATTCATCCTCCACTGACATCCATCCTCAGGTGCCAGTACGGTCAGTCTCTTCTCACCCTCCCCCCCAGCTTGGGAGTAGGCTGCCCACATCCTCTGCTGGGCACACTGAGAGGGAGAGAGAGAACACATGTGCACGTAATCCCAACACCTACTGACAGACCTCCAAGTAGAGAGAGACCCATATCTCCCTGGTCCTTAACAGGAGATTTCAAGACAAGAACTTCCTTAAGGATTTCTCTTCTGCATAGGGTTGTTCTTTCCTGCCTGTCAGAACAGATCTCAGTTATCCAGTTAGTGCCCAAGGCTCACCCAGGGAACTCTGAAAGGCAGGGAAAGTGCTGGAAATGACACCAGCCTAGGGGCAACTTTGACGACTTTTCTTTAAACTGGGCATGTCTGGGTCTGCACCCACTACCCATACACTCACAGATGCGGTTTTGATCTTGTTCTGACCTTAGCATTCTCTCCTGTTACGAATGCACCCCTCTCTGGTGGTGTAGGGACAAGCTGGGGGCATCCTGCTTCTTCCCTCCAGCCCAGAATTAAAGGATGAGAAGAGAACAACACAAATCCCCAGGAGAGGGAAGAAGGGGAGAGACACACAGACAGAGATTCAGAGACAGAAAAAGGGAGGGGGAGAGGCAGAGACACAGAGAGAGTTAGGAAGAAAGAAAAAGACAGAGATACAGAGAGGGAGCGCCCTAACTCCACAGAAGTACCTCTCTGAAGCTAGAGCAAGTGTCCCCCGCCCTGGGCGGCACCTGTCTCGCTGGCTCCCGCGCCTACCTGTAAGAGACCTGCTTCCGGAAAGTTAAGTCCCTCAGCTTCTCCTCCAGCGCCTCTTCCTTCTCCTTCTGTCCGGCGGCCGCGGGCTCCTCCAGGGCAGCAGCAGCCGCTGCCCCAGCACCCCGCGGGTCCGCGCCGCCCTCGGCGCCTAGGCAGCAGCTCCCGGCGCCGCTTCCGCTGCTGCTACTGCCGCCCGTCGCCCCTTTCTCCTCTCCCGCCGAGGAGCTGGGGTTCATGGCGACCGCTCCGGCGGCCGCGGAGGAAGCCGAGGCGGTGCGGCTGCAAAGGCCGGGCGGGCTGAGGGCGCTGGAGGCAACGGGAGCGCGGGCAGGTCCGCGCGCCGCTGGCAGGGGCAGCAAATGGCAGCCCCTTCCCGCAGCATCCATCCGCGGCTGCACCGCACCGGGGCATTGTGGGAAACTCCGTGCCTCCACTCCCCCTCCCCAACCAATCAGAGGCCACCTCTCTCCGCCTCCCCTTGGCCTCGCCCGACTAGCCGGCTCCCTCCAATTCTCCCACCCCCTCTCCTTTTTCTAAATCCAGAGCAAAAGCCGGGGCTGAACTTGAACTCTGCCTTCAGGCAATGGACTGCAATGGAGCAGAGACAAGAAGGGATGGGGAGCCACGGGGCTTTGGACGCAGGGGATGAACACTGGCCATCAGGAAAGGAGAGTGTCCTGGGAAACTTGGAAGCAAGCCTGCCGCGCCCTGGTTAGTGCACAAGGGAAGCGGACTCGGACCAGGAGCTACTATGCCCTAGCAGTAGCTGGTGAGCTGCTGGGCACGGCTTGGTCCCAGACCACTGATGCCAGATTCCCAGGCAGCATTTTCTCCCTCACCTCCTTGCAGCATCAGAGCTGGCGCCAGGCAATAACCTCCAGACGTGGGGAACCTTTGGGGGGATGTATCTGGAGCACTATTGGTAGGAACCTCTGGGGGAATTCGTTAATCATGTGAATTATAGAGGGGGTTAGATTAAAGCGCCAGTTTCTTCTTCTCAAGGAGAGGGTTGGGACGTCTTCATCCATGAACGCCCTCGCCCAGATCCTCGCTTGATGCCTTCCAAAAGCTTAGAAGTGCTCCCTAAACAGCTGTTAATTAGATTGAATCGGATCACAGGATCCTCGTTGAGGCAGAAGTCTGAGGCATCCCTGAGGCAGAAGTGAGGACATGAGACACCTCGTGCTGTGGTTTCCCATGCTGTGGATTCGCAAGAGGAGGAGAGGAGGGGCTCGCCCAGGAAGGGGCTTCTATCAGTTCAGAACCCAAGGCTGAAACCAACTGCGCTGTAGGAATTTAACGACTGCTCCATTCTCTCTCTCTCTCTCTCTCTCTCTCTCTCTCTCTCTCTCTCTCTCTGTCTCTCTCTATCTCTCAGTTTTTGTTTCTAAGATTATTGAAGTCTGTGCAATTTGAACAATGGGCTGCAAAGTGTTTAAGACAGATCATTTTCCAAATTAGAGGGTTTTCACCCAAGAAATTTCTGCTGTCAGCAAACACAAGAAAGATCTATACTCAACAGTAGGTGTGTGTAACCAAACTACATGCATAGATGTACGTGCTAGTAAAGACGGATGTGAGAGCAGTTGCCGTCTGACTTTGCAAGAGCAGAAACTAATTCTTAGATTTATCTGCCTTTCTTTTGCCACGACTAAAATCAGGAGCTTGAGCAAAGGTATCCCAAGCCTCTTCCAGCTCTCACAGTCTGCAATTCCTCTCACATGCACATTATATAAGACAGAGAGGTAGGGACATTTCCAGGGAAAAACGAAGAAAGAATACCTGTTGGGGGTCAGCACTTCACACACACACACACACACACACACACACACACACACACACACACACACACACCTGCATTTCTGTAGCACCTTTCGAGTAACTTTCTTCACACCCAGGCTTCTTGGTGGTGACTGGTCTTTCTGCCTCCCTGAAATAGTGTACCCCCTCTTTCGAAGAGACCTTTAACGACTTTCATGACAAGTTCTAGATTAAATGTTAACCACTCTAAATTCTTGGACCACTTTCCTCAGTAGTCATATCTTCCCCAAACCATTTTTGCCATGTCACCCTTTGACTTTTAAATATTCCCCAAGGAATATCATCCTCAGGATAAAGTTCACATTGTTCTTGAGGTAGGTAGTTGGTCTTTCAAGGCCATAGGAGTGCATGGTGGAGGACTTGCCCACTTCCCTTTCTTCCCCTTCACACCATCATCACAGTCTCACTCAGAGTTGGCTTATGTGCAGATTCCTTTCATCTGCTTTCTGCTTTTCCCACTCTTATCCTTGCACAAAGCAGCCTGCTGTCTCCTATTCTATCTCCAATATCTGCCATGTTGTCTCCTACGCCTCCATCAGATCTTCATTTACATGTCTGTCTCACTCAGAAGCCTCCATTGATGACTCTTCTAGAATGTGTTGAATGTACATAAATAGGCTTCTATCGTGTTAAGCTTGGACCACAGTAACTGTTTCTTGTCAGTCTCTCCCAAGTGTGTGTTGGGGCTATATTGTATCCTCTATTAATAAGCAGATCATACAGTATATGATAGCCATGCATATTATATGCTATCATTGATTCTCAAGAAAAAAGTTTATTTGGTTTTGAACATACCAAATATGCTCAAATTGACTTTCTGTGAAAAAAAACATGAGTTTGAACTATAAAATGCCACTTGTTAGAATGATTTACTAATGGATGGTGTTGGTGAAGATGATGGGTAGGTAAATTAAGGAAATTTGCTAACATCTATCAATATATGGAATGTATTACCTAGCTGGGTGTGGTGGCTCACACCTGTAATTCCAGCACTTATTAGAGAGAGGCAGGAGAATGTCTGAAAGTTAGTCCTGTTTATGTAGCAGGTTCCAGGCAGCCAGACTAACACAGCAAGACCATTTCTCCAAAAACGAAAACAAGAGGAAAAAAAAAAAAAAAAAGCATTTCCTAACTAACTAACCCAACAATCCACTTCTAGAAATTTTCCCTCTGGTGTTTTAGTGAGGATTCTCATAATACTTAAGAGTTGAAACAGTCTAGTAATTCTACATTAACATTAAAATATGACTAATTACCTATGAGGAATGAAATTCTCTGGAGCCATTTGGAGAAATAGGGGAAATTATATTATTATAAAATGATCTCTACAATAATAGTGTCAACTAAACAAGAAAATAAGGGTCAAGTAAAATGTTCATCATGCTACCACTAACGGGAAAACTAGGATCTATATACATATACACACAACGTACATGCTCATGCTTGGAAAGAAATTATTGAGATATATCAAAGTGTATATACGTACAGAAAAAGAGAAAGCTATAAAGCAAAGCAGGGGAGCTCAAGCAAAGTTGAGCAAACCCAGCTAGAATCTTGAGATTTTGCATAATTCGATCAATATGTACTAACAGGAGACATTCTGTCTCCCAAGCTAATAGAAAAGCCTGCCCAACCTATCAGGGTGCATATTTGCATATTTCAAGAGTGTTTCTGTGGGCTGCTAAACAAAAGAAAATGAGTTTTTGAATCTTGGTCTGTGCATATGCACCCTAAATTAAGACAGGGAGACATCTGTAAGACACAGATAACTAAAGCATAAGAAAATGAGTTCCTCTATGGGAGGACCTTCGGAAAAGTTACTGGAAAGACACACCACTTATTTTCTCTGATATTGTACTAAGCAAACATGGAATTGTTCACTCAGCATCCTGTTTTCCTTTTTATTTACTGAGACATGGAATTCCTCAACATGGATCAGAAGCATCCCAATCATAGGAAGGGATATTCTGTTTGAAAATGTGTATGATTCTGAGTGATATGGTTGCAAACAGAATGTGAACATTGCTGAGTACAAGGAAACATTGGTTTCTGGACCTCAGAAGAACTGTAAGCCCATCAGTGAACTCCACTGCATGCTCCATAACTTACCTTCCTATTATTATTGTCCTTCGGCTGAAGCAACTAACATTCAAATCTCACTGAACTTGGTTCTCCATATTAAAAGCTTGTTTTCACATTATTTTACATTTATTTATTTATTTACTTACTTACTTACTTACTTAATGTGTGTGTATATGTACAGATGCTCATGTACCCACAGCGGGCATCCATTCTCTCCTTCCACCTTTTGGGTTCCAGGAATCAAGCTGTCAGGCGTGGCAGAAATCTCCTCAGCCATCTCACTGGCCCCAGGCTTGCTTTTAAAAGCAGTGTGGGAGGGTGGGATTTTAAAAGAGAAGATGTTAAGTGTGTACTTCATTCTAAGACAGTTGAGAAGGTGCTGGGACTAGAAATTTACCATCCTATAAAACTGTAAGGCAGATGACAATGCAACCATTATTCCTGAAATAAGTATGCAGGAATTTTTGTGTAATAACACAGGATCGTGTTTTGTAAAAAGCAGTCCCACAGGCATGCATATATTGAAGATCTCGGTTATTTATAGATCCAAAAGAATCATAAAGCTTTTAAAAATGTGTGTAAGAGAGACAGAAGGAAAGAGTGAGAAAGGAGAGAAGTTGCTATTACAAAATACCTAAGGCAGGCAAGGGTGAGGAGTGAGGGAGAAGAAGGGAGGGGAGGGGAGAGAAGGGAAGAAGAATGGAAAGAAGGAGAAAGTGAAGATTTTTCTGGAGTTGGGTGTATCAAATTCCACAAACTGGTGCCTGGAGTCTTCACGAAGTCTGAAAGGCCGTACAGGTCTCCCTAAGACTGCTTCTCTTCTACTCAGAACCCCAACCATCTGTCCCTCACCCAGGCTGAGCCAGCTCACACCTACACTAGCTAGACCTTTACGCGAGGAAGCCACAAACCTTCACAGTTCACTCCACCAAGACATCTCGGTAAGTATTTTTCCTGACACCTCCAAGGTGACATTTTGAAGAATCTAACCATGTGTGATTAGGTAGCTGGGTGACAGTTGAGTAAGCATTTGTGTCCTAACTTTAGTAGCCATTTAGTAGTAGGAAGAAAAATTATACACATAAATTAAAACAAAAAGATAATGTGTACAAATACATTTCTGTCTGAGTTCCTTGGAAACCAGAGCCTGAGGCAAAGCTTGTAAGCCAGGCATTTACTGGTGTCTTAGTTGGGGTTTCTATTGCTGTGATAGAACACCATGACCCACCTCAGGGGTGGCCCCACCTACAATGGGCTGAGCTTTCCTGAATCTGCCCTTAACCAAGAAAATCCCCCACAGGCCAGTCTGGTGGTGGCATGTTCTCGATTGAGATTCCCTCTTCCAAAATTACTCTAATTTGTGTCAAGCTGATATAAAAGCAGCCAGCACAATTAAATCCTTGTCATTTTGAGACGCACAAACACATAATTATTACTACATAACTTTTCCTTTCTTGTTCATTCCCCCAAATCTCATATTAGTATCAAAATCACAATATAAAACAGTGGAGAATTACAAATTTAGAACTCAGAAATGCAGAGACAAGGAAAGTGTACTTTCTGTGCTGCATTATTATGACTAAATACCCAAAGTAGGCAAATGTAATAGAGAAAATGGCTTATTTTATTCATCGTTCTGAATTTCCAAAGGCATGATGCCAGCATTTGCTGGATTCAGGTGAGGACCCATGGATGATGGTGACACAATTGTGAGAGCACAGGTAAGAGGGAATGAGAATTGCAGACAGGAAGCTAGGAAGACCCAAGTTGCTCGCTCTCTCTCTCTCTCTCTCTCTCTCTCTCTCTCTCTCTCTCTTTGTTTTTTTTGTTTTGTTTTTGTTTTGTTTTTCTAGACAGGGTTTCTCTATGTAGCTTTGAGCCTTTCCTGGAACTCACTTGGTAGCCCAGGCTGGCCTTGAACTCACAGAGATCCACCTGGCTCTGCCTCCCGAGTGCTGGGATTATAGGTGTGCGCCACCACTGCCCAGCTAAATTGTACTCTTTCTGTCATGCTGTCTAAACAGTGTATTCAGCCTGTGCCTTGCCCATTTTTCAAACAGCTCTTGAGTCCACGTTGAGGGAGAGGGATGACTGAAGCCCCTGGGTAGACCTATGAACTACACCTTCTGTCCGGAACCACCCAGGCAGCACAGACTAATTTCATGACTTGCTCTTAAGCAAAGGGAGCCACCCTAAGTTTATCAGGGTGCAATGAGACTATAGGGGCACACAAACATATTCAAATCAATCAGGAAAACCAGGAGCTTACCACACTCACCGGACCAAGGAAAGAGTGTGACTTCCTCACCTGGACCCTATAAAGTGGTAGACACCTAGCATTGTGACAGCATGACCCACAGACCTGACATCCAGTGTACATCAAAGACACAAAGGCAGAGAACACCTGATGGTCCCTGGAGCTTCAGCAAGGCTGAGTACCCTGCTGTTGGGATGCTGCCCATCTGCCTGTTGGTCCCCTTCTTTCACCTCACAGCTAGATTCCACCCTGCAGCTTCAACCTGAGCCCTGACCCAGGAGCTCAGTAACAGTCCCTCCCAGCACTGGTCTTGGGTTGTTATCTTATTAATACAGATTCTATTAGCATATCCATCAGTCTGCTACTGAAGTCTTATGCACTCTACTGACTCTTTGAAGTTGTATTCATTCTGTAAACCACACACACACACACACACACAGAGAGAGAGAGAGAGAGAGAGAGAGAGAGAGAGAGAGAGAGAGAGAGAGAGAGATTGTGTGCATTGTGATATGTGCTATGAGAGTTAATATTAGTAATCAAGAAGAAGCTGCACTTGCCTTGCCCAGTCGACGAACACAGGCAGCATTATCTGGCAAATTGCTGCCATAAAAACTGTTGAGCCTTGTGAACTCATTGTTATTCCATGAATTCCAGTATTGTAGAAAGACACACGTTTGTCTATGTTTCCATCATAGAGAGTTCACAGCAAGAACTCACATTTCTCTACTTTCCTATAAAGTTCAATCAAGAGATTCTTCTGTGCATCTCTCGAAATCCTTCCAAAGAAATGAAGCCAGTCTCACTTTTTAATTAACCCACCCTAATTTTCAGGGGTCACACACTGAACTTGTCTTTTTATTACAAACTTTTCTTGGGTCTCTTCTCTATGAACATGATGCTAAGGATTCAAAGATGAACAAAATTTAATAGCCTTTTTACATTGCCATGTAATTATAATAAGTCAAAACCATTTCCTTCCTATTTCATTTAAACTTTGAAGTCATGCAGCAAAAATAGCAGCCTTGTAAATGAACAACCAGTCACATCCCTTTACTTCCCGTCATTCTGGGCAACAGAGATACACATGGAAAAAACCCTCATACCCCCTTTAAGTGAAGTGTGAGGATGTGAATGATGAACTCAAAAGTCAGACTACTTAGATGGGGCTTCCTGGGATAGGTTTTGATCAGAACACAGAGATAGCATAGCCCCAAGCCTTCCCTCTAATTCCCACATGAAGCTTAGAGAGCCAGTTCAATGTATGGAGATGTGGTAGCCATCTTGTAGTCATGAAGCTAGACACCGTGTACTAGGATGGAAAAGTCACAAGTGTGCCCTCAGTCTTCAATGACTTTCTTGTGTATTTCCCGGTGCAGGACACCCACTCCACAAGACTTTTTAATTATATGAGAAATTAAACTCTGATCTGTTTAGCTACCTGCTGATTGCATTTTAACTTGTTATTTACTAATTGCTGAAATAAATTTATGGAGGTATTGAAGATAAAAATTCACATATTCACAATGAAATGTATCACATGGGATATTTGGACTCTATTCCAATAAGATTGTACTTTGTGGATATGATCCAAAGTTAACTTTAAAATTATCAATATTACTATTGAACCAAATCATCCTACATCTACAAACACATCCTAAGAAGACAAGCCCCAGTACAGAAGGAGAAGATCTGCTACAGATTTGTTTTTAATGCTGGATAAACAAGGCAGTCAAAGAGGTCAGCAATGAGAAAAAATGTACAGTTGTGTCAGCACAGAACCAATACAAATTGCTGCTGGGATACTGTGTGAAATTATGGGCACATAAAATTAAGTGAGTCCATTAGAACTATGTAAAATTAGGATAAAGACAGAAAAGGAATACCCAAATAAGAAGAGTTGGTTTTAGACACTGGCTTGTTTTCTGAAATTATTTACAGAATAAATTATAAGATATTTTAAATTTCAAATACTATTTTAACAATTACTGTGTTCCTTCAAAATGCCTTGTTGTGCCTCTAGCGGGGACAAAAGTATCACAGACTATGGTTTGAAACACTGGGTGTATAAACAGAGCAAACAAATGGCAAAAAGCATTTGCTTCAGTATAAGGATGAATTTGCAGTATCAGGAAAGCTCATAATGAGTAAAATGGTTTCTCTCGAGAATGACCATGGAAGCCAGGCAGTGGTGTCGCACACATTTAGCCAGGAAGCAGAGCCAGGTGGATCTCTGGGAGTTCGAGGCCAGCCTGGTCTACAAAGCGAGATCCAGGGCAGGCACAAAAAAAAAAGAATGACCATAGAATAAAGAGCCAAACTCTTTAGATGCATTTGGGTTTGTTTCTGATTTCCTTGCATATATCAGACAGTGAGTTTATCTTAATAATTGTAGTTGTCTTTTGCACAAATGGCAATAATAAGATGTCAGAGATAAGAGGGAGCTTGGAGATCATCTGCCATCACCAATCATTTTACAAATGAAGAACCAGAGATCTAAAGAAGTTAGGTGACTGCCCAAGGTCATCCAGGAAGTTGATGGAGAATGCACAGTGGCGTTCAGCTTACCTGCCATGCTATTTACTTTCCAGAACAAGGAGTCACTGAATGAGCATTTACCTAGTAGGCTTGATACCTTTGTATATGGACAGTATTATGCACACGTTATAAAGAGGTGCATTCTCTCCCCTTCAGGGATCAGAGCCTAGTGTGCTGAATAGTAGGGTGAGAATTATAAGACATGTTGGCATCAACACTTGTGTGGTAAATTCCAAGAGCCTCGGAATACAATCTTGCAAGACCTAACAAGGCTAAATAACTAAAACAATCTTGGAAGAGCACAAAGTTGGGGTATGATATTTCTTAATTTTAAAACTTACTATAAACATCTGGTTATCAAAACAGTGTGGGCCCTGCTGAGCTATACTGGCTATGGATGGATTCTGAGTGAGGGGGGAAGGATAGTCACTGTCCTCAGCTGTGTATCCACTAGTAAGCCAGGCACCAGCAGACATCCAAGCCCATGGCCACACAGATGGCTCTTCTTGAAGTCAGTGGGTTACAGCAGAGACTTTTTTCCATGCTAGCCAGATTTCACAGTGCTGGAAGGTACTGTGCAGGCTGGGGAGAAAAGTTACAATGGCCTTAGCCATTGGTGAACTGTGCATGCTACAGCACCAACCTGCCAGGCAAGATATGCTCACTGTTGCAATAGAAGCATGGTTGTTATGGGGGTCACCAATATCTTTCTGATTGGATATGAAGCATGCTCCACAGGAGGAAATTCATACCTGGTACTGTAAACCTGATCTAAATCTATTTGCTTGAGTTGTAGACCATGGAAGTGGTATTATTGATGTTTTGCTAATTATGGACATCTTGTCAAACTACCTTCTAATACTAAAGGACATACATGTGTAAAAACAGACTTGTAGGAGGTGAAAACGACATCATGGGAGGGCAATAAGGATGAGTAGGGCTATAAACATGCATGAAGTTGCCAAGGAACAGATTAAATAAACAACAACAACAACAACAAAAACTTGAATGAGGCATATCAAATAAAAAAAAAATTTAAAACCTTTCTGCCTCCATCTCTGTAAGTCCACTCACATTTTACTTCAACCCTGTGTTCCCATCACAATGCTTTTCTTAAGGAAAACTTGACTTGACTTCAGTTTAAAAACATCAGTTCGGGACTTGCCCAAAGATAGACATACAAATCAGTCAAGTATTTCTGAGAAGTAGACCATGGCAGAGAGGGTCAGATGATCTTTGACAGCCACAAGAAAAACACAGTGTGGCAGGAAAAAGAAGGAGGAGGAGAAGGGGGAGAAGGAGGAGGAAGAGGGGGCGGAGGAGGGAGGAGGAGGAGGAGGAAGAGGAGGAGGAGGAGAACAAGAAGAAGAAGAACAAGAAGAAGAAGAAGAAGAAGAAGAAGAGGAGGAGGAGGAGGAGGAGGAGGAGGAGGAGGAGGAGGAAGAAGAGGAGGAGGAGGAGGGGGAGGAGGAGGAGGAGGAGGAGGAGGAGGAGGAGGAGGGGGAGGAGGAGGAGGAGGAGGAGGAGGAGGAGGAGGAGGAGGAATTATGTGATTCAACAATTGTACTTCTGCATGCACATCAGAAAATCCCAAAGTAGGGTTTCAAAGAGATGAGCACACACCATGCTCACAACAGTGGTCAATATTTACAAAGAAAGAGTCAACAGGTTGGAGCAACCCAAATACCTATGGATGGATAAATGGATAAGCACAGTGTGGTACATCCATTCAAGAGAGTACTGCTCTGTCTTCAAAAGGAAAGAAATTATGACATGTGCTACAATGTAGAAAGTAAATTGAAAATGTTATATTATTATATTATTATTACATCAAATTAGCATGTCTCAGAAGATGGGATTTCACTTAAATGAGGTACCTAAAGCAGTCAAATTCATGCTTCAAAAGGCCTCTGAAACAGGGATTTAAAAAGAACTGGGCATCAGGAAATTATGAAAATAAATTCTCACCGAGAGCAGGTATTACTGACACCTGTCTCTGACTCTAATGTCTCAGTCCATATGAGCAAGGACATTATATCCTCCAGAGAAGGTGAGTCCAAACAACCAGGAGCCTGGCAAGGGCCATCACAAGGCAAAGAAAGAAATAATTTCTTGATGGAGTTGTCTGAGCCACAATGCCAATCTCTGAACCAGACTCCACTGCAGCCTGCTCAACCCTCTTTGTTAATCAAAGACAAGGCAGAATTACAAGGTAGACTTCTTCTTCCTTGTTGCCAAAGAGTTTTGCACTTTCTGCTTCTGTGCTGCTGGTCCCTGAGGATAACGTTCACATTCTCGGGACCAGAGTTTGCTTGCAGCAAAAACAGAATATTCGTGGCCCACCTCTGTTATTCTCTACGCACTACCTCTGGTGAGCCCAGTGCAATCAGCAAAGCACACCCAGGCCAGGCAACCATTAGGGAGACACAGAAAAGAACCTTTCCTGCTTTTGTTTCAAACAAGTATGCTCATTAATTGAACTGTAGTCATTTAGCCCTCTTACTCAAGCATTGCATCTCTTGCCAACAGGCCTTGTAACATTTGTTTGAACTTCTTCTCAGTTGGTTCACCATCTACCCTGCAGTTACTCAGTTTGCACACACTGACCTCTCTCAAAAGAGCACAAGAATTCTTTGGAAGTCTCATAGAGTCTTTTAAATTCTTTATATTATCACTAATAGGCTTTTTTTTTTTTTTGCAAACAAACCATTGGTTATATAACAATGAAATTTAAGTAGTTCTCAAATGGAATATAAAAGTATAAAACCCAGAGAAATCATCTGAACCCACAATGTCAGTGCTGAGTGATGATGGATGACAAACTGGGTCCCTTCATTAAGTTACAGCTCTGCTTGCTGTAAGAGAAGAGTCTTGGGAGACAGGTGCTGTGAAACACCCTCTGTTGTCTGGTCATATCTCTAGGCTGCAATCACAGTGACCGAACCCTCTGCCCCTGACCTGCAGGGATGTCATTTGCCTGTGCTTAGCAAAACACCATCTTGTCATAATAATTCTGTCTCCCTTCTTTACTCCTTAGTTCACAGTCTTGAATCTGTGCCATTTGGCGATCAGTGCCCATGGGGCCCTGAAATCTCAGAACAATGACTAAAGAATGGTCTAGCTGGTGCCGAGTGTATGCGCCCTGCATTAATTTTTAATTGACTATAAGCATGAAAATAAAAGGTTTAATATTGAAGAGAAATAATAGAAGCTCAGCAGTCTGCTGAGGAACATTATTCAACATTTCAATCCAATCATCAACTATGGAAAGTTCTCCACTGTTTTCTGTTCATATGTGTCAGTGCTAATTCCTCCGGGCAGTAAGCTCATGGTCCTAGCACATGGCCTGGGGTACACCTTACAGTTATGCCCATGATCCTGACTGTCACTGATTGCTTGCTTGATTTGGTGACTGCTCAACTAAACTACTAAGTCTCCCTGAATTTTACTGCATGGGAGTTTGTAGTAGTCAGTTCACTTGATTAGAGAAGACAGTGTTATTAGAAATTACAGCAATCAGGCTCAGTCCATGGGTTAGCCATTTGAAGGCTTATGCTGGCCATTGTTTCACCCATCTCATCCCCAACATGCATTTAGACCAAGCCATATGAGCACTCAGCCCTCTCTACTGTCATTCAGCTGGAGCCCTGAGCTAGAACATGGATCCTGGATTTAAAGCAATGCAAAGTGAGCTCAGAAAATCCTGGAGTAAACCCCCACCACAAGAGGCTGTCTCAGGAGGACTGGTTAGTAGAAAGGGTGCTGGGTAAGGAAGCTAGAGCTCTGGTTCCTACCTTATCTCCAAGCAGCCATTTGGCTTCAGGCACATAGCCTACCATCACTAATTCATAGTTCTCCAATTGGTTAAAAGACTGAAATAGGAATTCTCTAAGATCCTTTCTTGCTCCAAGAGTCTACACCCTTGCAAGTAGCTCTTACTAAGCTGAGTGGATGCACACCACACAGAATGAAAAGTAGGAGGGGTTTGAGAAGAATTAGGGGGGTCCAATGGGAGCGGAGGAAGATTAAAGATGGCTAAAAATGACTGCAGTTTATTATATACCTGTATGAAATTGTCAAAGAATAAGCTTTGTAAATAAAAACAAAAGTAATCTAATCCATATGAGTAAGGTGGACACCTGGCCTTGGAGAAAAAAAGGCTACTTTGGCATATACTTTGCTGTTCTAAAAGAGAAAAGCTGTTACCACTCAGTTGCACCTCCCTCTCTATCTTCCCCCTCTCATTCCTCTCCTTCCACAAATGGAGACCTCCATGCAAGAAGAAAAGGCAGGGGCAGCATCAAGAAGAGTGCTTTCCCTGATCTGATGGTGATCAGATGGCCAAACACCCTGAAGGTCAGGCTGGAACTCTCATCCAGTGACTGATGGAAGTGGATGCAGAGATCCTCAGCCAGGCCCCAGGTGGAGCTCTGTGTGTCCAGTTGTCGAGAAGGAGGAGAGACTGTGGGAGCGTGAATTGTTGAGCCCAGGATTGGAAAAAGCACGGAGACAAAAGGCCAGATGAATGGAAGCACATGAATTGTGAACCAAAGGCTGTGGAGCCCCCAGCTGGATCAGGCCCTCTGGATAAGTGAGATAATTGAATAGCTTGAACTGTTTGGGAGGCACCCAGGCTGTGGGACCAGGATCTGTCCTTAGTGCATGAGCTGGCTGTTTGGAACCTTGGGCTTACACAGGGACACTTTGCTCAGCCTGGAAGGAGGGGACAGGACCTGCCTGTACTGAATCCACCAGGTTTAAATGAGTCCCCCGGGGAGTCTTGGCCCTGGAGGAGATGGGAATGGAGGGGATGGGGGGAAAGTGGGGGTGGGGGCGGGAGGGGGGGAGGACAGGGGAACCCATGGCTGATGTGTAAAATTAAAACACAAATATAATTTTTTTTAAAAAAGGAGAAAAAAAAAAAAGAAAGTAGGCTGAGCAAGTCATGGGGAATAAACCAGTAAACATTCATCCTCCATGGATGGTCCATCAGTTCCTGTCACCTGGTTGCTTTCTTAATTTCCTACCCTGTCTTGCCTGAATGATGGACAGCAAGCTGTTTGATTAAATGTTTCTCTCCAAAAAAAAAAAAAAAAAAAAAAAGAAGAAGAAGAAGAAGAGTGCTTTCGGAGGGTGTGACTGCACAGTTCCTTAAAGACATGGGACTCTTCCCCATCTCTAAGGAGCAGATATGGACCCTTCAGTCATTTTCTGGGTTTGTTTGTTTGTTTCATCTCGCAAAGCAGTATCCAGAGTGAGTGTGCTACTTTGAACTATTTCCAGAAGATCTCTTCATCAAAGCTAATGGATAACTGGAGGCTGGTCATCAAGAGCTTGCAGATGTGTTTCCTGCTCCCTTACTTAATGAATATGAAAGGCCAATGGCTGAAAGGACACTAAAAACAAGCACTGAAGGCATGTGCAGAACGCTGGTATCCAGGGAAAGGCCCATTTCTCCAGCACCGGGGTTGTCCCCATAGACCTGGTTTTGCTTGGCCTGAGTCGGTGCTGACTTTGGAGGGTTCCACTGACAGCTGGGGAGATGGGACTTTCTGCCTTTGTTATTTGTCCTCACACACAACACAGTAGCTCAGCTGGTTAAACTCTTTGTAGTTTTTAAGAATATTTAAAGAAGTCTAAGAGTTCAGAAGCAAGTAATGAAGATTATTGAGGGAAAAAAAGATTGAAGTATGGGGAAAGGGAAGGAATTAGAGATGTTTGTTCATTTATAAGGAAAAAGCTAATGGATGACATAATTACTATCTTATGGGATTGTCAAATTCGGGAAAATACGCACGTGTGTGCACGTGTGTGTGTGCGCGCACACACACACACACTTTCTGCATTTTATAATAAATTTTTAAATTCAGAATTTCTTTTGGTTCTAGAAACACTAATTTGTTCTTTAAGCACATATCCTTAAGAGCCCTCATTATGTTTTTATTAAGATTGTCTTCAGTTCCTACATTAGCCCTGATTCCAAAGAAAGCTAATCTAATTATTCAGCCTGAGCTCCCCTCTCAAACATCCTTGTCTGCCTGGATGTCTGGTGATGTTTCTGTGCCTGCCTGCCAGAGGTAGGATCCTCAGCACTGGGGCGTTTAGATTGTTGGCTTCCTCAGAATCGAGTAGTCAAGAGGGGGTCATCTCTTCCTCCTACTGACCTGCAGCAAAACCTCCAGTCAAGAGAGGAGAATTCTCAGCTTCCGACTCTCTGGTGCCAAGAGGTCTGATGGAACAGGCTTTAAAAGGCAGCCTCTCCCAGGCAGCAGACTTCTTCAGCACCTGATCCATAAACTCCCCCTGTTTCAGCCTTCAGCGAAGCAGATGCTAGTGTCCATCCTATATCACTGAACAAGGGCCTGGCCTCCTTTGCCACTTCTTGCTTAAGGGATTATCCTGGCTAGAGAGCAGCTTTCCACTCCAATGGACAGCTGTTATAGAATACAATCTTCTGGGCATAGGATGTTCATTGTGTCTTACAAAATGAGCCTATGATCAACCCTTAAGACCCTCATTAAGACTAGGACTACTAACTTTACCTTGTGGTAGGAGAAATGAGGGGTACTGAGGTGTGCCAAGCAGCTCATGGGGCTGTCTATCCCTGGGGGTATAGACATATGTGGCTAACAATTGCTGTAGGAGGGAGTTCTCAACAGTGGGTGGGCAATGTTTTTGTAAATAACCTCAGTTAAACTCACGGGCAGAATTGATTTCTTTTCTTTTTTTTTTTTTCCCTTGTGTTGTCATGGATACTAGACAATTGTTCACAACTCTTCCGAAAACTCAATCATAGTTTACGTGGTGGCTGTCCATGCATTTCCAGGTTCAGGGTTTGTCCCACAGGGATTGCCCACCAATTGCCGACAACTGGCCCACTGGTGGCTGTCCATGCATTTCCAGGTTCGGGGTTTGTCCCACAGGGATTGCCCACCAATTGCCAACAACTGGCCCACTGTGGCTTTAATTGCTGAGTTGCACATAAAAAAAAAAATGGTTTGGGAACTTGAAATCTGTGTCTAACTTAAATCCTTCAAGTCACTCAGTGACAATTATTTAACCTGAAGCTTAAGAAAATGTAAATATCAAAATCGAGGAATTCTTGGATGCTGTTCTTTATTTGATGATTCCTCTCTCATTCTCTACTTTCAGTTTTACACACCCATCTCCATTTGGTGGTTACTTGTGCCATTTAATGGTCTATTCAACTAATCATTTTCTACTCCTGTCTCACCCCTTTTAGCGGTGCTGGGGATAGAGCCATAGGCTTTCTATAAGCTCAGCAAGTGTTCTACCCCTGCTGGAGCTATGTATGGACAACCTCCTAATTTTGTTTTGTTTGTTTGTTTGTTTGGGGGTTGTTTGGTTTTTTTTTTTTTTTTTTTTTTTTTAGTTTTTTTGTACATGTAAAGCCATTAACTGAATAGCAATAGAACTTGCTCAGTGGACTCCTGTGATAAGTACCTATGTATGAACTTTATCCCTGACCAAGTTATTCAGATCCTCTTAGAATGGGGCCCAGCAGTTATTATTATAAAAAGTTTTCCAGGTAATTCTAATGAGCTGCCAGGTTATGCATCACTAGTCTGGAAGCTTGCTGGTTTCTCCTGTGTACAACTCACTGAGTACTTGTCACAGATTATTGACCTCTGACAAAGCAGGATAGTTCTCTCCAGGCCCTTATTACAATATTACACATAAGAAAGAACACCCCCTGAGACCATATTAACCCTGTAAATTAGATGCTATTTTTATTCCCCTTTTACATACAAAGGACCTAAAGTAGAGAAGTCAAGAAACTTTCTGAAGGAAATAAAAGTTTGAACCCTGGCTGTCTGGGTCCAGGGTTGGTGCCCTGAACACTCGACTAGAGTTTCTCTGTCTCTGGGTTCTAACCTTGACTTTGAAGATAAATCTGTTTCTTTGGGTGAGCGACATGTATATGTAAGACTTAGAGCTGGAAAAGGTGTCACCAATCAACTGCATTGCCGACTGCATTTCTAGAGGTGTTTCCAGCTTCATCGCCTACTTGAGATGCTACCTAATCTGTTGTGTTCTAGTTGTCTTCTTCAGAGGCAGATGCTGGGCAAAGAAATCAAGATGAGCGGCCCAACAGGGAGCTTCGAAATGAGTGTCTCCGAAGCTATTTGTCACGCACTGAGATAAAACACTAAGGTTATTTTCACCTGTCACAGTTCAATCACCGGATAGTGGCCATGACTGCTCCAGTTACGCTGGGAAAGGTAGCCGGTGATCTCTGAACTGGAACCAGGAGCTGTAAGCAGCAGAGGCTGTCTGTTGGTCATCTGACTTGCAGTTGGACAGGTAGGGAGTGACAGCCAATAGAGAAACAAATGTGAGAGTTAATATTATAAATAAAATGAGTTCTGGAATAAAAGAACTTGGCATTCCACATGAGTTAACAGAAGGAGAGGCGAGTAGAAACTGTTTTTAAAAAAAATAATGTCAGAGAATTTCTAAACTTGGTGAAATGAGCAATCACCAGATAAAGGAAACACAGCGAATATCAAATCAGGTTAATAAACACATTATTGAGTTTGCTATTAGCCAAGGAGATTACAAAGTTGTCAGAAGAAAAAGGGCAGATTACTGTCAGAAAACTAAGTACCAGGAAAACAGGTACAAATAGAACCCTGAAGACAATGGAATCAAGAATCAAGAGGAAATAACTGAATAACTATAAATCTATAATTATACACTCAGCAAAACTATCTTTTTTAAGAGTTAGGAAGAGAGCCAAGAAGATGATTCATTAGGTAAAGGTGCTTATTACCAAGACTGACAACCTATTTCAGTCATGAAAAGCCCACCTGATAGGAGATAACCAACCTCCACAAGTTGTTCTCTTACCTACACACACACACACACACACACACACACACACACACACAATGACATATTTATATTCCTTCCTCAAAATACACACACAAGCAGAAATATTTAAATTTCTTTTGAATAATTAGGAAGAGTAGAAGACAGTAGTAGACAAATTAAAGCTTAAAGTAGAATGCTCACTTAACCTTTTCCTATACAACTTCAGAAGATATGTCAAAAGTCCATCCATAGCCTCCTGAACTGCAATACCTTCTTTGTCTACAAGTTCAAACTCTGTCTCTGTCTCTCTGTCTCTCTTTCTCTGTCTCTGTCTTTCTCTGTCTCTGTCTCTCTCTGTCTCTCTGTCTCTCTCTGTCTCTGTCTCTCTCTCTCTCTCTCTCTCTCTCTCTCTCTCTCTCTCTCTCTCAATGGGAGGTAGTTTAAAAAGATATTTTAACACAGGCTTAAGCACAAGAATTCAGAAAAAGAGAGGCAGTGTGGGTACAGGCTCCTCAAGGGCAAGTAGCCAAGTCTAACAATTGGCATGGCTTGTAAGCTTTTGAACTGTGAGTGATATCCAGGTAGCTGAGATTGACCTTAACATTGTCCTTTCCCTATGTAATGAAACCATTAAGACTTTCTTGGTCTCTGGTCATATAACAATGTGCTCCACTAAGTGAGTTTTTTTCCCTCCTGCTTTTCTTCTTCCTCCTCCTCCCCTCCTCCCCTCCTGTTTCAAAAGTCAGCATCTTACAAATTCACACGCTTAACCACTTTTCCATCACTTGCTGTGCTTTGTCCAGAGTGGTCTCAAACATAGATTGCTATTACTTCTTCCCTTGTTTGGATGGGGAATGCTCTGTGTTCCTGACTCAACAGTATTACACTAAGGACCAACAGCTCAGTAACATATGTGAAAAGGTTGCTAAATTTTCAACCAAAGTTCTAGCCCTTAATAGTAAATAATATCCATTCTTTAGAGATGCTGAGCTGCTTTACCTTTGTGCACAATCTCAAGAAGCTCTAGAACAATGCAAAAAGTATCTAAGACCACTGCAGGCCAAGCCATGAAAGTGAGATGGAGTTTGGGCAGTTAGAGAGAAACTCACACACTGCATTGTTGCTATCAGCTAAACATGTTCCAGCCAGTTCCACCACCAGTTTCACAGCAGCCTTACCAGTACTAGTTAGTGGGTTTAAACTGCTGCCTGTTTGATGGAAATAATATGATGCCTACGGTTGTTACTGTATGTGGTGCAACACACACTTTTTTCTCTATTGACACACATGATTTGTTTTATTCTTTTAATGTTTATTTAGTCTAGGCATCTAAAATCAGACTGCATTTTCACTGTCATCTTCAACAACAGAAGGACCTTGCAATCTCTTGATTGTAAGCAGCCTTCTCATTTTTTTGTGCAATTTCTGTCTAATATTTCAGCTGCACAATCAATCCTCATTATTCACAGCTACCATACTTGTGATCTCACCTACTCTCTTAAATTTACTTGTAACAATCTGTGACCTCCAAATCAGTCAGGCAATGGGGAGGTGAGAGCTAATGCTGAGTCACCTTGGAAGTCTTGGAGGTTCTCTGAGGAAGGAATCAAAATAGAACACAGTGGAAGCCACCAAAGGTGAGTAAGCGGAACTGGAGCAGGAGACAGAAGTAAAGAACAGAGTCGAGTCCAGGTTAAACGGCTAGGTTCTTCCCAGCTCCCCTGACCACTCACCCCAGAACGCCAGCACACAGTTAAGCTCCTACTCTGGCATTTTCCATTCTCTTCCATGCAACACCACTCCACCTTACTTCATTTCACTTCTTTTTTTGTATAGTTGCCTACCTGGTTGAACTTTTCACTCACACTTTTAATGAGACTAATGGAAATTAACACCTACCTACCAAACACATATTTTAATAAAACAAATAATTGTACGTCATTAATGCCCTTTGATACATGTGAATGAACAGCAATATCCATTCAGTTATTTAGGGAAGAATGGAAAAAATGAAAGACCAAAATAAACGAATGGGGAAATGAAAGTAGAACAAGGCAGACAAGAAAAATTAAATTTTAAAGTATTATATTTAATACACTTGGAATACTGCTCTATAAGGTAGGATATAATTCTAGGCCCAATGTAATAGTGTAAAATAAAAACAGAGCTTTGAGCTTTAAAACTATAATGACATGCAAGGTTATAATAGAAGAATTGGAAGTTAAGGGAGAAGTAAAATTATAAACAAAATTAAGATATCAGGAGAAAATATTTAACAATTAAGGACTCAGGCCAATGACAACGAAAATAAAAGGATATTAAGCAAATAAACATTCAATAATATTCTAAGAACAAAACTACAAGAGTCATAAGATAATATTTAATATGCTAAACAAACAAGCCTTTTCTAAGAAATATCATTTGGAGACTTTTGAGACAACAGATACAGGTGAAAAGGAAGCCATTGTGAACAATAATGAAACTAGCATTGGAAGTTAGAAGCTGATAGGGTAATTCCTACAAAACGCTGAAAGAAGGGCTTCCTACTCAAAATTCTAGCAGCAGCCAAATCCTCACTTACATAAGAAAACAGACTAAGATATGATGAGCCTTACAAAATCAAGTAATTAACCACCAACCAACCTTTTCTCAGGCAACTACTAAAGAATGTGCTCTATCTAACTAAGGTAATGAGCCAAGAGAAAAGACATACAATCTGGAACACACAAACTCCAAGAAAGCAAAATGGGAAGAAGAGGGCTGGAGAGATGGCCGAGTGGTTAAGAGCACATGTTACTCTTCCAGAGGACCCAAGTTTGATTCCTAGCTCACAGCCCTTTACTTCAGGGGATCCAATACCTTTTGATGCACATACAAGCATGCAGGCAGAATACTCATACATAGGCAAAATAGAACAAATACCTAAAACAAATAAAAACAATAAAATAAATCTTTTCTAATGGGTTAAAAAAAATAGACACAGAGCTGGGCGGTTGGTGGCACACGCCTTTAATCCTAGCAGAAGCAGGTGGATCTTTGTGAGTTCGAGGCCAGCCTGGTCTCCAAAGCAAGTTCCAGGAAAGGTGTAAAGCTACACAGGGAAACCCTGTCTTGAAAAAACCAAAAAACAAACAAACAAAAAATCGACACAGGATGATAACTGTAAAATAAAATTAAAAGCAAATGGATTGAAGCAGGCGATTAGAAGTTACTTAGAGGAATGTCACAAAGGAAAAAGGAGAATGTTAATAGATTATCCAACTCATTTGAGTATTATGAATATAATATTGATAGACACTAAAATTGATGAAACAGCCTGGATATATTCTGCTTAATATTTATATTATCATTGTAAAGATTGCATGATAAATATTTTTAGTATTACATATTTGTATGAGATACACACATAGGCACACTAGAAAATAGGCAATATTTCCCCTGCTCTGGGTTGCCCACCAGAACTAGATAATAAAAACCTATGGCTTGCGGGGCGGTGGTGGTGCATGCTTTTAATGCCAGCACTCGGGAGGCAGAGGCAGGCAGATCTTTGTGAGTTCGAGGCCAGCATGGTCTACAGAGGGAGTTCCAGGAAAGGCACAAAGCTACACAGGGAAACCCTGTCTTTGAAACCCCCCCCCCAAAAAAAAACCCTATGGCTGAAGACAGTTCATGCTTTAGTTGCAGAAAACAGAGATGTCAAACTGGAACTGATCTGGGTGCTTCTTCCTCCCTGCTGGTTAGCTTTCATACTTTCAGAAGATGTTATGCAGGCTGCTAGGGGGAGAAACAGCATCCATAGTGTTACCCAGCTATGAACACTACATGCTACACAACTGAACTGCCAAGTAGGATGCACCCCCAGATGCAGTAGTGGCATGGCTGTTACAGGACTAACCAGCCACTTCCTGTTTGGATTTGAGGCCTGCTCTGCAAGAGAAAATGTTTAGTATCATAAACCTGGACAAAAGCTTGTATCTGGGGATATCATAGACTGAAGAGGGAAGACACTACTGTTGTTTTGTTAGGAGACCTGTTATGTTCATCTAACCATCTTCTAAAAAGTCATGTCTATATATAAGGGCTGTTCTCAGACTTGGTTAGAGAAGGCTTATTTTGCTGTGAACAGCAGTCACTTTAGAGACTCATAACTGGTCAAAGTGCAGAGAATATTTGATCGTTGAGAACCCAATCCTAAGTGGGACATCTGTATCACCTCCTCCAAGCCTCAAGGAGCATTGCAGAAGAGGGGTCAGAAAGAAAGTAGGAGGATGGGAAGCAGTGCTGTGACAAATGGTCTGATGCACATAGCATGGCCCTCATGAACTCAGAGCAGCTGTGATGACCTGCACAAGGTGTGTATAATGGAGCTTGTCAACGTTCTATCACAGATGGGGTTGGGGCTCATGAGGCCCTACTTCTTTCTGGGGGCTTTTGGAAACTAACGGTTTTTAGAGGGAGAGAATATATATTCTTCAGTGGTATATACTCTTCAGCCACTGGTGTGGTGATACTGTGTTCCCCAAAATATTGTGCACCCTAATAAACTTATCTGGGGTCAGAAAACAGGACAGCCACAATATTAAACATAGAGGTTAGGCAGTGGTAGCATATGCCTTTAATCCTAGCATTTCAGAGGCAGAGATCCATCTGGATTTCTGTGAGTTCAAAGCCACACTGGAAACAGCCAGGCATTGTAACAAGAGGCTTTAATCCCAGGAAATCATGGCAGAAAGCAGAAAGGTATATAAGGCATGACAACCAGGAACTAGAGCTTTGTTAAGCTCTTAGGCTTTGGAGCAGCAGTTCAGCTGAGACCCATTCGGATGAGGACACAGAGGCTTCCAGTCTGAGGAAACAGGATCAGCTGAGGAACTGGCGAGGTGAGGTAGCTATGACCTGTTCTGTCTCTCTGATCTTCCAGCACTCACCCCAATACCTTGCTCCAGGTTTGTTTTCATTAATAAGATGTTTTAAGATTTGTGCTACAGGTAAGTTACCCATGCTTCAGTAAATAAATCCACACCAAAGCTCACGCAGGAAGTCCTCGATAAACTCGGTGTGTTACCAAAACAAAACAAAAAGGACATCAAAGTAGAAAGGGGACCTGATGGGAAGAAGAGGGACGACGAGAATGGGAGGAGAGTAATGTGGTCATGGTTGACTATGATCACAGTGCATGTATACATACATGAAATTACTAAGGAAGTAAACCACTTAATAAAAGAGTGTCAAAAAAGAAAGGAAGAAAAATAAGGCAATTACTAGTCCCAGGAAAGAGGAACATTTATACACAGAAGGAAATCTCATCTTAAAATGCTACAAGGCACAGAAGAAAACATCTCCATCATTACATATAAATGCAAACACTAGTGGGAAATTGAGAGGTGATATATGGATATGTTTCTCTGTGTTGGAAATGGTCAAATTCTTACATATTGTAATATGCAAATGCAAGATTTCAAAATTGGTGTTTCAAGTAATTTTTAGAAATGTAGATGCATGACTGAAACATATAAACACAAGAAACTGAAATTTGTTACTTCTAAGTGGGACTTGTTTGGAAGGGGAACAATGGATTGCTATTTCTTGACAAAAGCTTATTAAAGCTCTAAAATTTTAAAGCTGTGTGTAATATCACAATAATGTTTTAAATGTAATTGTTTTGGAGGGATTCCTCCATTGCTTCTAGCACATTCTCCCTAGCTCTTTTTCTCTACCTGGTCGGCCATGCATGCTCTCCCTACCTGGTTTTCTCTTCTCTCTCTCTCTCTCTCTCTCTCTCTCTCTCTCTCTCTCTCAATCTTTCTCTCTCCCTCTCCCTCTCCCTCTCCCTCCCTCTCTTTCCCTCTCTCTCTCTCTCTTTCTCTCTCTTTCTCACTCTCTCAAGTTCAACTTGGGTCCCCGTTCAAGCACTGGAGTGCAAATGCACAGTATTTTCCATGTGATGTGGCAAATACCATCTCCACTGTACTTTCTTAGCTTAGCTGTGTCTATTTGCACTTTAAACCACCTTAAATCATGCTTTAAAACTGTAGTTCAGCCATGGGAAGAGTTTAAATGACTGAGCCAAGCACTCTCCCCACAGAAAAAGAGAACCTCTATGGGGATGGAGTATACCTTTTCTGTCCCCGAGATCCCTCACTATACAGATAACTTTCATTTACAATTTGTCTTTAGGGGGCTTTTCTTAAATCTTCCAGGCATGTGGAAGTCCTCATGCCTCCATCAGGACCTGAACTTGACCTCTGTTTTGTAGCAGTACTGAAGAGGGCATTGGTTACTGGCGGCACGGGTGCCCAAATAGTTTTCAGTTAGGAAACATTGAACATTTTGAAACAGACTTCTCAGAGAACAGCACAGCAGCGCTCTGGCAGCTCTCGTGGTATTCCTCAACGGGTATTTTTATCCCTCCGTCTGAAAACAACAGCCTAAAGGGAGGAGGAGAACACATGGCCTCCTCTTGAGGCCAAAACTCTGCTTGAATATTGCCAAGTGATCTGCAACAGCTGTGCCCGTCGGGGGACAACATCAACTTGTGCCATCTGCCCGTCCCACCACGGTAAGGGATCGAGTGTAATCAACTCCCCAAGTGGCTGTGTGGCCAGTTCAACGGGAAGTGACGCAAGTGTAACACCGTCCTTCTTTTTCTCTGTCCACAAAGGTGGGTACCGTGGGGAGGTTCCCAAATCCTGGGTTAAAACTCAGTTCTGAAACTATTAAGGAAAAACACAGGGCAGATGCATCGTCCAAAGAAGTGTTGCTTCCTGGATATACGTAATCCCACTGGAGGCTTATGGGCAGCTAGCTTTGCCCGTGCCCAGGGGAGATGTGGCTGATGGAAACTGTTCCAGGGAGAAGTCGGAACAGTTGGCTCATGACTAGGCTCTGTGCACATCTGCTCATAACCTAATAGGGATCGGTCACACGTCTATGAACCTACTTCTAAGCTATCATCACAGATTACATAGAAAACTGCCTGGGACATACGCAACAGGCTCTCAGTGGCCAGAAGATGCTGAAAGACCTGCGGGTAAGGCACTTGCTCCTAAAGCAACACGAGTCATTCAGATCGTATTATTTCACTTTTGTGACAGGGTCAGGGTCTCATGTATCCCAGTCTGACCCTGAATTCATTATGGAGCCAAGGTTGACCTGAACTTCTGATTCTCCTGCTTCTACCTCCCAAGCACTGGGATTACAGGCATGCACCACCAGGCCCAGTTTTCAGATATATTTTTCGAATATAATTTTTAAGATTCATGAAGGTTTTTTCTCTGGAAAGAGGAAGAAAAGGCACCAGATTGCAATTCCACCGAAGTGTCATGAAAAGAGAGACAAAGACAGTGTAGATATCTTTATATTTCATTTTTTGTCAGTCAGGGTAAAACTAACCACCCACCACACCTCCTTGTCTACCACCAGTCCAGTTTCTTTCCCTTCGTTTTCGTTCTCCTGATCCCTACCCCCAGCCAACCATCACTTTGCCCAGGGGCCGTGCATTCGGATGACCGATGAACTGTGGAAGTAACAGGCAGGAAGGAGTCACCTTGAGTATGCACCACCTCCTGAGTGTTAAGGTTGTGCACCACCCTGCTCACTTAGGAGGTGTGGGGCTCCATACATGGCACGCTAGCACTCTACCAACTGAGCGAGGCCCCAGCCTGTACTCCTTTAGTCTTACAAAGAAAAGTCTACAACCCATACATCTAGAGTCAGGAAAAGCCAGGACTCAAACCTCCAATTTATTGTATGTCCTTCCTTCTCTAAATCCCAGTTTACTCCACTGTAAGCTTTCGAATGAATCAAATAATAGAACAGATAATAAGTACACACACACACACAATCATACAACCACACATATACACACATATACACATACACACACACTGCACACATACACATACTCATACACAGAACACATGCACACACACATACACACAGATCACACCACACACACATACCACACACTGAACACGCACATACACACACACACACACACACACACACACACACACACACGCACGCACACTCCACATATACACCTCCGGGATGCAACAGGCACTCAATAAGGACCTCCTTTTTTTTCTTAAGGCCCGAGAGTTAATAGTGACCAGTGTTAGAAGCCACAAGCATTGCTGTTCTGGATCCCACCTACCATTCCCTCTCACTAGATCTCTGCTTCCTAGTCTCTCTATATACCCCATCTTCAGGAGGGTCTGGTCTGGTTTATTCTGGAACCTGAACACTGGACTGGGGACTGAGATACCTGCTTTCCTCACCCAGGAACCATCCAGGATATTCCCTGTAGGCCCCACCCTTCCCCTTGGCACTAATAACACCACCAGTGTGAAATGATAACAATAATCTGAATTACAGCCACTTGAATCACAGCAGGCCACTGTGAGATCCCCACGGGTCTGGAACCAGCCTCTAATTTGCTACAGAAATACCCAAGGAATATGTTCTAACAAACTATAAAATGATTCCAGAAAATACAGTCTTTGGGGTGTGCTTTTAAAATACAGGTTTTATTATTTTTTGAGTATGGGGAAGCTAACAGATCAGAGGACTGCAGCCACTGAAAAGCAAAGTTAGCTTGCTATCCTTGCTTCCTAGATGAGGCTGCATGGAGAAACATGAGAGCCAGCCAGCAAGCATGGGAAGTCAGGCTAAAATGTGGGCAATGCCTTTACTCTGCTTCATACAGAAACAACCAAGGTGAGCAGACTTACAACTGACATCTTTGAATGATTTCAAAAAGGTCTGGGGTAAAGGACCATCTCTAGTTGCTAGTACCTAACTCTGTGGTACATAGGCCAGAGGGATGATGTCCAGCATGTCAGAACCTTGTGAGAGTCCATGAAGGCAGTAGATGTGATGTAGGCGATGACTGGGCTAATTTGTATAGGAAAGATGTGGTTGTTTGAAAGAAAATGGCCCCCATAGGGAGTGGCACTATTAGAAGGTGTGACTTTGTTGGAGGAAGTGTGTCACTGTGGGGGTGGGCTTTAAGGTATCCCATCCTCAAGCCACACCCAGTGTGGAAGACAGTTCACTTCCTGTTGCCTGTAGATCAAGATGTAGAACTCTTCATTTATCATGGCCTGTTATTCCTTATTCTCCCTTTCTGTTCTTGATCAAGCTGGGATCTCCTGCTCCCCTAAGCTCTCTTTCCCTTGAACCTTGCCCTTCATTACTCCCACTGTCGTCCAGGTTTTTCCATATAGATCTCATCCATTTCTCTGTCATTGGGCAATCCCTGTGTCTTTCTTAGGGTCCTGTTTTTTAGGTAGCCTCCCTGGAGTTGTGAGTAGCAGTCTAGTCATCTTTAATTTACATCTAGTATCCTACATGAATGAGTAATACCATGTTTGTCTTTCTGTGTCTGGGTTACCTCACTCAGGATGACTTTTTCTAGATCCATCCATTTGCCTGCAAACCTCATGATGTCATTGTTTTTCTCTGCTGAGTAGTACTCCATTGTGTATATGTACCATATTTTCTTTATCCATTCTTCAATTGAAGGGCATCTAGGTTGTTTCCAGGTTCTGGCTATTAAAAATAATGCTGATAAGACCACATGAGAACAGGAAGAAGCAAAGTGCTAGAGCGGTCCCCAGAAATCCACAATGATACATCCACTGTAGATTACTGGCAATGATCGAGAGAAAGCCTGATCTGACCTAGTCTGGTGATCAGATGGCCAAACACACTAACTGTCATGCTGGAACTCTCATCCAATAACTCATGGAAGTGGATGCAGAGATCCTCAGTCAGGCCCCAGATGGAGCTCCAAGAGTACAATTGTTGAGAAAGAGGAGGGACTGTAAGAGCGTGAATTGTTGAGACCAAGATTGGAAAAGCACAAGGACAAATAGCCAAACTAATGGAAACACATGAATTATGAACCAAAGGCTGTGGAGCCCCCAGCTGGATCAGGCCCTCTGGATTAGTGAGACAATTGAATAGCTTGATCTGTTTGGGAGGCACCCTGGCAATGGGACCCGGACCTGTCCTTAGTGCATGAGCTGGCTGTTTGGAACCTTGGGCTTACACAGGGACACTTTGCTCAGCCTGGAAGGAGGGGACTGGACCTGCCTGTACTGAATCCACTAGGTTTAACTGAATCCCCAGGGGAGTCTTGGCCCTGGATGAGATGGGAATGGAGGGGAAGGGTGGGGGGGAAGGCGGGGGGGGGGGCAGGTAGGGGGGAGGACAGGGGAACCCATGGCTGATATGTAAAATTAAAACACAAATATAATAATTTTAAAAAAACATGTAGAACTCTCAGTTCCTTCTCAGCACCATGTGTGCCTACAGACTGCCATGTCCCATCATGATGATAATGGACTGAACCTCTAAAACTGTAAGCCAGCCCTGATCAAATGTTTTCCTTTATAAGAGTTGCTGTGGTCACGGTGTCTCTTCTCAGCACTAGAACCCTAACTGAGACAAAAGGTTTGCACATAGGTAGGGATGGCAAGGGATGGTAGAAGCAACACCTCCAGAATCAGCAAGACCTGGGGTGTCAGAGCATCGTGTATACCCCAAATGTAGAGGCCTGTTTAAGACATAATGTTCACTTTGATTATCTTTAGAGCTGAATAATATTCAGTGCACACACAGGTATATGCAAAGATACACACATGCATACATATTAATATATATATATATATTTTCACTATCCATTCATCTATTAATAGACATCTAGGTTGGTGCCAGTTCCTTGCTGTAGTAAATACAATGGCAGGTAAACATGTATGTGCCATTATCTCTATGGCAAGGAAGGGTAATAAGAGGTGATGAGTGAGGATGGCATACAGTCAAAAGGGCACACTGGCCCTGAGAGGCTATCAAGCTAATTATTTCCCCAGCTTCAGCTCCATCACGGCTGTTTCTGTTTTGTGTGGTGGATAAGTGTACAAAAGTGTAACTGACAGTGCAAGAGTAAAGAGACGCTCCATAGCTTGAGAACGGCCCTTCAGCCCGCATAGTTCATTGAGATGTATGCAGTGTGGGACTGGGGAAGTGCCTGAGTGGCTGCGAGAATCTAGCGGTGCGGTGTTTTTTGTAAGTTCAATATAATAAAGTGACTTCTATGTTAAAGGACTCTCGGTCCATATTAAAACATCTTATATTTGCAACAAAAGAAGTCAGCAAACAAACAAAAAATACCCATCCCATAATGTTCTCAAAGCAGAATGGTATGTGGGCCAGGAAACTTGCATAACAAGGCAGTGTGAGGGAAAGGCCTCTCTGTAAGAGCAGAAGGAGGCCGAGTTGCTCAAGGCGAAGGACAAGGGAGATTGTTGTACACCCAAGCAGGAAGCAGGGCTAGGCATGGTACTAAAAGAATGAAAATAAACTTTTTTTTTTCCCTCCAGGTAAACGTGGTGGTCCATGACCTTAGAGTGGATGGTAATCAGTTTTCATTGTCGACCATGAAGGGGATTAGAATCACCTTGGAAGCACATCGAGAATCGGGAAAACCTACGGCATTGTGAGTTACATGGTTTCCTGGGCTTGGGTTCCTTCCTCGGCTGAAAAAAAGTGAGAATCTGGAGTGGGCACCAGCATCCGTCCCTCGCTGACTACAGAGGCGATGTGACAGCTGTCTTGCATCCACTTCCCCACTGTGCTGGACTGGACCCTAAACTGGGAGCTAAAGCAAACCCTCCCTTCTTTAAACTGCTTTTGGGGGGCGCTCCTACTGGGGTTCAGCGAAACTCATGCTCTCTGAGTAGAGAAAAACGATCTGGAGCGTGCAAGGCGATGAAGATCCTTGTGCTTGCATACACTGACCTTTGCCAGCCATTTCTTCAGCATTTCTGGAGGCCTCCTCCACACTGCTCCTATGAGGAAGACCAGTTCCTACCTGGCTCAAGTCCAAAGCGTCATTCTCTAGCCTCCAGACTGGGGCAAAGCAAAATCCAACCCATAGATCCTGGAAATGTAGTTAGGGAATGGCTGTAGGAGACAACAAACAGAGCAGCCGGGCGGCATGAACCAGCCCCAGGAGAAAACTGATTCTCTGCCACTGACTGAAAAAACAATTACAGTTTTCAATATTCCTCCAGTGGAGACTCAGATTTAGCACCACAGAATGTAAAAATTGCTGGCCTGAGCCTCCCTTTTCAGTTTGTCTTGGTAATCAGGAGAAATGGTTACACACACACACACACACACACACACACACACACACACACACACAGACACACACAGAGAGAGAGAGACAGAGAGAGAGACAGAGACAGAGACAGAGACAGAGAAATGCCCTTGAAACCAGATTAACAGGATTTAAAGACTGGACAACGTTTGACTAAGAAAAATATTTATTTGCAAGAAATGGAAATACAAATGCATTACAATTTCATTTTTTTCCCAAACTAAGTACAAGTATACTACAAAGCTTTATTATTATTATTTTTGGTATTTAATTAGCTATGATGAAGGATAAGAAGTCATAAAACAGTGCAACAGGCCAGGTGACAGACTTGCAATGTACTTGGACTTAAACAATGCTGATTTAAGTGTTTCAAAAGAAAGCAACAGTCGGTTGCCAGTCTAGGCAAGGAAATCTGAGGGATGACTACATCACCATCTGGGCTCTGCTCTCTACTGTATAGGAAGGGTCACCCATGGTGTGTCCCGAGTGCTGGTGTTTTCCATAGACTCATAATGGGCTTTATCTGAGAGGGACAGTCTCTAAGCTGTGCAGGCCATGAGTGCCACCCTACTGTTGAGAAGCAGAGAAAAGGAGTCTGAAACCCCGGGTTCCCTTCACCCAGATGCAAAGCCTATGAGCTGTGCTCTCAAAAGGCAGGATGAGAAGGGCAGAAGACAGACCTGCAGATGGCATTTCAGAGACAGGCAAAGAGCTGAGCACTGCACAGTGCTGAGTGGGGCCACTGTGGTGGGTGAGCTGTTTCTGTCCAGAGAGCCAGACACAGACTGTGTGCCCTCAGAAACGACTAGACAGGCTCCCATGCCTCCCACTGCATTGACTTCTCATGGCAACAAGCCACCCCTGCTCTCTGTTTCAATCAAGTTCAGAGGCTCAAAGCTTACTTAGCACAACACTCCAGTAAATACTCAAGAAATCATATCTCCTTCCTTCTAGAAACCACGACAAAGTAAGGCAGTCCAGAATTTTATGATGCTACAAACAACAGTTAATGTTTTTCTCCCTAGCGCAGAGTGCAGACCTTTTGGCCCAGAGGCACAGAGCATTAATCTTCAAATGGGCTAGTGCCTTTGCATCCAGAAAATGCTCTGTGGTGAGGATTTAGAATACCTTTAATCCTCCTGGCTGGCCATGTTTTTGATGTGATTGCACCTCTATCTACATTTCCTAATGGATATAACCCCATTTCTTCTCCCCTGATAGGCAAATCTAATAGTGGCTCATTTGTAGGGAACCATCTCTGAGTCTCTGGAGAAAGCGCCCATCCCCAACTTCAATCTAATACTCAATAGTAACATGTGACACTTTCCAGGGACAGAAGATTCCTACCATCCTAGTTTCAGATATAAGGCACATTGGAGGCATAAGTACATAAGTATCTAGGAGAGGAGTGTGTGTGTGTGGAGAGAGAGAGGGAGAGAGAGAGAGAGAGAGAGAGAGAGAGAGAGAGAGAGAGAGAGAGAGAGAATATACTAGCATTAGTAGCACTTGGTCTTCTGAATGGCTATTGACAAACTGGTTCTCCAAGTCCCTCTTATTCTCCAACATATCCTAGGTCTCAGGAAGCCTGCTCTTCCTTAAAACTGCCAAGTCAAAGGAGTGAACAAATGGATGAATGAATGATCGAATGAGCGTTTGGCTCCTTCCAGCCCCACCTTACTGTTCTCTCCACTGTGCCTTTGGCGGGTGGGAGCGTAACTTATCCTATCACCCTGTGCTAACTGCTTCTGTCTCGAGTTTTCCCATAAAGTGGCTCTAGGAACCCACCATGGATGGCTCTACAGGTCCCAACAGGCTGCAGGCGGGAGTGCTGAGCTCATCCATGTTTCTCAAACAGAAAGAAATCACCAACTAAAAGCGTCTTCTCCCATTTCCATGCCTCCACGCTGGCAAGGATCAGGCAGATGTCCACTCCTCACGTGGGGACAAGATGTCTCCATTTCTCTGCTGGGCTCACATATACACCTCACAAGGCACATATGTCTACACGAGCTGGCTGAGAGACACTTCTAATTCTGTTCTGCTGCTTTTTTCTGGGCCTGGGCACATGGGATGGAGGGGACACGAAGTGCTGGAAAGAATTTTAACAAAATGCCTGTGGTAAAAATGATGGATGTGGACTCTGTACCAGCATAAAGAGCAGTCGGTCTAACATCCCTACTGTATGTAGACGTAAGATTCATAGCCATAGGCACTCGAGTAGATCTGGTGATTGAAACGGGGTACCTATTAACCTGGTATGTATAGCTTGTAAGTAAGCGGCCCCAAAGCTGTTTTCCCAATCCACAAAATCACATCCATGGACTGAAAGGTTATCTAACTGCCTGTACTGATGTCAGATCCCACCCCCACCTTCTGCCAGGAAGGAGCAACTGAGTTCAGCTGTCAGATTTTTATAGAATGCTTTCTTTCTGTGAGTTACACTCCAGAGTCCTGACACTTCAGAGGCTCTCCCTCAATGCTGGTGCTGACTCCTCTCATTTGCAAGATCCATTTCCCAGTGAGAAGTTGGGAGCTGTGAAAAGACCCGAGGGAGGGGCAACCGGGTTACTGAGGTCTCATCTACAGGGAAGAAAAGAGACTTGTTCTCGAAATCTTTGCAAGACATCTCCATCACTAAAGTGATTTTAAAGTGTATGGGGGGGAGCTGTTTATAGAACAGAAAATACAACCAGCCGACTAATTGTTCTGGCTTCTAAAAGAGTCTAGCAGTCTTAGGTATTTTCAAAATTTCAATTCAAGGTGTTAAAGTCTGTCACTATTCAAAACCTTCAGATACATCTGTAAGTTATTGACTGGTCTGTGGCACAGCTCAGTTGGTGGGAAAAACTGATACTCTGGCCTTGAACTTTGAACAGAAAGTGTGCACACATCCATTAGCTACTTGCAAACCATCCTGTCTTATGCCACTCTGGGTCCCTTGATTGCACTGAGTATCTGAGTATCCCAGAGGGATCATTGCTTGGTCCCCTTTCCTCACCAAGCCAGGATCAGAGGGCAGAGGTTTCTCTCAATAGAGAGGCAGTGTTGGCTGCCGAGAGCTCCTTTAAAGGGCTGTTTGAGTTCTCTGGCTAATGTCCCACGTCTCTAGTTACAGATTCTATTCTGGAAGGCCCATTTCCCACAAAGGGCCCTGCTGTCTGGAGACAGTGACATCCAAAAGAGTAGGTAGAGAAGAAAACGAAGTCCTCAGAGAACCAGATATGACTAGACAGTTCCTTCTCCTTCCTCATCCACCCTGGCTCTCCAGGGACATCAAGAGGGAGGGAAAGAGGGGAGGGAGGGAGGGAGGGAGGGAGGGAGGGAGGGAGAGAGAGAGATTCAGTTCAGCAGATGTATACATCAGCCTAAAATTTCACTTCTGCCCTTTCTTCAAACTCTCCTTCTCATCACACAAATATCACCTCATCCTGTTTTTCCCCCTTCTTAGGCTCTCATCTGCATTTTTTATGTTTACTATGCACAAACATCTGGCACTGTAAAGAACAGGATGAGCCAGGCCCAGGAAGAGCGAAGGAAGGAAGAGAGAAGACCAAAAGGAAGCAGAAGCAGATCACTAGCCACTCTCCTCTCTGTACAGTCCAGGCATCTGAGTGTAAGGGACAGGGACAGCCCTGTGAGCAGCAGGGCTGCCAGGATCACAGTGGCCTTGAGGTGGGTCTCACACACTACAAGTGAGCTTGGACATCTGCCAGCTGGGAACCCACTGTAGAAGAGAGGGAAGGAAGGAGGGAGGGAGGGAGGGGCGGAGGGAGGGAGAGAACACTCGCAATGATGACCTGAGCAGACCAAACAGGAAGCTGCTCATGGGGCATGACAGCAAACACTAATGACACCGAATCCTGTATGTGACATAGAATGCAAGGGCCAATGTGGTCATAATCCCTCTTATACAGGCTCTAACCGTCATATAGATGACAGAGGAAAAAATGAGAGAGAGAGAGAGAGAGAGAGAGAGAGAGAGAGAGAGAGAGAGAGAGAGACCAAAACTAAAGGCCCTTCAGCTGCTGCTAAAAATAAAATACAAAGTGTAAGCACATTTCTTACATAAAATCTTTTACAAGCCAGGGAGAAAAACACTTAAAAAGAGTCTTCTATCTTATACAATAAAAGAGTAATTTCCATTTCTTATTTGTATGAAAGAGAAAAGGTTGTTGGTTTTTTTTTTAACTACAAATTTTACTTTTTACTCATAAAAAAAGGAAAGGAGTTTGGGGGTTCATTGTATCTCTTTGGGTGAGCTGCAAAGTAGCCAGGCCTGACTTAAAGGTATGACTGTGGGTGCACAAATACCACCAACTCCAGCCCCCCTAGTCAAGGCAAGTGGAGAAAGGGCAGAAGGGAGGGAGGGAGGGGGCGAGGGGGGCAAGGGAGGGGGCACGCAGGACGCACGACAAGCTAGCAAGGTTCTCAGCAATGCCTACTGTCAGGCGCGGGCGCGGCTTCCCTCTGATCCAGAAACAGAGAGAGAAAACACGCGGCCATAGAGCCCGGCACCTGAGCAAGAAGACAATGTTCCATCACTTCCCATGTATTCATCCAACAGGGGACACGTGCTTACGGGGACCTCCCAGCAGTGGTTATCTTATAGGTCCCCAATTTTAAAAAGAAAGGGAAAGGAGAAAATAAGGCATCAGCTAGAAATACTGGGGGTCCCAGATCCTGGGGACTCTCCTGTTCCAAAGGCCGACAGAAGAATTTGCTTGTTGGAAGGAGTCATGGAATTTCTTTGCTACAGTCAGCAGGGAGCTTCAGCAAGCTAATAAATACTATTTACAAATAGGAAGGGGAGGCCAGGGAAACAGAGCTACTGTCCCATGGGGATGCAGGCTGTGTGGTGTGTGTGTGTGTGTGTGGGGTATCCTACAAGCAACACAGTGGGCAGGGTGGCCTGGAGGAGAAGAGCCTGATGCCTTCAGGAATTGCACTTGCGGCCTGAAAATATGGTCGGAGTCCCATCTGCCTGTGCCGGCAGCCAATAAGGGCTCCAGGGTACAGAATGGAGAGAGAGAAGACTGGAATGGCACTTTGGTACTCTCAGTGGGGGCAGGGTCACACTGGAGTCCCAGTGAGCAAGAGGGGTCAGAAGTCAGTGCTTTGCCACTCCCTGGTGCGTGTGTGGCATATTTGTGGCTAGAGTCTGGGGTCTCAACTGAACATGAGTCCTGTCTCCTTCGCAAGAACCACACCTCACCCGGAAGAATCAGAGAGTATCTTCTTGGTGCTGGTGGAAGCAAGCCTGCTCGTCCCACCCCTCCCTCACCCCTAAAATAATTTCCTATGGCAGTAAGAGAAAGGGACAGAGAGGTGTCAGCTCCCTTCTGTGTAGAGCCACTGGGGACGGACGTAAAGCAGAAACCCCCAAGCTGGCCTCCCATCTCAAGCCACTAGCACTGGTCCACATCCTCCTCAAGATCCAGGGGTGAAGGGGAAGCGTAGGGTCAAGGCAGTCTGGGCACACACAGCTGGAGTTAGAAGAAGAGGAGAGCAGAGACGGCTTCTTAGAAGGTGGCGTTCACTCTCCTCTCCAGCTCTACAACTTTGAGCGTTTCGTTCCCTTCCAGTTTGCTGCTGACCCTGTGAAGGCATCAGAAGGAGAAAGAAGTGTTAGCCACTGGATTCTGCTACAGTTCTCAGACTCCACATTGTGATTCAGTTGTACCTTTGTGGGCTGACCCTGGCAGACTCTTCTAGGCCCCTAGTGGTATTCTTGGCTCCCTGAGTCTGCCACTAGTCCCATGCCCACCTCCACATTCCCACCTTCATCTGGGCACAGAGGAGACCCACAGTAGTTTGTTTTTTGTTTTTTGTTTTTCGAGATAGGGTTTCTCTGTGTAGTTTTGGTGCCTGTCCTGGATCTGGCCCTGTAGACCAGGCTGGCCTCAAACTCACAGAGATCCGCCTGTCTCTGCCTCCTGAGTGCTGGGATTAAAGGCATGCGCCACCACAGTAGTTTGATGCTGACTTATTTCACATTCATAGCTGTTCCCTGTTTATGAATGGCCTCAGTGCTGTAAGTTTTGCGAAGGAGAACCCAGGAGAAGAAGGGCTGACACTTGCTCTAGAATTAAGAATCCAGACAAGGGCTTAAAAAAAAAAATGAATCAACTTAAAATAATACACAATATATACCATAAAGTAGATACATGATCAAAGTCTCCAGCATTACGAAAGGAGTCAGGGAAGCTTTAAGATTTGGGAGACATCATGGTAAACTGAGAGATGTGAATGGGGCTTCCAAACACTGAGCTAGGAGAGCAGACTGGGCCATGAGCCATACTATCCAACAGCTCAGTCTCCCAGGGCTTCCAATACTGGCTCCAGGTCCTCTCCATCATGGGAATAAAGTTAGGGCTGTACGTCTTGGGATACTGACAAGGTTTGTTATGATGACACACATGGGTGGTGGTTAGCACGAGTAAGTGTTAAACATATGTATGTCATGTATACATAGGAACGTACATATGATTATGAACTCTGCTGCACAGAGTTAGGAAAGAAGTAAAGAATCCGAAATGAAATCTTTGCTACTGACCCTGGAGCAGCCCTATCTCTGGGCCATCTAGGAGCACAGATTAGCTAATTCATCAGTTTCACTACACATCACCCAGAGGGTAGAGGGTGCACACGTGCTTCCCATGCTGATCAGCGTCCCCGGGTGCCGCCACGCACAACAACAGTACCTTAAGATCACATCATCCGTGATGTTTTCAAAAGGGTGCCCAACCCCAGATATGTGAGAGGAACATTGTGTGGAGAACTGCAGCCATATATGGATGATTTTCAATGTGAAAAAAAAAAATACAGTGTTTCATCAGCTCTGTCCCTCAAACTGCTCTAAGAATGGAAACTTTCTAACCTAACATAGATAAACTGCATGTTTAGACTTGGGTCTCATGCCCAGGATACCTCATGATGTATATGCAAATATTGCAACACCTGGAAACTATTCCAAACACTTTGTGGTCCCAAGCATTTCACACAAATTCCATCTGCAGTTACAGCTAATTCCTGTGTGCTGACATGTAATCAATACATTAATCAATCATTAATTATATTGATACCCAGCATGCTATTCTTTTCCTCTCTAGTTAGAAGGAAACTATAGAATTGGATCAAAAGTGCATTTGCAGAACAAGCTCTCTGATGTCACCAGGCAATTATTTTTTGAAACAGGATCTCATGTAGCTCTACGAACTAACCAGGAACTCACTATGAAGCTGAGTCTGACTTTGAATTACTAACTTTCCCGAATGCTAGGATTAAAGGTATGAGCTACCACATCTGGCCACTCTGAGAGAAAAATGGAGATCATGACTGAAAGGACTCACATCCCCTCCTGCTCTACGGGGTCATGTCTGAGTTGATGATGTGGATACTAGATTAGCTCAACCGAGACCTTTTTCCTGCTATCAGCCATAGCTGACTCTCCCCAGTGCCAGCGCTTAAGACGGGTCCTGAGAGAGCTCTGGGAGAGTGTGTCCCCCTGCCAGGGCTGACTGCTACTCCATCATCAGTCACCAGCTCTGCACCTACGAGACTCACAGGTGTTGCTGAAGCTCCATCAGCACCGACTTCTCCAAGCTGGTCTCGTTGGAGATGATGAAGTGGGGAAGATCCACCTCGGGCAGAGCCTCAAGCCCCGATGCCCTGAGCAGGGAGGAGCCTCTGTCCCAGCCTCCAAGCTCTCCAGCTGAGGCTGGACTGGATGACTCCTCCACAGGAGAATGTTCCTCATAGATTAGCAGGTTCCTGGATTTCACTGAAAAAAAGAACAGAGCCACAGATATTAGCAAAATAACACAGGATGCCCACACATGCCCTTTACTCTAAATGCCCAAGGCCAGCGGCAGATGACAACATGCTCCCATCCTCTAGGATGAGGAGTGCCAGGTGGGTTTGGCTTTCTGTAAGGCTTCAGGTTTCAGGGATTATGCATCAAAAATTATAGCAATTATATAGGTCAGAAGAACAACATAAAGCAAACAAATGCAAAGCCAACTTCCCCCACCACTGCCTTTAAGGACAACTTCTCTGAACCCTTCCCATAACTGTCTCAGGGAAAACAATTCATGGAAAATGTGGGTCAAACACTTGGAGCTGTCAAAACCCAGATGAATGAGGAGGCATCCCCAGAAAGCAGGTCTTAGAATCTGCAGAGACAGCCCAAAGCCAACCTGGCAAGTCAGAGGGAGACAATCTCTGTTGCATTATGGGACAGTCACACAGCTACATGACTCTGTAGCCATTTCCTGGACGAAGAAACTATGTGCCATTAGCTTCCGAAATTTAGAGCTATTTCCCTCGTGAAAGAAACTTTCCAACAAGCCACTGAAATTATGTTAATGGAATGCCATTTTATCATGTATGTGGCCTGGATATACCTAACTGCTGAAATCCACAGACATTTGGGGGATGGCCAAATTGTCCCTTCCCCAAATCCTGTGTCTCCTGATTCTGTGTGCGTTGTTATTAACACAGCTGTGCCACTCCGTAGACAGTCCCTCTTTGAGTCCTTCTATTTTCTAAATACTCCAAAGACATCACTGGTCAAGGGGAGAACAGGATATGCCACCTACGAGAACACCAGAGCCTCCGAGTTCTCTAAGTCTCGGGCATGAGACAGACCAATTCTTTAATTTTGCTGCAAACTCTTACTACTATAGCATATAATTCCGCTCGGGGAGTCAGGCACACAAGAGTGACCACGGGAGGTCACAAAAACTAAACGTCCCCCTTACTCTCCAGTCTTCCAAAACCACATCCCCCAAATCAGAACTCAAAGTGGAGGGGGAGCAGGTCAGAGCTACACAAGGGAGGCCAGGGGCCACTCCCAGAACACCCCACAGGCAGACGGAGAAGCTCCCCTTCTACACATCGGGCTTCCCGATGAGATTCCTTGCAGAGAGCTGGGAAATCTAAGTGCAGGCAAAGGAAAGAAGCTGAGACTTACCCACGGAGGCTGTGTACGGCTCCGACAGGCGATGCTGGCTGGGCAGAGCCATCTTGGTGGCAGAAGGATAGGGCCCATAGCCTTGAAAGAAGCTGCCGAATGCAACGGCAAAGCACAGCACAACGACCTGGAGGCGAGGAGAGAACATGGGGAGCTATAGATCCCAGACTGCGGGGAGCAGGCCTGAAGAGACAAGCCACCCACCTGGGAGCACTGGGAGAAGGAAGAACACCCCTCTGTCAGGGGACAGACCATACCCTGAGTCATGTCCCTGCCATGACATGCAGAGGGCAAGCCTTGGAAAAGGATACATGGTCTATATGGCTTCATTCCCTCTTAGCATTTTCAAGGTAGGGGAATCTGGAAACAGGGAGCTGGCTGGAGGGAGTCCCTTTGGGAAACTCACCATGAGGCAGGTGCCAGTCTGTGTGCCAGCTAACTTGCAGGTCCGAGAGACCTTCCCCATCACTAGAGTCTGAAGCTTCTGAAGTTGCTGAAGGAGAGTCCTGCCAAGGTGACAAATGAAAACCAGAAAGGGGCGTGTGAGATGGTGATGCTCTGAATGACCCGCCTGCCGAAGTCATGGGGGCTTCGCGTCTGCATCTGAGCAGGGTCCAGAGGTGCTGTTTCCTTGGGGGAAAGACACTGCCTAAGGACTACACCTGCTGGTACCATCACTGCCGAACCCTCTGGAGCTTCAAAATCAGCCTCGCTAACAGTGCTACGGCCGGTCCTGTTCTTTAGCTCCTCTGGGGAAGAGAGGAGCCCCTAAATAACCCCTGACATGCAGAAGCTTGCCTGTCAGCTAATTAGCAAAGAAAAAGGACACTCTGATTGGATGGCTGCCATACTTTAAAGTTTCTGTGTCCCCTCTCTCCAAGTCCACATGTTTACAGTGGCCCTGCAATATGGTGTTAACAGGCAGGGGCATGGGGAGGTGGCTAGACCTTGACGGTGGAGTCTTCATAATAAGATTGGTACCCGATAAGGGGCTGAAAGTAGACATCTTCCCTTCTACTACACAAGAACACAGCGAGGAGCTACCTTCCTTCCATGCACCAAAAGGCATCCCTCACGAGACACCAAATCTGCCAGCACCTTGATCTTGGCCGCCTCAGCCTCCGTAACAGTAAGAAATAAATTTCTGTTGTTTCTAAGCCACTCCATTTATGGTATTGTGTTACAGCAGTCTGAGCAGACTGGGGCAGTGGTAATTGCAAGGAGACTCATTTCACCAAGAGATGAGAAGCACAGATCTATAAAAACAAAAACACGAGAAGGAGAAAAACAAAAGCCAGCCGAAAACAATTGAAGGAGCGGCTGGAGGTGCTGGCTGTGACTGGAAATGGCCAGTGCATCACTGAGTAAGAATACACAGAGCACACTGCAAGTGAAGGAGAGAGGGAGAAAGGGAGAGAGGGGAAGAAGAGGGAGGTTTTTTATTCCCCAAATAGGACAACTGTGATGGTTCAGAGATGAGCACAGCAGTATATGCTCTGTGTAATACCAAGATGTAGTCGGCACACTGTTCAGTCTGCAAATCCTGAACCAAAATGGCAAGACATGGCAGGGACCTGGCAGCACACCCTCCAGGATTACAGTGTCCCCCAGGAGCCCCGTGTGACCAGCATGAGGCACTGGAGCCCCTCCTCACCCTTATCTCCTCAAAGGCAGCGTGCATGACAGATGGGAAGGTTTTATGAGAAACTGTGGTCTCCTGAGCATCAAAGATTTTCAGAAAAATGCTCACCATGATGTGAGGTGTCAGAGCCAAGCAAGAAGAATTCTAGAATGTCCTCAAGGGCTTGCTTCCCATTCTAGCTATCTCCCCGCAAGTGGCTTTCAATGCTGGACACACTCACAGGCTTTTCTAAGGTTTGTAATCCTTCCCTGGCCAGTATCAAAGACTTGAGTTCTCTCAGTTTAAGCAAATCGAGTGCAGACAGCTTTAAGGATAGTTTTGCCTTCTGCAGCATAAGTAGTGGGATTGGTCGGTGAATCAAAACAGCCCTCAGAATACATGGTAGCAGCTTTCCAATCTCAAAAGAAAAACCCCGTGGCCCCACCTACTCCATGTTTTTGCTTCGTGGAATAATCTATAGATAGTGAAATGATATTGACTACACAAGGTTATTGTACTTAATCATACTTTCCATTTTGGTTATATAAAAGCATGGTCAGATGTGGTCAGACATGACCTGTATTTATTTATCCAAGTAGGATACGCTTTAAAAGCACACTGCATGCTGTTCAAGGCCAAGAAATCCTGATAGAGCATCTATTTTAAATTCCACTTTAAAAGTTCATAACCACGAGCTGCTGTGCTGTACAGCCTTCTTCTGTCACTGAATTTATTCCCTCTTCTACCAAAACTTCTTCAGAACACCTCTGCACTGCCTAACGGCACAAAGCCCCACCACAGCATCTAATACTGAGCGATTTCCTGCCTGGTCACTGGCCGAGCAGACCTCCTTCTACGGACTTGAGATTCTGCAAGCCAGAGCATGTGTGGGACAGACTGTCATCTGTGGTGCCAACCCCCAGTCCCTTGTGAGGTTCTCCCCAAAGTCCTGGGACATAAACTGAAGCAAGTGCATAGACAGGACCATGTCTCCCGAGGCACCAGTTCCTAGGGTCATGGCTGCCCGCCAAGCTACAGTGGTGGCCTCGCTGCTTCCAGGGTTGGCTGGCACCTTTACTGGGTGCCTCAGCTCTGCCTTGAGCACTTGGGAGCCAGGATGCAGACTCAGCTGCGCTCTGCACAGGGGCAAGTATCCTCTCTCCACCCAGCCTTCAGCTAGACAGGCCCTTTCCCAAGCTGTATCAATGCCATCTACTTTGCTCCAGTGTCCTCTGGTGTTTTGGAAGCAAAACTGTCCTGGCTATTTTTTTTCCCCAACAATCCCTGTTTACCATCAAACATTCCACACTTCTTCCCCATCCACCCCATGGTCCTTGCCCAGCTTCCGTATTGCTTTTTAAATTTTACTTTATTAACTGACTAATTAATTCATTTCTTCCCAGCCTGGTCACAGCCCCCCTCCCAACTCCCCAGTCCCTCCCCTCAATCTCTGCCCACCTCCCCAGCAAAGTGCAGTCTTCCCGTGTACATCAGCCAGCCATGGCACACCAAGCCCCAACAAGACTAGGCGCGCACACACACACACATACCCCAAGGCTGGACAAGGCAACCCAGTATGAGGAAAAGGGTCCCAAAAGGAGATAACAGAGTCAGAGACAGTCCCTGCTCCCACTGTTAGGAGTCCCACAAGAAGACCAGTTTACACACAGTAACATACATGCAGAAGGCCTACGTCAGGCCCATGCAAGGTCTCTGGTTGGCGGGTCAGTCTTTCCATAATCGTGTGAGTTGCTGAGGAAACAGATTTCCCAAGACAGTAGAAATGCCCCCTCCCTTCCAATTTCTGGCTGAGATTACTGGGGTTAGTATCCCCTTCCCTAATTTCTCCCAGAGGACACCAGGTCTCCCCCTGCAGAAGGACTTCTAGCAAGGCAGATACACCTAAAGCTCCTTGAGAGAATAAACCCACAAGTTCCAAGCCAGTGCTCCATCCCACCCTCCAGGTCACAGGCGCCAAGTGCTGTAAGTTTGGGGGAATCTCCGAAGCCTCGCTGGAGGACACCAGGAGGGCTGAGCTCACTACCCGGAGGGGCTTCACTTGGCATCAGCTCATCCTTCCAGACTCAAAGCTGGTCACTGAGTAGGCTGCAATGAAAACAGCCATTTAATGGGCCCCGATTCCTAACAGTTTATAATCCAGATCCTGAAGGTGAGCAAACACATAGTTTCAAGCACATACTTCTAGTCTGGCATTGGCTTGATGACTTGCGGTTTGCCGCTGCTTTTCCTGCTGGGGTTGCTGGGGTGAAACAAAATGATGGTATGTGTATGTGCATGTGTGTACACGTGTGCAGCACTCCAGAGGCCCTGCCAGTCGGCATCCCTGAAGCATCCTGACAGGGAAAAACAGAGTAACTCATCTGCCTCAGGCATTCACATAGGTTCCTGTGAGCAAATAAGGTCTGGGAAATTCACATATAATGTGAGTGGGGTCTGGGAGCTGACACGCTGGGGTAATGAGTTGTCACCTCAGAGAAGCATGACCAGTGAGCCCTGGGGCCACGGCATCAGCCCAAACCACCTGACTCCACAGTCTGCATGCCTTCTGATGTGTTCCACAGGGTCCCTTCCTCAATACCCTAATAAAATTCACAGTAAAACACCTCTCAATTACATTCTCTTAACATCCAGTCACATTAACGTGAGGGTAACGTGGCTGGAGGATCATGTGCGCTGTTAGACATGAAACGTCACCATGACAAAGGGCCACAGAAGGGAGAGCTGTAACGAAACTCAGGCTAAATTAAAGGGCTATGGTAGCAGCCAGTCCTCCAATGGCAGTGAGGTGTGTGCCAGCTAACATTCAGTCAATAACGACACAAATATAAGTGTGTGTGGGGGGGTACATGTTTATATGTGAGTATACATGTATATGATTGTGTGCCCGTGTGTACCTGTGTGTACAAGTGTGCATGTGTATGTGCATGTGCGTGTGCGTGTGCGTGCGTGCGTGCGTGCGTGTGTGTGTGTGTGTGTGTGTGTGTGTGTGAGATAAAAGCAGAAAGGGGATCATGAGAGAGTGTAATGAATACAGGTGACAGGAACACAGAAGGGAGACAGAGAATAGCGGTGAAGCGAACAAATAAGCAAGTTCAATGAGATATATATGAGACCGCCATAACGAAACCCATTCTTTTTATGCTAACTTTAAGACGTTCATAAACACACAGGAAAATAAACCCCGTGGAACCGCCAGAGGTGTATTAAAGACAGGCGGGGAGGCTCCGATGAGCCCTGCACAAGCTTTGGTGTCAGGAAGTCAAACTCAGGATTGATTGATTGATTTTTATAACTTATTTATTTAGATAAATGGAAGAGATGAGGCCTGTTCCTCTGTCAGACGCCGAGGAGACGGATTGCCCTAGTGATGCTGAGCAGGTGCATGGCTGGCAGGATAGGAAGGCTGGCTCTGGGTGCGGGGGAGCCCAGTTTAGACCTCACCATGACAACTCCAGGCCTCTAATCAAGTCACAGAAGCTGTGTGCTTCGGCAGCTAAGCAAAGCTAGTTTCCCCTAACCACATCAGCTAGCAGGATCACGGAAGAACCACTCTGCCTGGAAAACTGAATGATGCGTCTCTGAAAAGCACTTGCTGCCTCTTCACGGCTGGCAGAAGAGCAAGCTTCCTTCTCTGGAAAGCCTCAGAATGGATATGATATTCCAGGGTGAGGTGGGGCATTCTGTGATGCCACCAGGACGGACGTCACCACCTGCAGCACTGAGGACCTGGATGACAACAGCCGGTCAACCAGCCTGGAGGACTGGATGTAAGGAAGGCAGCTATCAGGTGAAATGGAAATAACTATTTTAAAACTGGAGTTATGAAAAACAGCTCTAAGACCCCAGCGGTCCTCCAAAGTGCCGTACACACTTCCCCGTATTACCGTATTTTGAATCATCAGTCAGTAAGGTCAATTATGGCTTAATGAATTCTTGGGCTTCTGGGATCAAGGTCTTAATTTAGAGGGAGAGACATTCTTACATTTTTATCTGGGCCAACAGATTTTTCACAACTTGTTAAATTGGCATGTCCTATGCTTGATCGAAAATGTAGATTCTTATCCTATGGTGAATTGTGACAATAAGCTTAATGGCTATCTTCATACATGTCCTTGTGAAAGAACAGTCAACGGGAGCTGCAATCTTGCCCCCAAATAAAGCATCATGCTGCATGCTACACAGCACATCGAAGAAAACCAGGCAAAACATTAAAAGCATCCAAGACCACGAGACGCAAACACGCAGGAACTGGAAGCCACATCAGGGATCTGGTCTGTTATCTTTATATTTGGCTTAGTTTTGCTTCCTCTGTATCCTTTCTTTCCAAGATGGAGAGGGAGCAGTAGAAAGTGCAAAGGGCACACAGCTAGTGTAGGCAAGCCTTTGAACAGTGAAGAAATTCATCCCCTACTGGAGTCAGAAACCAGGAGAGAGAAAAAAAAAAAAAAAAACAGGTGGATCCCAGTTACAGACTGGGAAGTTCACCCAACACCCTCTCCATGGACATGCCTTCCAGTAAATCTCATGTCATACCTTCCTAGAAACTGAATTAGATAGGTCGTGCTGTGTGTGTGTGTGTGTGTGTGTGTGTGTGTGTGTACACGGGTATAAGCCACTCTCTAGGTGAATTATCCTCCTTCAGAAGACATGAAACCTTTTTCTTCTCTTTTTTTTTTTTTAACATTCTTACCTAGAGCAATACTTTCCATGTGCTGGATCATGAACCTTCAGTGAGACATGAGATCAGTTGGGTTGTAACTGGTATATCATTTGAATGAAATGAAATCAAACAGAAAACACAGCATCAGGGAACAACAGACAGTGACTAATAATAATGAATACAAGATACCCATTAATTAGTTATAGCATATACAAATCTGTGTTTTGTGCTATGTCACATTTATAGTACAAAATGGGAAGTGATTTCCAAAGAAAAAGTCTCTGTGTAACTTAACCAGTGTGCACGAGTGCGCGCGCGCGCGCACACACACACACACACACACACACACACACACACACACACACACACCACACTATACCAATGAATCAGAGACTCAGTGGAATAGATAAGCACACGTGTCCCTTCAAAGCAAACCTACCCGCACCCCCCTTTGGCTGCCCTCCCCACGCTGCCGCTGCGCAGTCATACAGAGCTGTGTCTGGCAAGTTCTGAGCTCCCGGAAGTGCAAAGGCCCAAATACCCACTCCAGTGGGTGGTGGAATGCAACATTAACAATTAGAGATTCTGTTGTCGAGGTCTTTCAGAAGGAACATGAACCATCTCAATACCTTAAAGTGCGACACCCACAGAGGCAATGACAGCTAACACACTGAAACTCTAATCCCACCCTTTACATTATTTTGCCCTCTGAGAGCCATTTATGGGGCTCCGGCTAACTACAAAAAAAGGAAGGGGGGGGGGGCGGGGCGGTGAGTACTGTCTCCTTTTTCTGAGTGAACTACTTTCTTAAAACTTTATTTTATTTCATGGGTATGGATCCTTTGTCTCTGTCTGTGCATCACATACGTGCAGTGTTGGTGGAGGCCAGCAGAGGACATTGAATCCTCTGAAATTGGACTATAGACAGACAGTTGTGAGCCATTGTGTGGGTGCTGGGAATCAAACCCGTGACCTCTGGAAGAGCATCTCTCCAGCCTCGTTTCTGAGGGGGTTTCTATATTATAGGACATTTATTTTAAAAGTACCAGAAAGCATTTCTGAATTACTCTATTACCTACTGCCCTAGGAACACAAAAAAGAGGATTTTAGATTATTTACCAGGTCTGAGAGATTTCTAAACTCACTACTAAGGCACACTGAAATGCTTTTCTGATCTTTCTGGGGGCTCTATGGTAGAGCTCTCAACACCTCTTTGAAGTTTGAGCTATTTCCATATGAAAAGAAAACACACTGCATACAACAGAGGGTGTAGATACTGGAGAAACGAAAAATGAATTAAACCAAGATGAAAATGTAGAGAAACATAATGTGAGTCACTTCTCGGTCCTGTATGGCTCCTCTGTATATGGCAGAGGGTGGGCTCAGCCAGTAACTGGTCCAAAAGAAATGAGACAAACTCACACACAGAAGACACAACAGTGTGTGTGGAGGAATATACAAAGAGAGTACAAACTAGCACAGCTTTGTAGGCTCAACAGACACCCCAGGAGAGCCAGGACCCAGGCAAAAAGCCCAGCAGACTTGACTGGGAAGAGCTGCGATAGGAATTCTTACACAGGGTTTAAAGACTAAGAAGAGAGAGGACTCGTTAAGAGAAAGGTCAAAGAGAGACATGGGGCGATTTTTCACTGCGAATCAAATACACATCCCCAACTCCTGTGGTCTCAGGAAAGGCTTTTCCTCAACCACTCTATGCTGGGTGGCTCTGTCTATAAGGCGCCATCAACTCCTGGCCCTGCAGTTTTCGCTACACTGCGTTTGACTTTGAAATTCTCAGACTCCCAGATGTCTCCATCGCCAAGTCTTCAGCCTGGATCCAGGCTGAACCGACTTCCCTTCTCTTTCCATCTCTGGCTCCACCCCACAGCACAGGGCACTCGCTGCTGTCCTGAAGAGACATCAGAAGTCTAACTGTCAGCCATCAGGGTCAACGTGCTGAGGTTCAGAATTGCTTAGCAGACACAGCTCTAGGAGCGTCGGGAAGTCTTTCCAGAGAGGTTCTACTCAAGTGAGAAGCTCCACCCTGGATGTGGGTGGGACCAGCCCATGCGCTGCAGTCCAAGACCCAATGAAGAGCAGAAAAGGAGGAAGCGAACAGAGCGCCACCAGGCACAGTGCAACCACTTGCCTCCCACTCCCACCACGTCTTCTTCGGGCCACACTGTCGCCTCAGACAATGAGCCAGAATAAACCCTCCTTTCTCAAAAAGTTTCTGTCCGATATTTGGTCATAGCCAAGGAAGTAACTGCTTCCAGAAGGGAGCAGCATTGTCCTCTGGGCATTCCAGGGCTGAAAAGCCTATCTGCCCTTTCACGTGGGCCCATTCCCAGAGCTGATGAACGAAGCTGGCAACCTAGAGGGAGGAAGTAGTATCTACCCCTGGGCAGAAAAGCAGGCTTATTTACAACCTGCTAAAAAAGCAGGGAGTCTTCAAGACCATGACCTGGACCTTTTCTGGAATGTGGTGGCAAAGAGAACTAACACAGACATGTCAGGGGTCACACTGCCTGCTATGCTGGGCATAACAAAGCCCTCTGTCTTGGACTCCGCAATCTCAGGTCTTCTATAGTAAAGTCAAATGAAATCCCAGGCCTGACACTGTGAAGGGGAACTCTCACTCTCCTCCCCGCTTCCCTGAGGCCCCCTACACCTGTCTCAGCTCCAATCACACAAACAACCTTCACAAAGAACAATCTCTGGTTCCCCATTGGCCTCAGGGGCCCATGGGTCCTTCAGAGAACAGACTTGAGGTAGAAGTCCACATAGACCCTGGAAACGGGTTAAGAGCATCTAGACAGAGAATTCCAGGATCCTGGACATCAGCAGAGTGCAAGTTCTGGAGGAGACACATCCTTGTGGTCTTGCCGACTATCCATCCCAGGGTCCTCTAAAGCAGAGGCTCTCTTGGCCAGGTTTGTCCTGTGCTGGGGAGAGGGAGGGGGCAGCAGCACCGCATTGGGAGGAGGTCCATAAAGATCAGGGTGACAGTCAAGGGGCTGAATTCCAGTCCCTTCCACTTCCCACTGTTGTTATGACTTTAACCTCACTGGGCCTTACAGGGACTAGCAGGGAGACAAGTTCTCTAAGATGCATTTTAAGACCAAGTTCCTGAGAGTCTAAAAAGTCAAGGCAGGAGGCGAGGGCCTGGAGCCCACAGCCTTTTAGAGGCAGACCGACACGAGGGATGAACGTGGCACAAACTGAGCCCCAAACACCTTCTCGTGTCGGGCTGGGTGGGATGGGCCTCACTTACTCGGAGTGGCCAGAGGGCCAAAGAACAGGATGTCTCAGGAGTGAGACCAGGGTGGGGCCTTCCTGGGAGCTCCCATCCTGAGAGGCCAGCGGTAAGCTCAGAGAAGCAGAGGAGTCTCTAGCAGCCCCAACCGGCACTGCTAAGTGCGAATGTACTTGCTGATTGAGCTGAGGAGGAAGGGTCCCCTGGGACACCATCTCACTCCGCTCTTTGCTTCCTTGATGGCATGCAATTAGCGGATCATCTTAGGAAAGACGGCACGAAGGTGCGTTCACACTGTGTGCCAGCTCTGGAGAGAGAGGAAACAGGGACATACAGACACACATCCCACGCCTGGGTAGCCTCCATCCAGGATCTCTTGAGCTCAGAAAAGGGAGTCCTTTCCCCTAGAAACCAACATGGCAGGAGTCTATTGCTGAATTTAGGGCAAAAAAGAGTCCAGATTGGCTCACTTCAGTACTCTTCATCTGGATATCTTAGCTATGAGAGGCATGATTTTCCTCTAGTGATGAAACAGCCCCTCACCATGCCACGGCACGTGAAATGATGCCACTCTGTGTCCCCCACCCACTTCTTGCAATCGTGTTGCCATCAACGTTTGTCATCTGTTTCTACTTCTGTCCAACTGCCTCCAAAGGACAGCGACGGGAGAAGCGTCAACTGCATCACAAACACAGCTGTGTGTTCATTCCGCCCAGGTCTGTGCTCAGTTCAAACAGCATGTGATGTGACTAGGAGTCCAGAAGCCTTCACTGCCACCTGCTTCCTGGCAGCTGGCGTTAGGGCACAGGGTCATCGGTGTTTACACCATAGTCGTTTTGGTCACTGAGGCCTTCCGAGCAAGGGGAGGCCCTTGCAACAAACAGGAGGAGGGCAGAAGAGATGATGTGCCGCTGCCTGCCGCCCCACCAGAGACCATGCTTCAGCAAGAACAGCTCTAGTATGTATTTTTGCCTTTTAAGCCAAAATACACGAACTATGGGTCCTGGATATGATGGCCGGAGGAACTCCTGGGTAAAATTATCTATAGGACTATTATAAGGAATCAAGTTCCAGCCATCACCATCATACAGACTGTCCACCGGAAGTTAAGTTTGAACCACGAGAAGTGCAAGAGAGTAAACAGAGACTTGGGAGGGAAACCCATGGTGGCTCTTGGCAGTCAAGAGGCTAGCTAAGTGGGAGCAACCAGAGAGGCTCCCTGTTTTCGAAGCCAAAGAACACAGGCAGAAACAGAAAAATGCTGTGGCACTGCTTATATACAGAACGGTTTCTAAAAAGTCCAACTCAGAAACCAGGATGAGAAATTGGTTCAGAGAACTAGGGGGCTGGGAGACCGGGGAGATGTTTGTTTTAACAAAGCCTTTAGGCTTTGAGGTGATGTGCAGCAGGTCACTGCTAATTCTTATTTTGACCTAAAGCATTTGCATGACAGAAAAAGGGAGCTAACCATGTGTGTGTGGCAGGGTGTAATTTACTCCACTGTGGGAATCATTTTATAATGCACACCTATATTAAATAACGACACTCAAAAACGTACAGCTTTATCCATCAGTCACACCCAGGTAAAGGTAAAGACACAGCAAAACAAGCAGACCCATTCTTTGCTTTGGCCAGTGCCAATATACCAGTCCTGACCGCATTCGCTGGCAGCCACTGGCAGGGAAGGGCCAAACACCAATGTCCTGAGGCAGAGTTATGAAACAATTTCAGATGAGGATTCAGTGGAAACACATCCATGAAGAATGACTCCAGTGTTTGTTGTTCAATGAAAAAATGTGAACAAAGAAATATGAATTATCCTAAGAAGTAATGACAGATCCAAGTCGGAGAATGTTGAGGTGTAAGTATGGATTCCATATAACCATTATTGAATTTGTATGTATCTGGGGGGTGCGGTGGGGTGGCAGAGGTGTCCTCCTCAGGAGGTGTCCACCTTGCCGCACACCAATTAGGCTAAGCTGACTGGCCAGTGAGCCCCAGAGAGCACTCTAGCCTGAAGAATTTGGATAGCCAGTACTCCTTTAAAAGACAGGTGTGGTAGCATGCTCTAGTTACCCCTGCACTGGGGTTTGGGGAGTTATGGGGAATGGAGACAGGCAGATCCTGGGGCTCTCTCGATAGCCAGGCTATAGAAATGGCAAGCTCCAGGTTCAGTAAGAGACCCTGTCTCAAAAAACAAGGTGAAGAGTGATAGACAAAGATATGGATTTCAATAGATGGCCTCCACTCCCTCCCCAGCCACATGCATATGCATGCACAGATCCCCCACAACATTATTAAATAAAAACACCCTGCCAATAACTGAAGAAGAAATGATTGGAGTCTATAAGGCTGTTTCTAAATGCCTTACACATTTACCTATCTAGGCAATTACTAGAAACTGCTGATAACCAGGAAATGAGTGTTACATACTTCCCGAGGAGGATGAGAGGAACCTCAGAGGAATTCATACCTAAACTCAAAGCAAAGCAAGCAGTCCAAAGTGAACACAAGGACTGTCTAAAGGGCACCACAGGTATGCAAAACTTGGGGAGGCCATGGGATGACTGGCTGGGCTCTGTACTAAGCAAATACAGATATGGAAGAGAATCTGCAGTTAAAGATGAGAAACACGCAATGGATGCCTACACCAGTTTGAACCTTTAGATGTGTGGATACCGGATTTAAGCCAACAAACTAAACAAACAAACGTTCAAGCCTGGATGTGGGGGTGCACATCTGTAATCCCGGCGCTTGGGAGGTGGAAAGCACAGAGAAATGTTTAAATGTTCGTGGTAATCAAGGAATAAACAAAGCAAAGTGCAGCCAGATGGAGAGGGGCGGAGACCCTTTGCCAGGCCAGGTGGCTTGTGGGCTCCTTCTTGGTCCTCACACAGCCCTGCTGAGGCTCTGCTGCACCCGTGTGGCCAACGGGAGGCCTAACAGCCGAGGCCGGATGAGCCAGGGAACAAACAGCAAAAATAATGTTGATGGATTTCCTCCTGGCCCTTCCCCAGCTCAGAGCCAAATCTGTTCATACTCATAGCAGCATAGGACGGGCAGGAGACGGGATGCTAAAGTAATGGCTGAGGTGCAGGATCCAGAGGACCGAAAAGCCTGGAAGTCACCTCTGCTGGAAAGAAGGGGGTCAGAGGGAGATGGGGACTCGGAAGATGGGGCCAGAGATGAGCAGCAGTGAAAACAGAGTCCCACAGTGAGAAGAAGTTCCACCAGGTTGGTAGGAGGGAGGGGAGGGGATGATCCTGCCTCAGGCAGTCTGAGGGCACAGGGGTCAGGAAGAGGGCACTTGATCCTCTCTGTGAGTGCCCTTCCAGATAACCAAGGGGGAGAGTGGACCCCCACTGAGAAGAGTTCATCTGCTCAGCCTACTGTTATAGCAAAAAAAAACAAGAGATACAGGACATGGTCTTCAATGCAAAGTGGCTGTTGAAAGCACAAAGTCACTGCTGAAGATTTAGCCCGACCCTTGGCCTCTGAAGTCTTATTGACTAATCCCCATATTGACTAATCCATATTTCCTTAGCTTTCAATGAATTTCTCTCTGCTTTATTGATTGGACCTATAATGTCACTTAGGGTAACAGGACTCTTTAACCAACGCATGCCCTTTTCAGAGCACGAGTAAACACCATGCATGTCCAGGAACACACACTGACTCAAACATGATTCAGTCTTACCCCATCCTAACCCCTTGTGTGTGAGCCAGAGTTAAACCCAACAGGATCCTTCTACATTGAAATTCACAGAACTGCTGAGTGATGCTGGGCAAATCACCAACCTTTCTGCGCCCCAGACCTCGTCTGTGTAATGTATAACCTCATACCACCTCACCAGGATGAGTGACCCAATATCTACAATGTGCCCAAAGCAGTAACTAACATAGAAAATGTCAAGAGAAATAAGCAACTCAGAGCCACAGCTAATGTTTCAAAATGGGACAGAAATATAAGTCATTAACTTTTTGAAAACAGGCTTACAAAAACATGAGTCTCTTTTTAAACGGATAGACATGATTATTGCTGTTATTAACTGACACTAAATCTCTGTGTCTCCTTGTCCACCTCTAAAACTGAGTATCATTTTCAGGAGAATCAGACTTAGGGACTCCATTCTGCCCCAAGGCCCTTTTAAGTTTTCTTTATTAATTTGTTTTTGGGTTTTTTTGTTTGTTTGTTTGTTTTGTTTTGTGTGTGTGTGTATGTGTGTGTGTGTGTGTGTGTGTGTGTGTGTGTGTGTGTGTGTGTCACTCGGGACTGAACCTAGGGCTTTGTGCACGTTAGGCAAGCATTCCATGACTGTGCCACACTCGCAGCCCACTCCCTTTTAACTTCCTTATAATAGTCCTCACTGTGGTCATCCTCCCACCAATCACTCAGAAGTAAAGATCATGTATGTGGTATGTGTACACGTGCATTTGTGTATACAGCTGTGTGTATGTGGGGAGTCCAGGAGGCAGACCCAGCAAGTGGAGCCCCGGTCGGTACTTGAGTATCCAGGCACGGCCATTTTCAGTGGAATCCCTCCTGCTCTGGTCTTGCACTATGACCCCTCCCACCGGCTCTGCTGGCCACACCCACCTATTGGTGTTCTCCAGCACCTCCACCTTCTTCCGAAGTTCCAAGTTCTCAGTTGAACAAGACTCCACTCTGAGGAGAGAGAGCAAAGACATTCCGTCACTCTCCAGAGCTCAGCCAGGAGCTAGGGATGACATGAATGGCACCACAGAGAAAGAAGTAGCGGTGGTCAGTGAGGAAGAGGTGAGACAGCCTGAGTGGAGAAGAGAAGAGTCTGGAGGGACACCCTGGCAGGCCAGCTCCCCTCAGGAAGGCATGTGCGCGGGACACACATAAGCCCCGTCAGGCATCTCTGTCTGGTTTCTCACCGATTCCTGTTGCTCTCAACCATCACTACACTACAGGATGGAGAGCCACCAGTGAGCTGCACTCATGGCCAGGTCTGATAGAACGCTTCGAGCTGTGTGAAAGGCAGGTAGGACCAGAACCCAGGACAGTGATGTGCTGGAGCCCACATGCCCAGAGAGGCAAAGAAGAGAGATCCATAGGAATCATCTTGGGTATGGATGCCTTTAGAACACAGTAAAACAGAATGGATGTCCTTAATGCTACTTCACCAACACCTAAATCAGGTCATAGGCACACTGCTTCCCACAGAAACTTCTAGAACCAGTTAGAAGCTGGCTAGTGTCTTATCTCACATGTACAAATGAGGAAAGATTCAGTTATGGGTCTTCTAGAGTCTCCTTCCTATCTCAAAATCACCCCAACTGGTCAGCTGGAGAACCACTTTCTAGGGTCAGTAGAGATGGGACTCAATTCACACTTCTCTTGGAGCCCTCAGGGCATTCCAGGGCTCTCAAAAGAACAAGGGTGCCTTCATGTATTTTTGCAAAAAAAAAAAAAAAAAAAAAAAAAAAGTCTGCCCACAGCATGTACTACAGAGTACAGGAAATACCAGCGTCTGGTTTGTGTCATTTGAGGCCAATAGGACCTGGGTAAACAACACTGCTCCTGTAGGCTGAAGCCAGGCATCTCAGAGGAGTTTCAGGAATGTCACTATCTCAAGGAGCCCAGAAGCAAGTACTCATGATCACAGCCAGAAAGCGGCGATGCACACACCTTGGTTATAAGCAGTTCCCCCACGTGACCACTAAGGGGCAGGAAAACACTGCTGATGCACTGGGGGATCAAAGACAGCCTACTTGGCGACTATTTCCTAAAAACACAAGCAGTCAGCGAGCAGGCTTACTTTTTCTCCAGACTGTCCATGTATTCTTTCTTCTTTCTCCTGCTTTCTTGGGCAGAAATCTGTGAAATGAGGAGGAGAGAGGGACGGATTTTCATTTTTGTAAGTGAAACAGGGTGGATGGAACACAGGAAGCCACCTGCACAACTTAGGTGGCCAGCTCCCCTTTGTTTAAACTGTAGACTATCATCTGTTTATTACCAACTCTGTTTCTGGCCCAAGCAGACCCTCCCAACCCGCCAACAAACTCCTGGGTCACAGACTGATGGTTGAAATAGCTCAGAAAAAAAAAATGATGTCAGCTCTCTGGGCCTCAGCTGACTCAATGATATATAAAATCAGGCAGCCAGCTGGGCTTGGGTGTGTATAAACCGTCTGCTGGCTCTGCATGAGGGTACAGAGGTGTAACTTTGGTTCTCTCTCTGCCTTCCTTTCTTGTTCTTTGCCTGGGTCACAGGCCTGAGCCTCACCATCCCCCTTCAGGCCTAGAGGCAACAGGTGAGCCCAGACAGAGACCAGGTAGCACTAACCAAGTTTGTTTTTATCACTACCACTTTAAGCAGCCCAGCATAAAACTCTAGTTGTTTATAAACTACATATAGGGCAACTAGAAGAAAATATTACATACATCGTAAAAACTGGAAGGCTGAGATATTGACAAAAGACACGTAAGGGGAGATTCTTGTATGTCCTCCTGCTTCTGAACGGGCTATCGTGCACCAAGGAGTACATGTACCAGTGTGAGAGTTCACACCCAGTGGGCAGAAAGACCTGGAAAGGATGGGCAGATGGTGTCTGTGCTCCTGACCTGGCTACCAGAAGTCCCACTATGAACTTTGGGGGGTAGGGGTGGGAGGGGCGCTGCTCAGTTCTTCCTTTTCTATCACAGAAATGCCCAGTGTGGAACAGCTCACCTTATTCTTGATTTTTCTCCGGATTTTCTTCAGGGCCTTCTCCTCAGATTTTGTCAGGGGCAGTTTGGTAGGAATTGGATAGCCCTCAGCAATCAAGGTTCTCTTCTCTTCCTCTGTCAGGACTAGTGGGCCGGACCCCTGCAGCTTCTGCACAGACAGGGCGGAGGGACAGACAGGTCAGTGAGGGGTGGCTGAACATGATCTCAACATTGGGCGTGGAGAACCTCTCACCACGGCTCACTAACAGTGGGTGCTTCAAAGAAAAAGGCAAGACAGAGAAGATGTGCCTGTGTGGGTGACTTTTTATTTACATATGTCTGTGTGGTATGTGTAGTATGTGTTATGTGTGTTTGTGGTGCACGCATGTAGAGCATGTGTGTGTGTGGGCCCATGAGTGTGCACGTGGAGGCCAAAACAGGACATCAGGCATCTTCTCCACTGTAGTGAGACAGAGTCTCTCACAGAACCAGAAGTTTGATGTTCTCACCTAGGTTGGCTGGCCAGTGAGTTTCTCAGGATCTACCTGTCCCAGCCCCAGGGCTGGTGTTCTACATGGTGGCACATGGCTGGCAGCCATGCCTGGCTTTTTTACGTGGGTGCTCATGATTCAAACTCAAGTCCTCACGCTTGCAGAGCAAGTGCCCTGAATTATCTCTCCAGCCTCCCAAGTGGGAGGGGGGGTTTAAACCCAAGAGTTCTAAATCAAAGGGAAGGCTGAAGAGGCCTCCATCCACATTTCCCAGGAAACACCCCACTATCTAGCACACACACACACACAAAGTAACGGTACAGAATTCGCACCCCACATTCCCGGAGGCTTAGGGGTAATGGGAAATCCCCTTGGAATTCAGCTTCATTCAAGACTTGTATTGTTCGCCTACTGAAAGACTGATTTTGTAACTAGCTCTTTCCACACCACCCTTGCTCTTCCTCTCCACTGACAGCTAAGGGGACTGAAGTCCCAGAGCCACCCCAGGAGGCATTTTCTCGGGAAGCTCAGGCTTCTGGAGTCCTACACTGCCCATCAGCAATGAGGATGAGAACCACAACTCATTGCATTTAGCCCAGGACACAATGATGTGCATATATTAGTCACACAAGCAAACGCACTGGTGCCTAATCTCCATGCTCCCTGCCACAGAGGACATCTCTCAAGTGGCTTAGGATCAACACTCAGAGCTGAAGTGATACCCGTAAAATCTCAAGAGTAGGTCAGTGCTCGGCTGTGATGTTGACTAAAGGGGCATTCAACTTTCAGAGAAAAAGAATCCTTGTGAGTTTACGGGATGAGAGAAGGGTTAGAGTAGGAGATGAGATTCGAAGGCTGCTTCTGGAGAAGTGATGTTTCTAAGGACGGGGATATTCTGAACAAAGGGCAGTGCTCAGAATATATGCTCAGAAAATATATACTCAGTATATACTCAGAATATATACTCAGAAATGTACACTCAGAGTATATACTCAGACTATATACTCAGAAACGTAATGGGAGATGCCTCTGCCCAGAGCAGGTGGGCTCATGAGGCTGAGACAGCAAAAGATGAGCTGTTTAATACAAGTACAGGTATTAGGGCCCCACAAGGCATTTAGACAGCCTGGCTGCTCAAGAAAAGGTGGGTGGGGACTTCCCTCAAAAGTGTGCAAAATGGGTAAGTCTTAGAGGGAGATGCAGACACAGGGGATGAAAGGAATTCCAACAATCTAAAGCCAGGTTCAAGTAGAAAAGGCAAAGAAGGGGATGTGAATTCCTTTGTTCTCAGTAACAGTGACATGTTGTTAACAATCTAAAACTTATGGGGACAAATGAATCTCAAACTTTCAACATTATCCTGACAGTTGGTTCCCACACCTTCTTAAAATATTTCATTTATATTTGTTAGTCGTAAACATTGCAGGCATGTATGAAATTCTCAAAGAATAGAATATTATCTTTAAAATGTGTTGTTCATGATAGTGTAATTTTAAAAATCTGATTGTAATTTTTAAGACCTCATAGAAATCAGAGTCCCTGTAATTTTTAAAACCTCATAGAAATTAGAGTCCCTCTTTAGAACAACAAAATGAGAGTTCTCTACCCTCCTTTTACATGTTTGTAGGATGAATGATGACCTGTGATTTTGTCCCAGGACCCTGGGTTAAGAGCCCCCAACACACACACAGATTAAACTATGTTTTTGAGCTTTTGACATCAAAGAACTTCATCTCAGAGAGACTTTCTTTTCAAATTTCACCCAAGAACGCTTATCTAAAAGATGAAAGGCATTCCCTAGTGCACGGTAAGTAAGCATCCTCTCCATTAATGGCAAGTGTTCATGGTAGAACTCGAAGGAGGAAAAAGAACAGAAATGGTATGCCTTAGGCTTCTAGGCCTGGAAAAGAAACAAGTGAGGACTAGAGATGTGCATACAAAAAAAGAATTACTGAGATTTGTAGGCAAGTCTTTACAAACATGTTCTTTGGGGTTCCTACTACCCCACTCTGTTGCTACATCTTGAACTAGTCTGTCCCCACCTGGAGACTCAGTCCCCAGTGGGGTGCCACTGAGAAGTGTGGATATGAAGAACACATGCTGGTGCCTTTTTGCAGGAGTGAGTTGGGCGTCACAGGACTGGATTTGGTTACCATGGAGGTGTGCTGCTATAGAGGCTCCCTGTCCTTCCCCCTCCCGCTTCTTCTGACTATCTTTCTGCTATGCATGGAGTACCCTCTCCAGAAGCTAAGTAGATATAGGCACCATGCTTTTGGGATTCACCACCTCCAGGACTGCGCACCAAAACAAAATCTTTCCTAACTTTCTCAGTCTTGGTTATTTTGTTACAGCAACATAGCATGGACAAAGACTTCTAACCATTAAACAAAAATTTCATTACAAGAATGAAAAATCATTCTGAGAGGCTTCCTGGCCACTCCAAATACTTACATGTGGAGCTGTGAGGAGAGGGGATGTGGACAAGGCAGAGGGACCCCGGGGCATAGCTCTGGCAGGACTGTGGGCCTGAGACAGGCTGAAGGGATGCAGGCGTGGGTTAGGGCTCAGGCTGCCCTCTGAGTCACTGCTGTGGCTACTGGGTGGTGTTGGTGGTAAGTGCAGCTGATCCACGGAGGCTGAGGATGAAGAAAGCACATTTCATCCATCACAGAAGAGGAACATAAGACTCTGAGGCCAGTTACACACACGTGTGTCTCCACACTAGGAGCTTGGTGTAGGTGCACAGAGTGGTGACTCTCTCTAGGCTGACCTAGAAAGTTCTTTAAGACATGATGTAGCGAGAAGGGTGGAGGGGGGGTGAGGTCCGGGCACAGAACAGTGTATCCAGTTGTCCTCTCTTTGTAGGAAAAGGGAGAGAGTGAATGTAGAGTCACACTTCCTGGTCCTAGCACAAAACTACCCTGGGCAAGCATGCATAAGACACCAACAAAGGGGTGATCCCAGGGGTAGCCTGAGGGGGGGTACCCCTGACAGGGCGTTGACAAGACTTTTCACTGTATTCCTTTGGAATTTTATTTTTGCAACATATTTTGAGACAGGTACTCCTGTACCCCAGTCTGGCCTTGAATTCTGGATAGGTGAAGAGGACCTTGAACTTCTGATCCTCTTGTCTGCCCCATCCCTGGAGTGCTGAGATAGAAAGTGTGCTTCACCATGCCTGGTTTTATGTGGTACTGGGGGTGGAATTAAAGGCTTCCTGCGTGCTCTGTAAGCATTCTAGCAACTGAGCTATATGCCCAGCCCCACTGTATTCTTTTTAGATAGTTTACACAGGTTAATGTGCAAATTGGGTTAGTAGTATGCAGTTTTTAAAAACAATCTTTTAGGAAACTGCCAACCTGAGAGCGCTGCTCGTGGACTCCTTGGAGAAAAGCCCCTTTGTTTCTGGAGGAATGTGCCTGGTGGGGCCTGCGGGCAGGAGGCCAGGCATTCTTCATTCAGAAACCCTACATCTACCATTAGATAAGCAGTCACAGGAAAAAAAGAAATGGGGTGCAAGGCGCCCTTCTCCCCTAAAGCCTTTCTTCAGGGCACATTACCCATAGGTGCCGGGCCAGCACCCCCTGGGCAGTTGGAATGAGCTTCTGAATGGAGAGCATCACCTGGGGTCCACCACCAGTTCCCTCCTTTTTTTTCTGAACAAGATTTTTCTGTTCTGCCAGCCATGGTTGCTGAGGGAGATTACATTTGAGGGCCCCTCCCTGCAAGCCCCTCCTGGGGGACTGGCTCCAAGCAGCATCTCTGTATCCACAGAGCACTTGCATGCTTGACACACCTGAGTAGCTCAGGGGAGGGCTGAGTATGCCCTTTCAACACATCACGTGCCTGGCTAGAAAGCAGGCACGGCATAAGTATTAGCCAGGGTTGCCAAGGTTTCCCCTCTGCCAGGAATATATGACACTGTATGTTTAAAAAAAGAAAAAAAGCAGGGATCACATTAATCTACCAGCAACTCCAGCTGAATTCCCAAGGACACCAAGAGTTCTTCTGCCCCCTGGCCCGGCACGGGCTTAAGCTCGGCATTTCTCCTTTCTGAGCAGTGAGTAGTCCACAAAAGGGAGAAGCAGGCTGACAGGAAAAGCCTGCCCATCTGGACACAGGTGCCTCGGGATCAGATTTCTAAACCTCACTTGAAAGGCTGCTCCCAGGCTGCAGAGGGAGCTGGCGACAGCAAGCTATTCTGCCTAGAAACTTTGATGCACGCCAGGATATTCAATTCCTTTATCTCTTTATCCAGGATAATGAGGGAGGATCTCCATTTCTCCCCCAGTGACCCCAGACCCTGATGCCACTACGGGGAGCTAGAAGGGTTGTGACACTTTCTGAGCCGTATCACAACATAGTGAAAAGAACAAGATACGACGTTTGGTGGTGGTGAGCAGACAAAGAGGTGACAGAATTGTTTCAAAAGCGGACTCTAGGGTTCAAAGGCACGACTGTGTGCCGCTCAATGCCAAGAGACAAAGGCTCGATACAGATGCAGATGGGGAGTATTAACTTTTTACTTCTTTACAGGTAGTAAAGGCAGTGATGGTCAACCCTGATGCAATGGTCTCAAATCCAGTCCTGAGTGGAGTTCTAATGGTAAGGAAGGTAAATTGTATGCAACGCTCAGACACAATGTGTGCTCGTATACAAAGTGTGCTCCTTTGCACACTGTCGCACACACACCTTCTCTGTCATCGTGGATACTGACTCCTTTCTTGGCCATGCAATAAACTGTGCATCTAAACCTATGTTGAACATGCAAATAAAAGGAAGGTGCGGCACCAACAGACACAGAATTTTAGGAAGAGTGGGCTCCATGCTGTGTATAAATGAGGTACTGAGAGCTTCCTGTGCTCGCCTGAGACGGAGGGTCTGTATCCAGGATCCCATCTCAGCCTCACATGAGAACACAGAGTCAGGGAAAAAAAAATGATGTAGAGAACAAACAGAAAATAAACAATTCCAAGGCATGATTTGGTTCAAAATGAATGACAAGAAGCCCAAAGAGGTACACCATCGGGACCATAAAGATTACCAAGCAGGAAAGGAGTGCATCATAACTGTTACCCAAATAGGACCGCTAAAGCCACACTGATTGTGCAGACACATTGCGACTTCATTTACAGAGGGTTAAAACTCAAGCTTTAGTTGAGCCACTGAGGACTGCTGTGTATCCATGGGATGCTAGTGGATTCAGACAGGGGGGGTCTCATCAACCACATGCAAGTCACAGCAGTTAATAATGGGTCTAAAAATCCATCCTTGGTAAGCATCAAACCACACTAAAGCTTAGCTGAAAATAAAGGACATAAAGAGAAATAACCTTATTATAGAAATGTTTTGCTTTCAAAATACTTCTTTTGAATCAAGGTTCTTAAGAACAGAACTACTCCATACAGCCAGCTACCTCTGTAACCTTGTATTGCACAATGCTCCCTTCCCTTTAGAATGGGCACCTAGGGTGTGGGAGGAAGGGGTGGGAGAGGAAGGGGTGAGGGAGGAAGGGGTGAAGGAGGAAGGGGTAAGGAGCATACCTTCTTTAGGAGAGAAGTTTAAGAACTGATCCACCTCATGAGGCTCCAACTTAATCTTAGGAATAATTGTCTGGCACGAGGATTCCACCTGTAAAAGGAATTTCAAACGTGAGTTTTCAACTTAGTTACAGACTTTCCGGGACAGGGGCTATTTGTCAACTGTGTCTTACTATGGGGCCAGCACAGAAAGGCATGGGCCTCATCTTACCTTCTCACAACCAGACCTGGGACCTGACAACTCCAGTGAAAATCCAAGGCTCATTATATTACTATTATTACTATCATTACCATCATTGTTATTACTATTATTACTAGTGATGGTGGCAATGGTGTTATGATAAAGACATTTATGGTAAAATATTCTGGAAAAACTTCCAAGTCACAGGCTTCCAGTTTGTCCTATCCCTCCGGACTCCTCGATAATTGATGACCATATCTAACTATAAAATACCCACCGGGAAAAGGAGAGAAGGGAGCCAGAGCACAGGACTGTGAACCGTTAGTTACATACATACTTCAAAACCGGCCAAGGCCAGAAGAGGTGACTCAGCAGCTAAGAGTGATCGCTGCTCTTACAGACCTGGCTTCAGTTCCCAGCACCCACACAGTGGCTCACAACCACCTATAACTCCAGTTCCAGGGGATCCAATGCCTTCTTCTGATATCAGTGATTTCATGTATACATGTGGTACATACATACACAATATACACACACATATAAATCAACTGAGCAGATCTTCTGGAGCAAAGACCTCAGGATGCAGATCTCAGGAGCCCACCCAGGGTCTAGATAGGCACTAAGAAAGGAATCCTAGGGTCAGTTGCAACCCAGATCTCCTCAACAAGGAGGCTGTGATAGGTTTGTGGTTCTCCCAATGTTACCTTTTCAGGACCAGACATTACATCTTGCAGATAGAAGATGTGACTACATGGAGATTTCTGGAATCACTATAACTGGGGCTCTGAACTTAGAACTGGAAAATATACAAGCGTGATTCTGGTCCATCATCAGACACTGGAAAACACCCAGGGAGATGTGGAGTACAATTAAATTCTCTTTCCTGCAGCCAGGGGTTTCAGCAAGGAGGGAACTCCTGCCTTCCTGTAATCTCCACTAGTAACATGGCATGTGTGAATCAGCAGGTGGGGGGTTCCTGGGTTGGGAAAGAGCAACTTAGCAGTGTTCTAGCAAAAGAAAAGTCTATGTAGAACTGGTATTCACAGTCACCCTGGCGCTGAATGGCATGGACTGTACCATAACCTCAACCATTCCCCTCCCACTGGGATGAAAGTCAATGTCATGGACAACTTTTCTCCTTCTACTATGTTTTTAATTTCATAATGGCAATTCAGTAAAAAAAAAAAAAATGAATCATCTTTGCTACTGATTTTTCTATACGACACCTTTGAAAGTTGCCATAATCAACGTTGATAACATATTCTTTCGTGCATACAAACACCCATGAATGCATGCATACATTCTCCCTCAAACACATTCATCTCCTAGGAGAAGCGCTTTACTGGAGACCAAAGATCTCTATATCTTTTGATAGCTACATTTATAAGGAAGGAAACTGGACACACCCCAGCACTCATATCCAGGGGGGACTCTTCTTTTTCAAAAGGCGTAGAGATGGCTGTGATGGTCAGAGTGACTGAGGGAACGAGTCCTGGGGGCTGCTCCTCTGTGATTGGCTCCGTCTTGATGGTGGCCGAAGGGAAGTCTGCAGACAGGTACCACTTCTCACTCTCCACTTCCTCTGTGGGGAAAGGACAAGTCACACACACGAGCACATCTGGGCACCGGGTATAAGCGGGACACGGGACCACTGATGACTCCGCAATCACAGCTCCGCCTGAGGACCACTGAGAGGAGACTAAAGAGAGCCAAGTGTGTAAGGGGAGAGGTAGGTGGATGAGGAGATGGACAGCAAGAAAAAGATCTCCATTTGCGCATGCCCGGAAGAAGCGTTGGAAGGGTTACATGGAAAAGACAGAAACTGGGTGTGGTGTTCACATAAGAATGTCCCCCAGAGGCTCACATGTTTGAATACTTGATTTCCAGTTGGTGAAGCTGCCTGGGGTTGAGAAGGTGTGGCCTTGCTAAAAGAAGTGTGTGACTTGGGGCGGGGGTGGATGTTGAGGTTTCCAAAGCCCATGTATGCCATTCCCAGGGCACTCTCTGCCTTCCTGCCTACAGCTCAAGATGTGAGCACTCAGCTCTCATCTGCTCTTGACACCATCTCTAACACTTGCTGCCATGATTCCTTGCCACGGGGGACTCTAACCCTCTGGAAACACACATCCAAGGAAACCCTTTCTTCTATAGGACACCGTGTGTCATCACAGCCATAGGGAAGGGGCAGGTGCGCTGGACTTCCTGGTCACAGCAGTAGGGGCCTAAGTACACAGAGAATAAGGTGGGAGGGAAGGTATTTTAACCACGTAACATGTTATACTTTTTGGTTTTCAAACCAAGTGAACATTCTATCTACTTAAGAATAAATAAGTAGCCGGGCGGTGGTGGCGCATGCCTTTAATCCCAGCACTTGGGAGGCAGAGCCAGGCGGATCTCTGTGAGTTCAAGGCCAGCCTGGTCTACAGAGTGAGATCCAGGAAAGGCGCAAAGCTACACAGAGAAACCCTGTCTCGCAAAAACAAAACAAAACAAAAAAAAAGAATAAGTATAGTCAGAAGAAGAAGGAAAAAGAGGCTAATGGTTGGCAAGCAAGGTCTCAGGACAGAGGACTTCTCCACAGTGATTTGTCTCCTTCCTTCCTTCCTTCCTTTGGTTTTTCAGTTCCCACTCTTTAGTTTTTGTCCTCTTCCGTTTCAAATTTAACCAGACTTCCAGAGACACTGCACAGACCCCTGGGAAAGTTCTGGGTTTACTTGGCTGAAATGGGTAAAATACTCATCTAGGGAGGAGGGCAGGGTCTTAGTGAGCCTGGGTTCTGTCTTGTTACTGGGGCTTTCATGATGAGCACTAGGCCTGGGGAAAGGTAACTCCTAAGCAGCAATACAGAGCCAGTGGGGCTCCTCAGCCACCAGACACATGCTGCTCTGGAGTTTAAGCAGTACCAAATTGCTTTAGAGCAAATTACTCAGCCCAACCCTGCAAGAACAGAGGGTGGGGTAAGGAAAGAGAGCCAAGACTCTGGAAACATACAGAGAAAAAAGGAAAGGCCAGCAGTTCCCAAGGTTCACAGCCCTCAACGGACACCAGCTTCACCAAGAAGGGGCGCACAAAGCAGACCTGTTCCTCTGCTATTTGAAAACAAGCTCTGCCTGCTTGGTGATCTATAATGGTTCAGGGATGCAAGGCAGTTCCCACCATGAACATATACTCAAGAGTTTGGCTCCAGATTTATGAAAAAGGGGGGTGCATGAAAAGTCGTACAGAGAAGCATGGGAATGGTGGTAAAAAGTGAAGGTTCACAAAGATAAACTTGAACTCCATAAGCTGCTTCCTTTGAGCACAGAAAAGATTGGCTCCTACTCACAAGGCGGCATTCAGAGTGAGTCCTATAATCTGCCGAGTGTCTGGTGCGATGGGGGGATTTCCGTCAAAGGGTGTGGGCGACATCCTGGACCAGGAGAGGCTCCTTGGCAACAAAGGGCCTTTTAATGGCTGCCAGAGGAGGGAGACCACACTGTACTCGACACATAGTTCTGCTGGCCAGATGGGCACCCTGCTCAGCTTATAGAAACAACCAAACCACGAGCCAAAAGAAGACTATTGACTCTCCACAAGGAGGCTCAGATCTAGAAGACTGTCCTCAGGAAGGCACACGGAGGACAGAATAGGGAAAGGAGTGGGAGGCAGAGAAAGGGTTCAGATCACTTAGGACAGAAGTGGGGGGGGGGCAGAGAGAGGGTGTGGATCACTTTCTTCACTCAGCAGTGAGATGCTGCAGCTGCAGCTTGTAGAAATCACACTTGCAGCCCAAACTGAACACTGTTTGCCACCAGAAGAGGACAGAAGGGATATAGTAAGGAGAAATTTAACTCTGGGTATAGTAAAATGAAGAGGAAGGGGCACTCCTGAAGAAATGGCCCCATGCAATGTCCAGCAAATTGTGAAGTAAGGCCACATGTCCAACTGTTACAATCTAAGTGACTGTGTCCCAAGTTAATTCACAATACGCGTGCCTGGCAAAATTAAATGAAGAAAGCACACTTGAACTTGAAGCCCGAAAGGAAGATGAAACTGGTTCTTCTATTAGAGTAAAACCATTGTCAACAGATAAGAACATGTAGGAAACAGGGAAGGATGGTATTTGCTCTTCATGCTCTGCCCCATGGTCCTATCTGAAAATATAATCATTGCTGTCTTGGGAGCAGAGGCCACAGAGCCAGCAATGGTACCTGAGTGCAGAAGGAAGCATCCTCTCTTAAGACTATAGGAGTTGTGACTCTAAGCTCTGCTCCCCCAGCTTAGATGAGGACAAACAACTGGCGTTGCTGCCATGCTTCCATTCCATGTTGACGATGCTTTGGGTTAAAATGAAGCCCAAGCTCAAAGGCATCATCTCTACCGACAAAGACACTGGCATATGTAAATCTCCTCCACACTGCCATCTGAGGTCAGACCCAGATCATTGCATTCCTACCAGTGTTCTTGCCGTGAAGGAAACAAGTCAACACCTGGATGAAGATTTATGCATACATATGCTCACTACACTCTGATTTAGAAGGACAAACTGTAGGAAACAACCAATCCACGAAGAAGGTGAAGATGAAGAGGTGAATTATGGTATATCGATACAGTGAAATATTCACACAGACACTGACAAATTTACAAAGCCTTTTCAATAGCAAAGGAAAGTTCCATAGCACACTAGGAAAAACCTGGTGTGATAATATACTATTTGATGAAGAAAGGAGACTGTGGTAGTTTGAATGAAAATGCCCCCCCCCCATAGATTCATAGGGAGTGGCATTATTGGAGGTGTGGCCTTGTAGGAGGAAGCGTGTCACTGGGGGTGGGCTTTGAGGTTTCAGAACCTCAAGCCAGGCCCAGTGGCTCACTCTTCCTTCCTGCTCCTTTGGGTTGGGATGTAGAACTCTCAGCTACCTCTACAGGACTGTCTGCTTGTGCTGCCATGCTTCCTACCATGATGACAATGGACTAAACCTCTGAACTGTAAGCCAGCCCCAATTAAATGTTTTCCTTTATAAGAGTTGCTGTGGTCATGGTGTCTCTTCAAACACTAGAACATGGGCTAAAACACTTAGACAGGCAAAGGAAACTCCTGAACAATAAATACAGATCAAGATAATCAATCATTCAGAACATTGTGGCCTTTTTCTTATTCTTTAACATTTTTATAGTATTTCTAAAAGCCTATATTTGAAACTATTAATATTATTCCCAGTTGTCACACATGAACATGCCTGCCCTGCCTCCTCTGTTGATTTGGGATGGCAATTACCAGATAGAAGCTGGAGGAGTGGCTGACAGGGCCCACAGCTGACTCCAGTCTGCTGTCCCACTTTGTATTAGTTACTTCTGTTATTTCTGTGATAAAACATCCCTGACATAGACAACCTGACAGAGAAAAGGATTTGGATGGTTACAGTTTGAGAGAAGTCCATCGGGGCAGGGAAGACATGGCAGGTGGAATGTGAGGCAGATGGTCACACTGTCCATGAAGTAGAGAAAGGTGAATGTTGGTGCCCAACCAGCTTTCTCCTTTTCAGGTAGTCTAGGACCCCAACCCAAGGAGATGGTGCCACCCATATTTAGGGAAGTATTTTGCCTGAATTAATTTAATCAAGACAATTCCTCACAAGTATGCCCCGTGGCTCCTTTCCTAGGTGAATCTTGGTCTAGTCAAGCTATCCCGAGATAAGCCATCACACCCTCCAACTGTGCCTTTTGCTATGAGTTTTCAATACCCCCAGCTTTGCCCTGTAACTTAACCTAATCAATGGCACGTTAGCTTCTTCATACAGCAGAATCTTGAAATGTGTTAGCTAAGATTGGGCTTATGTTCTTATGGATTTTACTATCACATAAGAAGGATGTGCCAGGATACTTGATCTCTTGATCCTAGAGGAAGGAACTCAGCCTCACAGATCAAAGGCATGCCGAGAAGAGCTGAGCCAAGCCGTCAAACCCTAGCTTTAAGATGAGAATGACTGCAGAACGAGCCGTCGCTAAGCTGATCACGTGTCACTCAGCCAATCCCCAGGAGTAAAAATGCTCAAAGTCTAGCAATAAACTGATTTTTACTTCAAGTACAAAATTTAGAGCTGAGAATATAGCATAGTTGATACAATGCTCACTTAGCATATACAAAGCACCAAGTTTGACCCCCAGTACCACATAAACACTGGAAATGCCAGTGTTCAAATTCAAAAGGCAGAGGCAGGAAGAGCCAGAGTTCAAGATCATCCTTGACTATAGACCAAATTGGAGACCACCCTGGAATAGACTTTGCCCCCACATTCACACAGAAGTAAAAGTATGGGGTTTGAGTTGGCTTCTTAGACAGCATAGTTAGCTAATGCAACATGGCTGGAATTATGACATCAGAATCTATTGCAATAAGATAACTGCATTGTTTTTTTCCAAATAATTCCTCTAAGTCATCAACTGGAGATTGTGTCAATAAATATTTATAGGGGCTGGGGAGAGGGCTGAGCAGGTCGGAGCACTTGCCTCACAAGCCTGGTTACCTGAGTTCAATTCCTAGAACCCATATAATGGTGGAAAGAGAGAATCAGCTCCCAAAAGTTGTCCTCTGACTTGTACGTGCATGATTAATAAAAATAAATAAATATTTGTAGATTGGCCAATCGGACCCGCCAGATACTTGTAAAAGAACCGATTTCTGATTAAGGAAGTGCAGTCACTATGAAGTTCGATGAGAGCAGCACTCTAGTGTGGTTGAAATTAGAGAAGAAGCTTGCATTCCAACTCTTGGCCCTTGGCCTAAATTTTGTCCCCGGTGGAATTAAATATCAAATTAGAGAAAAGAAAAATGCAAATGGAACATAAAAAGTAGAAGGTTAACAAAGGATAGAATTAGGAAAGAAGTAGGCTCTGCAGATTGCCCAGGGCCTTAGTTTTGTAGTTGAATTTTATTGGCAAAAAGACCACTAAGGCTTAGAATTAGACCCGCATCCGAGAGAGAGAGAGAGAGAGAGAGAGAGAGAGAGAGAGAGAGAGAGAGAGAGAGATAACTAAGTGCATGAAATACTACAGTCTGTAACTTTTCTAAATTCTGTAATTTAGACTTTGAACAACAAAAAAAAGTGTTTTCCTGAATTTTATCTACATACAATGAAATAAGTTTCATTTCAAATGAAAGACATCCTCCCCTAATTTTAATAGTGCATATTCTGGATGATAAGCACCCCCTGATAGCATCAGATTTTATTTGCACGGCTTCCCCTAACGGTCAAATTTCAAGGCTGCATCTCCTCAGCATCAGCCTCAGTTATCAGCAAAGATGGAAAGAAAGACGCCACTGTCTCATGGTAGAGAACAAGTCCTTCACTGAGTTCAGAATGGAATAACCGTCAACACCGTGATGATAAATGACTAAAACATCAGGTGGCCCAGGAGACCAAAGGACAGAGCTGCTTAAAGCCAACAAAACGACAACATCAGGAGCAAAGCCTCAGTCATTTCCATGTGCACAGCCAGATAACGCTGCACGAGACTTGTGCACAGGCATGAGCGTGAACACACACACACACACACACACACGCTAAAGAATATAGAATAGTTGTAAACATACATTAAGAGAAATAACTTGATACAAATAGCATCTATATGACATAAAAAGTCCTACATGTATCCACTTACCATCCAAACAGTATATATAAATTGAAGAAAGTATCTAAGTTACATGTCTCCTCCAAACCTTCATTTTATTTGTTTTCTCTTTGAACATGCTGAAAGAAATTGACAAACCTTACTATTTTTTCATATAAAAATCTCCTGTGCCTAGAGAGATGACTCAGTGGCTAAGAGCACTGGCTATTCTTCCAGAAGACCTCAGTTCAATGCCCAACACTCACATGACAGCCCACAACTATCTGTAGCTCTAGTTCCAGGAGGATGTCCTCTCCTGGCCTCCATGGATACCAGGCACACAAGTGGTGCACAGATGCACATGTAGGCAAAACACCCAGACTAATAAAATAAGAAAAAAATAATCTCCTCTAAAAATTCCAAGGCTGAGGTCTAGAAGGCAGGAGGCTGCGGGGCAAGAATTCTGTGAAACATGTCAGAATAATGAAAAACTACAGCCCACTGCATGGAAGCCAGCAGCCCGGCTGCCCGTGTGCCCTAAATTCTAAATGAACTCCCATACAGCAGGTATGAAGAGGTGTTCACGATAGGAAAATAAGCAGTACTGTAAGCATTTGCTATGGGCTGGGTGTTGTTCGGAGTACTCTGGAAATACTTAGTCCTAAGAGTAACCACAGAGGTTAAATATAACCATTACTCCCACTTTAAAAACAAGGAAACTATAAGATTACATAACTCACCCAAAAGTGTACAGCTGGTGTATAGCAGACATGAGCGTCCCACAGCCTGGGCTCACTCTCACCTGCACACACTGCTTTCCAAGGGAGCTATGGTTCAATATAGCTCTAGCCTAGGAGGATTACATTTTAATAAATGTTCTTTTCTGAGCCCTCCAGTAGGCATAGGAAAAAATATAAAATACTGATCACTCCTATACTACAGACCGCCAATCCACGTTTCTGATATGAAGAAACATCGTTCAAGACCAACTCCTAATAGCTAATATGTGCTGCGCTTCATCTTTGGCTGACACCCAGTCTGTACTGCACGGACCTCGGAGACCAAGGCAATCAGCTCTGTCTGTCACTCCGTGTTCTTTCTGTGCCTGTGTACACAGACGCTCTCCCCTCAGCTCCTGTTATTGCTATCACAGCCACTTGGTAAATTATGTATTTAATTTGAGAGCAATCCGCAAAAGGACAATAGCAATATTAGCTGATCCTTATTTGGTGCTTGCAAAGTGACAGGCACCGTTCTAAGTGCGCAATAAATACTAACTCAGCGAAATCCTCCAGCAATGCTGTGGGGGTAAACATTATATTCTCATTTTAAAGTGCTGGATGGTGAGATAAACAAGTAAAGCCACTCACCCAAGATCACGTCATTCATAATGTGGGCAGAGCCCAGACTCAAATCTACACACGATGACCTAGACATCCATGCTGTACTTGACTGGAAGTCTTTTAGACTCACGGTTTCTCCTGTTTGTGTTTAGAGCATGAACCACATAAAGCTCCAAAGAACAAAGGGCTGATTTGAAAAGACTAACTTAGTACACAGGATGTACACAAAACTGTCAATCTGTCTTATTTTTCTTCCTCAACGATAGAGCTGTTATTTGTGAATAATCAAAGCCGTTTTCCTCGACAGATGGTAGTCAACTTTGCTGTTGACTACACTATACTAACTATACTATTCCAGACTGCAGTGGTTAACTGAGCAGAGGGATCACTGTCTCACTGTCTTAAGAGAAGCACTGCTGTCTTTTTCATCTGTGTTCCCTGGTTTCTCCTACCCAAACCCAAGTAGGTTCTTTCACCATCCACCCATGGCAGAGGACCCAGGATGGAAGCAGATGATGAACACATCGTCCTTTCCTGTCCCTCGGGGATGACTCACACTGACGCTCTTGACACCAGCTCAGAGTAAATGTGATTAGCTATTTATCTCATCTCTGTGTATTTTTTTTTCTGGGTCCCACTTCCTGGGAACACGTCAACACCAAGATCCCTCTGAGGCTACAGAGCAGAAACCTAAGTCACCTATGACTCACCCTTGCCCTTCCCACACATACAACTTGTGTGAATCCTGCTGCCTATTTCTCTAAATCTTTATTAAAAAAAAAAAAAACAAAAAAAACCAACATTTTCTCTGCCATGCACGTCACACAGCTTCTCGTTTCTCTGCAGGTAACTCTCTCTGTGCACCCCTGCCTGCTCTCTGGCAGCCTCAGCCATGAGCCATTATTCTCTCCTTTGACTCTCCAACAAACCCGTTTCCAGTCATCCCACAGTGCTCAGTTCCTGCGGCCTTTGCCTGCTGCACCTTGTCTCAGTCCCCCGTGACTTCCCACCAGCACCAGTGACTTACCTCTAGCTCACCGAGGACTTAACAGTTCCATAAGTTTAAGGCATCAATACTGAGCCGACCCAGCTATCTCTAGCTTTTGCAAACCCTAAAAAGGCCCAGTGGATTCATCAGCAGGACAATTGGTCACAAGTGATGTCCCTGGTCTGTCTATACTCTATAGACCTGAGACAGCAATAGTCTGTCTGCTTATAAAGATTTACTTTTATTATTAGTTTTTAAATTGGGTGTATATGTCTGTGTTGGGGGGATAGGTATGCACACGTGAATGCAGTGCCTGTGAGGGCCAGAAGAGGGTGCCTGGTCCCCGGGAGCTGGAATTTCCAAGTGGTTATGAGTCATCTGAGTGCTAGGAACCAAACTCTGGTCCTCTGTAAGAAGCAGTACATGCCCTTAACCACTGAGCCATCTCTTCAGGCCCCGCTAGTTAGTATCTTAATCCAGCCCAAATAAAGTTACCTTGACACAAATACATTATATATCCCTTCTGATTAACCTGATGATAATTTATAGACTTTTAAACCCTATTCTTACACAACCTTGGAGGACAGGGGCCACATCAAGTTCTCTCTGAATGCCTGTAGAACAAAACAAATGTGTGCCTTGTGCTATAGTTTTCAGATTCCTCAACTGCAAATCACATAACTGAATGTGGGGATCATGACAAATTAGGTCACAGTAAAAGGCTTCTGAGTGCACAACAGACAGAAATTAATTAAAAACCAAACTTACACTGTGGTAGTTTCAATGAAAATGGTTCCTATGGGCCTGTGGGAAGTGGCATTATTAGGCTGTGTGGCCTTGTTGGAGGAAGTATGTCACAGAGATTTCAGAAGCTCAAGCCTCTGGTGGTATTGTGTTCCCCAAAATATTGTGCACCCTAATAATCTTATCTGGGGTCAGAGAACAGAACAGCCACTAGATATAGAGGCCAGGAAATGTTGGCACACACACCTTTAATCCTAGCATTCCAGAGGCAGAGATCCGTCTGGATCTCTGTGAGTTTAAAGCCATACTGGAAATAGCCAGGCATGATGACTCACGCCTTCAATACCATGAAGTGAGCCTTTAATCCCAGGAAGTGAGGGCAGAAAGCAGGAAGGTATTTAAGGCTTGAGGACAAGGATCTAGAGCCTGGTTAAGCTTTTAGGCCTTTAGCAGCAGTTCAGCTGAGATCCATTTGGATGAAAACTCAAAGGCTTCCAGCCTGAGGAAACAGGATCAGCTGAGGAATTGGCAAGGTGAAGGGGCTGTGGCTTGTTCTGCTTCTCTGATCCTCCAGCGTTCACCCCAATACCTGGCTCCAGCTTTGTTTTTATTAATAAGAACTTTTAAGATTCGTGCTACACAAGCCAGGCCCCCTCTTTCTTCCTGCTGCCTTTGGATCTGGATGTAGAACTCCCAGCTAGCTCGCTAGCACCATGCTGTGTGTCTCTGTGTCTGCCTTTGTGCCACCATGCTTCCCACCATGATAATGGACTAAATCTCTGAACTGTAAGCCAGCCCTAATTGAATGTTTTCCTTTATAAGACCCTGAGCGACTTTACTGCAGCTTTGGTTCTGAACACAGTGTGTGTACCCTGCACTGCGTAGGCTGTTACACCACAATCACCAGCAACTGAAGCCCCAAACTCCTGAGCTCAGATTCAGGACCACTGTATGTCACAGGCTGAAGTGTTTTCAGGGTTCATAAAAAGTTTTTTGCTCTTATAGAGACAGAATGATTTAATTACAGAAAACAAGGGCTTTTAGTATTTTCCAGTGTCATTCTTTAGCATGTAAGTATCAAATTAGTGTGGCTTTGGATCCTATTGTGTTAGTATGCTTGATTTTAAAAATTGCTGTTAGAGTTTCTGGCCGGGCGGTGGTGATGCACGCCTTTAATCCCAGCACTTGGAGGCAGAGGCAGGCAGATCTCTGAGTTCGAGGCCAGCCTGGTCTAGAGAGTGAGTTCCAAGAAAGGCACAAAGCTACACAGAGAAACCCTGTTGTGAAAAACAAAAACAAAAACAAAAGGCTGTTAGAGTTTCTAACTTGAGTTTCATTTAAAAAAACAAAAACAAAAAAACTGGTTAGGGACTGGAGAGATGGCTCAGTGGTAAAGAGCACTGGCTGTTTTTACAGAGGCCCTGAGTTCTATTCCCAGCACCCACATGGTGGTTCCCAAACATCTGTAGTGTGATCTGATGCCCTCTTCTGGCATAAAGGCACACATGCAGATAGAGCACTCATACATAAAATAAATAAAATGTCTAAAAAAAAAATGGTTAGATGAATTTGACTTGGGATTAGGACAGAATTTCCAGTAATTTCTCAGAAGGCTGAAACATGCTCTTGCCGTGCTGGAGTATATATTCATGCTGAGCAGCATTCTCAGCACTGATGATTTTAAAATCAAATTACTAATCAACTCGGAAAGCACTGAAGACACACTATACCATGTGGTGGTTGGCCCAAAGATTATTCTTTATATGATGCTTTATATGAAATATGTTCATATAAAAATGAACAAGTATGGCCAATTCTCCTTAATTGAATATTGGCTTTTGTCTTTAATAAATGATAAAAATTGCATGTATACTAAAGAACTGTGTTTAAAATCCATTTATCACTTATTATGGTAAATGTTTGTTTTGTTTGCCTCTTTTATATACCCATACACCAAGGGTCACACAAAAATTCCTTGAGCAAAAATGTACCATTGAGTGGGAAAAGTTTGAGAAGTCAAGCTATAGTGTGGACCTTGTCCTCCAATGTGTGTGTGCTTCTGTGCCTGGCTTGGTACTATCAGAAGAGGGTGAAACTATAGGAAGTGCAGCCCAGGGGGAGGTTTGGGGTCCGTGGACATACATTCTTCAAGGGGCTTATGGGACTCCAGTCTTCCTTTGTTTACCTTCTGGTCCCAAGGAGAGCAGTTTGTTCCACCATGCATTTCCACTGTGATGTGTTACTTCATCACAGACACCCCCCCCCCCAGCAACTGAGGACACAATGGAACCTCCAAAGCTGTCAAACAAAACTGCTCTTCTTGGAAGGTGACTACACCAGGTATCTGCTGTAGCAACAGAAAACTGACTAACAAACCCAACATCCCAATCTGAGTACAATGGAGCATGACCCCCAATAGGCACTGATGATGACGGCCCCTGGGAGTAGCATACCAGGTTTGCTCATCCAAACATCGTAAGCGTATCCAGGAACATTTTACTGGGGGCTTCTTTTAGCCTCTCCTTTTTTCACTTTACATTTTTGTTGGACAAGAAGCACCCTCAGCAACTGGTCACCACCCTGTCCCCTGAGGAGAGGTGGCTGAATGGGGTGGACACTGCCTCCAATGGCTGTGAAGGTCAGCCACATTCCCAGGCTGAGCTTCTGTGGCCTGAGCCCCATAAAGCTCTGTGGTTCCAGTGTTCCAGAGATGTTTCCAGTCAGCTCTGAACTGGATGAGTCCTGTGCTGTAGCAGACCAGGGTTTCTTAACCTCTTATTTTTTAGTCATAGACTCTTTCAAGAAACTAAAGAAAGTTATAGAAGCCCACAGTAAGGCTCAGTGGGTAAGGGCACTTGCAGCTAAGCCTGGTGGACCTGAGTTTGAGCCCCAGAACCCATTTAGTGGAAGGAGAGAACCAATTCCCATCTCAGCATTTATGGAACATGTATATGCGCATACCCTTACAAGGGCATACACACCATATACATATACATACATACATATACACACTATATACACACATGCACACATATTGTACACACACTGCATATACTCACACCATAAATGCACATACACACATATACCATATACACACATGTACACACATGCACCATATAACACACATACCATACACACATTCCATACACACACACCATATACACATATACATATACATTCTATATACACACATGCACACATATTGTACACACACCTCATATACACACACCACACACACACCATATATACACATGTACACACATGCACCATATACACACATGCACACACACACTATATACACACACAAACCATACACACACCATATATACAGGTGCACACACATGTACCATATACACACATACATACACACACATATACCACACACACAGATACTCACACATATACCACACATACACATACACAATAAATGTAAAAAATAAAGAAAGTTATAAAGCCTCATACCAGGAAAGTGTAACAAATGTAGATAGCCCCAAATTTTGTGCACAGTTTTAGAGATCCAGCGTCCACTGGATAGGGTACAAACATCCGTTTGCTCTGTATGATTGCCCTGGGACTCGGGGTGGTGGGGTTATGGCAGGAGGAAAAGAAAGTTTGGAGGGAAAGGGAGAGAAGAGAGAAGGGCTGTGGCAGAGGAGAGAGGGAGGTGTATAAACAGGAGACTTTCTAGACGAAGCCTCGACTTAGCTGTATGTCCTGGTGCTGCTGTAAAGTTTAGAGGCAATTACAGCAGAGCAGAGCTTGCTCTGAGTAAAACTAGACAAGGAGAGCAGAATCACCCGCTTTCCCAAGAGTGAAATTCTCATTAACCACCACTGGAAGTTAGGCAGCTTAGTACCATTGCAACTATTGGTTACTAAGAGGTAAGGAATATTGGATTTGGTGCCAACAGCTGTTCATAAACACTGTACATCCATCCGCATGTTTCCTAAAGAGGAGCCATACTTTATCAGAACAGTCATCTGCTCTGAACGCTTGAACCTGGAGGGATTGACGCCTCCTTTGGAGGGATACAAGGCATGGCTCAAGATAATAAAATATTTTTACCACACACTTGCTCATTCTCAAACCTCAGCAGCACAACTGAAGCTGAGACCCAGGTGAGGCTGTGCTGGATAAGCCCACCCTCACCGCCATCACCCGTGTCTCCATCACCCTGCCTCTGACGTCAAACATCTCAAACAATTCCGACCCCACATTACCATCTCCTACTTATAAACATGAGAGAACAGACCGGAATTTCTCAAAGATGAGCTGCGGACTGTACGCCCTTTGCAAAATCCATCAGAACCCCCTCTGCCTCTTTTTAGCAAATAGCAGCACAGCCTGGGACAGCTCAAAAGCTACAAATAGAACTGGGTGTCAGCTGGGGGCCCCAACAGTGTGTCCTTTGGTCTTACTATAGGGAAGGGCTCCTCCACAAGCTCTACAATTGTTTCTCCCACACTGGGTGCTAGCTTAGGTGCACAGATGGTTCCTTTATCTCACAGGTAAAGCAATGAGAAGAGAGTGGAAGACCAGCGATGCCATGGAAGCAGGGTGTCGTCTTGCAATTGTTGTTTCTTCACTGTGCTTTGAAAGTCTGTAGGGCTGAATGAGTCTCCTAGTTTCAACTCCACCTCCCATCCCCCCACCACACACACACACACACACACACACACACACACACACACACACACACTTCCAATTCTGTCTGGTTCTTTTGCTCTCTGAGAGTCCTCCAAAGGGATATCTTCACCATGACTCATTCCCACACTACTAACTCCCCATAATGAAACCCCAAATCTCCAAGACGGCTGAAATGTCCATGATGAATTCAGAGTCCTTCTTCGAACAAGAATTAATGAGTATACTGATGACTCAAATAAGCAGGTGCTGAGGAAGTCTATTCCCTGACAGGACAGTCTCCAACGTGAGCTGAACAGTAATTGGAGAAGGAAGTACAAACACAGAGGGGGAAAAAATCAGCAAGGAAATCGATACACTGAAAATGAACTACGCAGTTCTGTGAGATTCCATCAGTCAAATAAAAACGACGTCAAAAAATGTCGACACTAGACTAGACTACACAGAGGAATGGATTCAGCGACAGAAGACAAAGCAGAGACAATATGCCCAGACACAGACAAAGGAAGACAGCTAACGGACGCAACAGGAAGGAACCCTGAACCTTTGGAAATCTGCTTTGTGAACAATCTTTTTACTGCGGATCTTTTTTCAAAGCGCTGGTGTGTCCTGGCCTTCTGCTCTTCTGCTCTCCATTGGAGGCCCTCAAGCAGGCTCCAGGGGGCTGAGTCCAGGCAGGGAGCCAAGGCCCAGCTGAAATCCTGTTTCACTCAGGCAGCTCTTCCTGACTCCTCAATGGATGTGCTCTCTCTCCTGGAAACTCCTACAGTTTAATTTCCTCTTGGAACACTACTCAAATGCTGCCTAATATGGTATTAGGTACATTATGTTTTCATCAGACCCTGAGCTCCTCCTCACAGGCAGGGTCTACGTTTTACCGCTATGTTTCCTAAGTATCTAAGCTAGAGTCTGGCACACAGTAGGTGCAGAACCTACATGTGGAAATGAAGCATAGTCCACTGAACTTCATTGAGCCCTCTCCAACTTGGGTGTTGTGAACAGCAATCTACAAATTTGAGAAGTACCCCTGGTTCTCCCTCTTCCACTAGCTCTTGTTTATGTCATCTGTCTGCTTTCTTTCAAATTTCAGCCCTCTCTCCCCTCCTAGACGTTCCTTGTCCTTTCATTTTTCCATATGTCATTGATTGGCACCTATCAGGTACAGTGCTAAAAAAAAAAAAAAAAAAAAAAAAAAAAAAAAAAAATTGCAGCCGGGCGGGGGGTGGCGCACGCCTTTAATCCCAGAACTCAGGAGGCAGAGGCAGTCGGATCTCTGTGAGTTCGAGGCCAGCCTGGGCTACAGAGTGAGTTCCAGGAAAGGCTCCAAAGCTACACAGAGAAACCCTGTCTCAAAAAACAAAACAAAACAAAATGCTATGATATGAGTTTGAAAATGAGCCGTTAAGCATTACTACTAGCACACCTGCTTCTCTTTGGCGCCATGCTTGATCCTGCAAAGGGAAGCTGCTGGCAGCCAGGAGCTAACACTGGTGAAATCCTGCTTCTGAAATGTGAGCAGAGAGGCAACGAGAGAAACAGAGCAGTTGCCTCCACCGTGTTACCCCACAGGTCCGAGATGGGTGCTCCATCTCTCGGATCTTCTTTTTTAACAACTGGCTATACAATTCGATGATATAAATGTTCATTGAACATCTTCCAAGTAACAAGCAAAATGCTAATCACCAGACACAGAACAAAACTTGCCCTCACTCACTTCAAAATACAGGAGACCCAACATCTACATGGGTAACTGACAATACAAGGATAACTAATAACCTCCATGCAAATAAAAAGTATTATGTAGACAGGTGATTTCTGCCTCCTAAAGAATTATAATCTCTGGACCTAGCTGATATATAAAAAACAAACTAGCAAAACTAAAACAACCCACTAATAAATTAAGTACCTACTAAGTTTCCTAGGTTGGTAATTGAGAGATTCTCTTTCACAGGACCAGGAAGACAACTCAGTGGGTAATGGAACTTTTAACTAAGCCTGATGAACTGAGTCCAATTCCTGGAACTGACAACCAGCTCTTCCAAATATTCCTCTGACCTTCACACATGCATGGTGTCTGCACACTCTTGCCCCCCAAAAATAAATAAGGTTAAAAAATTTCCTCTACAACGTCTCCCTGCCCTCTTACAGATCTTAGCTGTAACTAACAACTTCCATAGAGCTAAGAAGAACTTCCTTGCTATCAGCCCGACCCTGGCAGGCAATGAAATCTAGTATCATACTTAATCCTCAAAAGAAAACATGAAAAGCCCTTCTCAGCCCCATTTTACACACAGGGAAGCTGGGCCGAAAAAGTTAAATGACCCTCCCAGAGCCGGTCAGTGGTAATGTACAATTTGGAACTGGTGTGAGTAACTTCCACTAAAGTTGACACACGTAAACTAATTTTACAATCAGTTGTGTATTGTACATTTCTAATCTTCCCCTCCTGAAAAATTCTGGGAGAGCAATGGACAAACTTTTTGTTCTTTATATTTCTTCAGTGCCTTGAATATAAACACAAGAGCCACTGGGTGAATGAATGGAAAGAGTGTGTAGCGTAGCAATTCCAGGTAAAGGAATCCAGATACAACTAAATCGCTTCAGTGATTTAGCCGCCAGCATCCAAGATGGCCTCCGGTGACTGCACCCCCAGCCAGATGCCTTCTTGTGCAATTCCCTACCACAGTGCATCAGTGCTGTCCTGTATGGGGAGCTGAGTCTCTTCCCTGGCTGTGACAGGAAGGGTAACTAACTGGCAGGAGATCTCTCACTGTGGGAGAAGCCAGCAGCCCCATGAGGAGACCCATATAAAGGGCAACCAATTTACCACCAGTGGCTTGTGACTACTCCAGATGCCTGCTTTTAGGGTAAAGAGTCTAACCCTGGGAATGTCTCTGCCAGCATCTGATTCCAATCTCATGAGAAATTATAAACCAAAACCACACACGTACTGCTTCGGAGGACTTAAGTACAAAGCTCATGACGGAATAAAGGGCCATTCTAAGACATTAATTTTGGGAGGGGACATTTGTTACACATCATAAATGGCTAATGCAAAAGACACTGGAGATTAACTCCACAAACAAGGAAGGGCTAGAGATGGAGGCTCCAGAGGAATTATCAGACAAATATAGACAAAGCAAAGACAAGAACATGAGGGAACCTTGCATGGAGCAAGTGCATCCCCACCCAGAATCTGAGACATAGAAGAAAGCCTAGCAATCACTTTGTCCAACCACTCACCAGTGGCCCATTTAAAACGTAATAAAACTAACTCAGGGCTTGCCTAAATTTAACCTGAAACCCAGGCAACTGACTTCCTTGAGCTGGCCTGCACAGTGAGGAATGGGGATACAGCAGCTCCCCATTATCTGTGGTTCACTTTCCATGGTTTCAGAGAAATAAGCAATTCATAAGTTTCCAATAACTTTTGCTGTACTATGTTGTCACAGTAATACACCATTTGTGATAAGGCCAAGGTGAGAGCAGGGTCGGGGTCACCACAGAGAGCACATTCTGCATCTGATCTGAGGGCATTTCTGAAATGAGGTGAACACACTGCAGGAGGGGCGGGCACTGGGAGGAGGAGAACATGGTTCACTGGGATGCTATGCAGCAGACATTGCTCTGAGCTTTGTAGACACCTCATTTTAGCCCCAAAGCACCATTATGTCCTTGAATCAGCTCAGTTCTCTTTTCCTGTCTTCCCAGGAGGCGTTACACCTCATCCACTGGCAGAAGGCATGGTTAACTGCCAGACTTCAGCAGAGGGCTAAGTCCTCATGCTCCTAAACAAAAGGGGGAGAATCAGAGCATGGGGTGAGGCTCCAGCAGGCTAGAGAGAAGAGCTTCACAGCATCCCTCTCACGGAGCGTGTATGCACACACGTCCCCCACACTGACTATTGCAATTCTTCCAAGAAAGAACGTGTCCTGGAGAAGAATGGGGAATTTTCACACCCACAACATTCTTTGTCCTGAGGGAAAGGTGTTTTACTGGTATCCAAGGTAATTATTTTAGAGGCTAGTAATGGATTCCCCTGTAGAAGGGGCCCCTCCCTTATGCATGTGGATACAGGCATTGGCCTTTAACCACAGGGAGGCATGAGGAAATGCTTCATGTGGGGAGCAACCTGTGAAAGACACACACACACACACACACACACACACACACACACACACACACACGGCATGTAAGGGATAGCAGAAGGGGGCTCAGATAAAAACCCAAAGAGGTCAGTTTAGTGACAACTTTTCACTGTGTCATCCTCCTGTGGGGGCTGGGGGTGGGGATCATAAGCTGGAATGAAAATAAGGGACAAGGTCTTTAAAGTTTACTCAAAGTACTTAAAATAGCTGGATGTCCCTCTAAGAAAATAAAATTCTGGTGTGTGTGTGTGTGTGTGTGTGTGTGTGTGAGAGAGAGAGAGAGAGAGAGAGAGAGAGAGAGAGAGAGAGAGAGAGAGAGAACGAGAACACATGTGTGTATGAATGCATGCAAATGTGGCGAACTGGGAAGGTAGAAAATACAGCAAATAAAGGCTTACAGCACAGTGACCATGCCCTCTTAGCGCCTCTGGAGTCAGAAAAGCCAGCCTTCAACAATGACGGGCAGCAGCCCTGCTGATGGGAATAGACACGAGAATACCGACAAGAGAGTCCGGAAACGTTCACCAAGATCCCACACGTGGCGAGTCGGTGGAACATGCTGGAAAACGGTTAAGGCGATGCCTCCAGAAGTTTCTCCAGATAAGAGTTATCATAAAAATCCTTTGTCAGAAAATTATGATCCCTTAAAAATAACTGGCTTCACCGGGCGGTGGTGGCACACGCCTGTAATCCCAGCACTCGGGAGGCAGAGGCAGGCGGATCTCTGTGAGTTCGAGGCCAGCCTGGTCTACAGAGCTAGTCCAGGACAGGCTCTAAAGCTACAGAGAAACCCGGTCTCAAAAAAACAAAAAAACAAAAACAAAAACAAAAACAAAAACAAAAACAAAAACAAAAACTGGCTTCCTGCACTGCTGGATTTCATCAACTGAGAGCCAGCTTGATTACAAAGGGCTGCTCTGTTCTGCTGCCCAAGGCCCAAGTCAAAGAGAGTGAGAGGATTCAGGGACAGCAAGTTCGCTGAGATGTAGCTTAGCACAGAGAAGGGCATGCTGTACCTCTTGGCTTTTACCACATGCTTAGCACCAGGCAGTGTGTGTGTGGCTAATGTTGATGCTAACAATAACAGAGGCCACACCTGTCTCCTCGACCAGCTAGAGTCAAAGGGTCTAAGGTCCCCAGAGTTTTGTCGCTCTCAGTTTTTACCGTCATTGAAGCCATCGCTGGTAGTCATGTGGGTGAACGGTGACTGAGCCCGGGGCTCCTCGCTCAGGGAGTAGCTGTGTTCAGCCTGGATGAGAGGCGCTGGTGATGTTGGAGATGGCTCCACCTCCATTGACACACTCTTCTCTGAGAGGAAAGGGTCATTCAGGAGCTGACCCAAGACGTTCTGGGAAAACTCGTCCAGAAGTTCTGAGAAGTGCTACAAGAAGCAGAGGAGGAGGAATTCAGGTTTACTTGCTCTTGATCTGACACCCAGCACTTCAAGGCAAAGAGACGTGTAGTCATTTGCAAAATCTACTTGTCTTTCTGTCCGTCAAACCATGGCAGTGGGGGCTGGAGAGACAGCTCAGTTGGAAAAGTGCCGACCGTGCAAGCAAAGGACCTGAGTTTGATCCCCAGGACACACACGGAAATACAGGCACAGTGGCATCTGGAATGCCAGTGCTGGGGAATCAGAGCCAGGTGAACCCTAAGGGCTTGCTGGCCAGTCAGACATAATGAAGGAGCCCCAGGTCCCTGCAAGTGACATTACCCCCAAGGACAAGGTGAATAACCCCTCAGGGCACTAGGGTTGACCTCTAGCCTGCACACACACACACACACACACACACACACACACTATTTAGTGATTTAAACTAATCATAACTTATTCCTTGTCACTCTGGGGGTTGTCTGTGGGAGGAACTGGCTTTATTGAGATGCCATGATACAGTCTCACTGAACGGAATGCTTGGCTAGGGGGCCTCATTCAAGGAAGCTGGGTGGGGCTCCCTGACAGAATGACAGAACTCTTCCATCAAGAACAAGATAAAAGATGAATGACCGCAGACTCATGCATCATTGTCACATGACACCCTTGTCCCCACGGAGTCGCCAGTCAAGGCAAATGACAAATCCACAAATCCAGCCCAGGCTCACAGGGTGGCACAACACAACTCTACTTCCTGGGAGAAGAGTGTGGCTGGATGGTGTGATTCCCTGAGGGCCCTTGCTGGAAAGATCAGCCATGTTCTGCACTAGCAAGATCTTTAAATAAGTTGTCCTCTATTTCCACAGAGAGAGAGGGTGGCTACAGCAAGGTGCCCAGTTCAAAAGTAATAGAGGCAGTGCTGTAGTTTGGATCTAGAATGTTCCCATATGGATCTAGAATGATCAATATGTTAAAGTTTTGATCCTCGCCCATGTTGTTATTTGGAGCTAATAGAACCTTTAAGAGGTGAAGTTTAGTATAGAATCTTCAGATCATAAATGAAATGTCCTTAAAGAGAACCCTGGGTTCTTCCTTTTCTCTTTTTCACTACTCAGCCATGAAATGAGCAGTCCTGTTCTGCCATGCGCCCACACATCAAGGTACGCTAGCTTGCCCAAAGCAACAGCATCAGCATGAACCAATTAGACACACAGATGCATTATGTAAAGTGACCAGTTACACAAAGGAACCTCCAAACATAAGGCAGAGGAAATTGTTCCTTTTCATAAGTTGATTGGATCCGGCATGCATTACAGTAACAGTAAGTCACCAACAGTCCACTCCTCTCTGTTCTCGCCACTAGATTTTTGTTTCTCTTCCATTTAATCATTTTCCATCCCCCATCTCTAATTTTGTTAACTTCCCAGGCCCTGCCATGCCATGAACATGCTATAAGTGTAGTCTATGTGTAATATCTGGGGTCACTGTATCCCTTGCTCCACTGTCCATTGAAGGAGATGAAGTCCCATCAGAGGAGTGTGACGGTGCTATTCTGATCTGCAGAGCAACACTTCTCACTGGACTGTTGGTTGGTGGACTAGATAATTCTTTTAGCTCTGGTGTAGAGGTACCACATATGTGTGTAGCAGTGGTCAGGGGAAGGCTGCTCTGCATATTGTTGGGTGTTTAGCATTTCATCGTTGATATACTGGACTAGACACATTTTAGGGGTGGTTGTGGCAGAGGCAGTGTGTGTGTGTGTGTGGTGTGTCAGGGGTTGTTCTGTATGTTATGGAATGTTTAACAGCATCTTGGACCTATTCCCCCTAGATGTCAGAAACACTCTCCCCTTGAGTGTGAAACCAAAACATGTCTCCCCAAACTGCCAAATGTAAAACGCATCTCCAAACTGAAGCTATCCTCACCAGCTATAAGTCTATACTCACTTCCGTTTTGAGCAGGAAGCTGGCTCCATTTCCACTCCCCACCCTGCTCGCTGCCTGCACCACTTTTGCCCTTGGACACCGACAAAGTCCTTAGAGGTTTAGATGTGTTCAAGATGAGAAGAAAATCCACAGGCATTGCAGCTACCAACTTTAGGAAGACCCAAGCCTACCCAAGGCATGGCCACTTAGGACAGGGTGTCTGAAACTTCTCTGTACACAGAAATTATCTGAAGGAACTGAAGATGGAGATTCTGAATCACATGTATGCATGGGGCCCAAGAACCTTCCTTGGTAACCAGTTGAATCCAGAGAGAATCAGGGCAGCTTGAAGGCTGGGATTTCAACCAAATTTCCTGTTATATGGTAAGCTAAGGTCAGTGTACGGTTCCCTAAGCAACCTACACTTCCGGCTCGATGGATTGACGGATAATGAATATTATGAGGTGTTTGATGGAGTTCCCTTTGAAAAAAAATTACAGTAACAGAAAGGGAAGTAAATAATGCAAACCATAAGAAACAAAAGCAAAAACTGATCACAGCCTGCCCATTTCCAAACCACAATTCTGTCCCGGGGAGTTACAAGGTCAATGCAGGCTGGATAGGCTGGCTCTAAGCCCCTGGAATTCCGATCCATCCACAGGCAAGGCGAGCTGCCTAGGCTGGCCTGCTCTGCTGACACCCTGTTTTCTTTCTCTGCAGCAGCACTAATGAATGTTTTCATGAACATCCTCTCGATAACCAATAATAAACCCCCTGGCTCTGTTTGCCCTCCTTGAGCTCCCCCTACTTTAGATGATACAGTAATTATCATGTAATGAAACAATTTAGCCCTAATGACAGGAGGCCCTGAAAATTCACAGTCGTTACATTATAACCTCCCCCTCTGGAGAAAGGCAGCTCCCCAGAAGCAAAAACTAACAATGCCTAACCACCCACCTTGGAATTAACAAAGGTAACTGCTGAGTGGCTTCGGGGACCAAAGAGATGATGTCCAATCGGTCCCACCAGGTGCCATGACTCAGCCCAGCAAAATGGTGTTAGCCAGGTCTACTCCACAGCTTTGGTCTTGGGAACCCAACAGTCAGGTCAACTCCCCATGCTGGTAAAGAGCTCAGGCCAGTATTAGCCCATCATTAGTGCCAGCCAGAAAGAGAAGCGTTATAGTCTGGTGGTCCAAATCCAGAGAAAAGAACAAGGTGGGCCTCAAAGAAGGAGACCTTCTGGACCCTTTGGATACTTTAGTAAGTAACTCAAGGGTTATATAAATGTAGTTTAATTGTTTCAGAGATAATATCATTGCATTTTACCACCTTGCTCATTAATCTAGCTTTACTAGTTTACTTTCATAGCCTGCTCCATACTCAGTGATCACAGCAATCTTGTGACGTTGTCTAGTAACCCACAGTCCAATATCTCAGTCATCTATCACAAGGCCTTGTACTAGAGTCCTCTTCTTTCTAACTGATAGGACTTCCCCACCTTGCTTCTCAGGAAAGAGATATTTGAGTCTCACAATCGAGCTGCATAGAAAGTTCTTCGAAATAACTTCAGTGTTGTCATAGGCTTGCCTGATGAACTGAGTCACTGACCCATCAGATACACTTCTACAAGAGAGACACATCTCTGGATCGATGAGAACAGTGTGGATTAGGATACTCAAGTACCTTGCCCAGGGCTGTGATGTTGATGAAGTATGGAACTGAGGTTGCATGCCAAGCCTAAGGGTTTCCACATTCTGTGCCCTTTCTACTTCAGCATGCTGCCTCATTGGCATCTGCCTCTAATGCGAAGCAGACAGACTCCCAGACAGTCCATCTACTAATTAGCATACAGTCTTCCACATGAACACTGTACAAACACACCAAGAGAGTGTTCAGTGTAGAAGTACCTAGTATTTCCTTCTATGATCCAACAGCAAAGAAGGTGGAGTTATTGTCTGGTCCCTAATATGTATTTCTGCTACAGGGTTCCGAATCATCTGAGTTACAACCAGGTTAAAAATCTACCTCACAACATAATATGTTTCATCCAGCTCAGTGAAGACACTGGGTAACTTCTTTTAAAGATTTATGAATGGTGTCAAGAGCAATAATAAAGACCCACTAAGGGAAAATGATTTTTTTCTGATCAAGAGGATGAAATCTCTGACCTGGGTAGAGACCTAACCTTCCAGTTGGGCAGGTCAGTGACCAGCTTAGGAGACCAGCCCTGGGAAGGCAGTCTCACCTTAAGTCATGCTAAAGAGATAGACAGAGTAACGATCCCTTTAAAGAGATAATGTACTTACCATTTCTTTCCAGAATTCCACGCCCTGCCTAGCATGCTATCTTATAGGACTGCAGCCTCTGAAGTCATCTCACTTTTATGATTTACTCAGAAAAGCATAATATTGCCTTTTCTTCTTCCTACCTCGGTTCTAAGCAAGCTTCCACTGGTACTTTGGGCTTCTTCACTCCTTCTCAAAAGCTCTCCTTCCAACCTTATGTTTGTTTGTCTACCGTGTAGCTGGCTGAGCTCCATGCCAGCTTAACTCAAAAAGCATGGCTTTTTGTCCCTCTCCAGATGTGGTCACACATGTGCCTATAATCCAAGAGCCACAGTAGTGCAGACAGGAGGATGGCTGGGTTTGCTGGCCACCAGCTTGGCTCCAGGTTCAGTGAGAGACCCTGTCTCCAGGGAATGAGGTGGAGACTGATAGAGCAGGACCCCCAATGAGCCTCTTCTGGTGTCAGTGCATGCACAGGTGCTTGTAGAGACAGATCTAAAGCACACCCTGAGGCCCACAGTCCTGGGTGCTCATAGCCTAACAAGAAGAGAGCAGACTGGGACTCTGTAGCTATCAACCCATTGCATTTAAAATCAGTTTTTCCCCCTATGTGAAGCTTGTGTGTGTGTGTGTGTGTGTGTGTGTGTGTGTGTGTGTGTGTGTGTGTGTTTTGGGGGAACAGAGTGTGAGGATGATTGAGGAATAATAGAATGAATGTTGGACTTGGTCAGTACTTGTCCACCTCGATGAGTAGGGTGCTATGTGTTAAGGGATGGTGGAGTAGATGTTGGACTTGGTCCATAGTTGGTATCATGCTTTGATTCAAGGATCCACTGGACAAACTCAGGCATGTGCTGGACCATCCCGCCTGAGACACACTCACAGTCACAGACACACAAGCCCTACTTATCCAGGCTTGCCCACCCGTGAAGTCTGTCCCAGATAGGAGAGGGGTGTTCTGTGCACTGAGGCTAAGCACTGCCAACAGAGATAACAATAATCTCTCACAAATTCTGGCAGGCCATGGTTAGGAACCTATTGAGCTAGGGCACTCTATAATTTTCTAAAATGTTGCAGGCAACATGAAATGAGGCTATACAAGCTTTCTGCCTTGGAGGAGAAGGGAAAGTGCCCTCTTCTGTTGTGGGTTTGCTTTGTTGTTGTTTTGTCTTGATTGTTGTTGTTGTTGCCCCTCCAACCTCTACCCAGGATGAAGAGAAGCAGCTATTACAAGGAAGGGGTTCAGATGGAAGAACCCCAGGGCCAGTCATCAAATGCCCCCAATCTGTACTCACTAAGCATCCTATTCTCGGGGCCTGTGGTCTGCGAGTTAAGACTGCCTTCGCTGTGGGCCTCTGCCTGAAAAGACTGCATTTGGACAGGAAAAAAAGAAGGCTTTGTACTTCAAAAATCAAAACTCACCGCTACAAGCCTTACACACAGCACAGTACGCCCAACGACTGGAGCCACGGAAGTGGGGAATGTGGTGGGGCAAGCGGTCCAAAAAGGATCTGCAGGGCACGCCCCAAACTGACTTTAGAGCAGAGACCTCCCTCCAAACAGTCCTGTGCTGAGAGAGAAGGAACTGTCCCGCTCTGGAGACTGCCAGGCTGCTCTCCCTGTCCCCTGAGACAGACGCCTGAGACCAGGGAGGTTCTGACTCAGGGCTCTGTACATACACAACCCAAAGGAAGAGGCGGCATTGTCAAAGTCACAAGCCAAAAAAAAAAAAAGGCTGATGAGTCAAATCCCATTACAAGGAAATTCCAAGTGTGCCCAATTTGTTTCTGGCACTAAACTTTAGGTAATTACAGATGTCTCCAAATTAAAAAATAAAAGGGGGTCAAGTCTGGGAGCTCTTTTCATTATGAAAGGAGTTGGGGTGGATGTGGTTTTGGGGGTTTGATTTTGCATTGGTAATTGTCATCTCTTCTATTGTCATCTAGCTAGCAGTAACAGAAAATGTCTCAAGTCTTACCCTAGGACATACACACTTAAGTACGTCGTCTTTAGATGTGCTTTTATTTGTAGCTAAAACGATGTAGTAGAATTAATCAAACTATAAAGCCACGGGTGGATTCTAAGAGAGCAATTAGGAATCCACAGATAGGAGCAGTCCATGGTTTATACACAGAGTTGCCCTGCAGGGGAGGAACAAGGGCACACCGGGACTGAAGGACAGTTAACTCCTGTACATGGCACTGTAATGCTGCCACACGTCAGTATACACTTCTCCACACAGCGCTGGGGGAAATCTAACATAAATACCTGTCAAAGGTGTGGGAGTGCTCATCAGCTGTAACACATGGGCCACTCTGACCCACATGTTGGTCATGAATATAACTGTCTGGGAAATCTTTAGTGTTTCTTGTTCAATTTTGCTGTGAACCTCAAAATGCTCTCCAAGATTTCTTGTCACCCTTCATTTATTTATTAATCTAAATGTAAACTTTTACAGATGCTATTTGTCTGACGTCATGCACCACTAGGAGCAGCTTTGAAACTGCATAACTTTCCGTCATTAAAATAAGAAATTATGAACTTTTACCAAATGTAGCCCAATCCTTAATGGCCCACAGCAGCTCTACTTGAATTGGCTTTAGGGAAAATCTGCTGTTTCCTTTGAAGACTGTCTACTCTGAGTGTACACACACATACACACATAGAGGCATGCATTCACAAATTCATGACTTTAAGTGAGGAATAGCCCATCCATCGATGGGCAACAGGGCTCCAAGAGTTTCATTCAGCTAGCACAAACAAGTTACATCTGCCTTCTGCTTGCATCATTGACATCTATAGCTGCAAATGACCCCCAAATGTATATCTGAGTAATTTCTGAACCCAAACTAGCCTCTCAGACTGCCAAGGAGCCTCTCTTTCCACTGTCCAGGGGTATCCATCTAGTCTCCCCTGGAGGGTAGCAAGAAGATACAATAATGTTTACCCTCGATTGGATGTTCAGTGCTTTGCAGAGCACAGACCGCCTCCACCCTTGCTGTACTATCTTCACAACATTAGGATAAGCCACAGGGTGGAGACAAGGAGGATTCCTGGCCTCTAGCTTGCTTTCCAACACTTCCATCACTGTCCTCCACCTCCACATCTCGGCCAGAGAGTTAGCAGATCAGATTCCTGCTTGTCAAAAAGAAATGCTTTTAGAACTTTAACTTGGGCCCCATTGGCAGGACCATCTCCTTGTGGTAGTAGAGAGGACCCTTAGGCTCCTTTTAGAGTAGTAGAATCTTGTGTGACAGAGGATGTCTCTTTGCTTTAGTTTGAGCCTGTGAGTCCTTCTCGGCTTCTTCTACCTTAGCAGGCAGTTGAATATGACCATCAAATGAAAGTCATTCCAAATCATGACAGAGCTAACCACTCCATGCTAAGGCAGTATAGCACCTGCATTTCTGTTCTCTCCAATTTTAAAGGGGGGATATGGAGACTCGGGGTATGGAGAACAGCTGTCTTCATGGCCAGTCCTCTCCTTTCGTTTCTCTCCTTTCAAGGCAAAGTTCAGATGAGTCACCTCCACCCTTAGATGGGAGTGCTAAACAGAGGGCCCCGTGCCTGGTCTGCCCTACACACTAGAGCCAGGAAAACATGCATTGTTAACTCTTTCATGCTTAGCAAACAGCCTCCAACACAGCTCAGTCTAAGCCCAACTAACCCACAGGTAAAGTTAAAATGGATTTAAGTTTCTAATTATCATCTTCCAGCTACATTCCTTCAAGAGTCTCTTCCTGGTTTCTGTTTTGATCCATGTTGATGTCCCTTCTTGGATTCTTTACAACTTCATGATATAAGTAAATGTGGAAAGTGTTTTGCTCAATCTCTTCTAGAAATATCTTTCCCCTTCTCCACTACAGCTTTTAGGTTCCTTGTATTCTTCAACAGAAAGTATACCCACCCGCCCTCAGCTCCTATCTTCTATTGCCAACCTTTGGGCTTTGCCCCAACAGTCCAGGTTGTTCCCTCATATCCTTCAGTGAAGAAAATGTTAAGATACTCATTCTCATTATCTTGAGTCCACTTTGAATGACGAACATCCGCCACTCCTGAAACACCTGTGAGTGATAACATAGCCCCAAAGTCACAGCCTACTGACAATGGTAGAAACTCTGAAAATCCAACTTGATCAATCCAACAATCTAGATCATTCCAACTTGAGAAAAACAGAGGCCAAAAGTGGTATATGAATCAGAGTCAAGGGCTGACTAAACAGAAGGCTTGCCAAATGAGGGAGTTGAGGAGGTTCCCACAGGTGCACTCCACACCCGCTGCCACCCTGGAACCTTCAGAACAGGACATATACTTTGCTATGCAATCTAACCTTTATGTCAAGACCTAATGCCAAAGATGTCAGGTATGACAAGGTAAAGAAGTCATGAACTTCACAGACTCTGTGTCTTATCTATGAGCCAACTATGTCACAGGGCGGGAGTGTTTCAGACGTACAAGGTACCATCTTGTTTAAACTCCCAGGGAGTGGCTCACTGCCAAAAAACAGCTCCATCGCCCTAGATAAGGGCAACAGGGATCCCACAGGTTCTGGCTTTCAGCCACGTAGTCCCTTGATCCATTAGACTTTATGAGTATGCCCCACCTCTCTGGAACAATAGTGACTACCTCACATCAGGGGACCTTAGCCAAGTGAAGCAGTGTTTCACTCGCTGGGCTCACATATACACTTGTGGGTTCTCCATCTGCAAACCATTGACTGAAAAAACTGAAAATGTTCGGAAACAAAACAAAATGAAAACCAACCAACCATTTCTGTAGTGAACATTAACAGACTTCTTTTCTTGTTATTATTCCCTAAACAACACAATGAACATCTATTTACATAGCATTATTCTGTAAATTATTTAGAGATAATTTAAAGTACATGAGATGATGTGTGTAGGTTTATGCAAATATTAAGCCATTATGCAAAAAACTTTTGTGTCTACAGATTTTGTTAATCACAGAGGAATGAGGGCACTCTGGTACCAATCCTCCTTTAGGTCTGGAGAGATGGCTGTATTTTTAAGTCAACTCTATTATTATTATTAGCTTTTGACATTGGCCAAATCATTTGTACTTTCTATCTGATCTGAAAACCAGAAATACAATCTGTCTTTTAGAATTGTAATGAGAATAAATTCAATACATGCATACTTTGGGCATGACATGGTAAAAGAAAATTGACTGAGGAGACCATATGAACATGAACATGAAAGCTATGTCCCAGTACTCTAGAGGGTCATTTCTTACCCCCATCATGGCTGGCCAGTTAGCAGGGGCAAAAACTTAGAACACAGTAGCCATTGGCTCTCTGCTCCTATATTCCGATCCTTTAATGGATTTAAACCAACCAGGATAACAAACCCTTTTCCACCTCCAAATGCTTCTAGAACATAAAGGCTGAACGGCCTGCTCAGGACAGACTATCCAGAAGCAGTGGAGGGGGAAGAGCCTCCTGTTCTCAAGTCCTGTTATCCTACCCTGCCAGCCTCAGGAAAAGACACTAGCGGTGGCCAGAGATGTGAACTCCATCACTTTAATGAAGCCTAGTGACCCCCCGACCTCCTCTCAAACAAGCAGACTGTGATGTTTCTCTCATCACATAGAAGAGCACCTTTCACATAACACAAGCCTAGTAAGGTTTGCCGTTTTATTGCTATCATTTTCAGTGCATGCTAAAGTTGGGACACAAAACCAGCTCTTCTCTGACTTGTCCGTAGAGTAATACTATAAAAATGATCAAGCTCATTAATTAATACTATCTTCTTCTTAGTGAACGCACACCAGCTTCCGGTTGGCCCATTTTACTTAGCAAGGGATTCAATGTTAAGGTCATTAATTTATTTTAAAAATTAACTTATTTATCTAGACAGGTTATCATGGGTTCAAACTCACTATGTACTCAAGAATGACCTTGAGCTCCTGCTCTTCCTGCCTCCATCTCCCGAGAGACAGAATGATAGATATGCATACACACACACACACACACACACACACACACACACACACACACACGAGTTTATACAGTGATCAAACCCACCATTTTGTGCATGCTAGATATCAAACCCACGGCTTTGTACATGCTAGGCAAGCACTCTACCAACTAAGCCATGTCCCTGGCTGTCAGTTCATCAGTTCATAATGGATCTATTTTATTTTCCCCTTTCTGCAAAAGGCCCACATCTCCACTCTCAAAACATCATTCCCTATGACTGCTTCTCCACAAATCAACTTGGATCACGTCCATGATATTTATTGGCACTCTCCTAGCCAGAAATTATAGTTTTATGCAAACCTCCCACCCATGCCATAATTTTCCCTTTATTTTTACTTTATGTATGGGTGCTTTGCCTTCATGTATGTCTATGCATCACATACATGCAGTGCCCAAGGCCAGAAGAGGGCCTCAGATTCCCCTGGGACTGAAGTTACAGATGGTCTTGAGCGGCCCTGTGGGTGCTGAAAATCCAATCTGGGTCCTCTGGAAGAGCAGTCAGTGCTTTCAACTGCTGAACCATCTTTTCAGCCCTCACCTAGACTTTTATAAGGGAACGGGTCAGCGCTAAGTGGCATTGCCAAATTCCTGTTTTGGTGAAACTGCTGACCCAAAAGACCCAGATGACTTAAAGCAACCATTATGAATCTTGAGATCCATCCCCACACACTGGGAACTGGGAACCCACAACAGAACCCAGCACAAAAGGAGTGAACTACAGCAGCTTGGTAGAATGCATCATGGCCACACCCAGAGTTTCTTTATTCTGATTCTGAGCAGCACAGGTCACATTGCTGTCTTTCTAGGGAAGAGCATAAATGAAATCTTGTGATCACAGCAGGTTGTTATAAGAACAACTAAACCAGAAAACCAGAAATATTCTGTAGAGTCTCTCTGGGAACATATGTAAGCATCACATATTAAAACTTGTTACTAAACCACTTACTTGAGGTGTCGTGTGTGTGTGTGTGTGTGGTGTGTGTGTGTGTGTGTGTGTGTGTGTGTGTGTGTGTGTATCTGTGTGTGTGTATAACTGTGTATGTGTGTATCTGTTTGGGTGTGTATCCCTGTGTGTATCCCTGTGTGTGTATCTGTGTGTATATCTGTGTGTGTATGTGTGTGTATCTCTCTCTGTGTGTGTGTGTGTGTGTGTGTGTGTGTGTGTGTGTGTGTGTGAGATCGATGTCATCATCCTCTCCCTTCCCACACTGAAGACAACATCGGGTGCTGCTTCTGTGTGTTGTTCGTGGTTAAACAATGGTGGAAAACTGCTCACTGCAGCATGATCAGAGAGCTGTCTACTGTTCACAAAATGTTCTTCTCCCCCATCATGCAGCCCATGGCCTTAAGAAGCACATGTGGCTTGAACGGGACTGTGATGCAATGCCTTGGTGGGAAGGAGGGGAATATTTTAGAAAGAAAATTGGCAGAGCTTCACTAATAAATTAGCAGAAGTCTGCCCGTGTACTGGAAAGAATGCTTCATTGGGAATCTGAGGCTTTTAGTTTTAGACATATTGTCACTACCTGAATCTGTGACTCCAGATGAGTCCTTGAACCTCTCTAGGTCTCTTTTCTCAGATTATAAAATAAAGGATGGGCCTGGTCTCTCATGCCCCAGACATTCAGAAGGCAGTAATGATGCAGTTGGCCTCTGCTTCCCCTTACACCTAAGGGAATATATAGCCTGAAAACAAATCTTAAGCCTGAGTCAGTGTTCCCTTCTCTTTGGCCTTTTCTGGGCCTCTTGGCAGAGGACTTGCTCCCCTGAGGACAGCTGAGCTAACAGCTGGACAGTACTGGCTGATTTCCACCCTTCCCACAGCTGGCCTTAGAGACAAACAACAAGAAAGGCATTTATCAACAAAACAAAACCATGACTCAACTTTCACAGGCCAACTGCAGATGAAGACTGGAAAGCCATGCACTACTTCTCCCTGACCTACAAACCCAAGATCTTCCTACTTGCCTCTGAATAACTTCCGTGGGGGAAAGGAGGCGGGGCAGTTTCCAGAGCAATCAAGGGCCATGGCTTCATGTTGTCTACACCACTCCTCAGGAGAAACCCAACTGCTGTGAAGTTGCTAGAGGTACTCAACCAGGCCACGCTGTAAATGACTGTCCAGGCATCAGGACTAGCCTCCACGTGACAGGGCTCCTGGGCATGAAATTCTAGTGGAGTCCCCTTTCTCATCATGGTGACAACCAAAAATGTCACCACATAGTCCAAAAAGTCAAAAAGGTGTACTGTCACAATGGAGACCCCGGGCTAGGGATCTCAGCACTCAGTTGGAAGAGTGCTTGGCTAGCATGCCAGAAGTCCTGGGCTTAATCTCCAGCATCACAGGAAACTGGGTACCACACACTTGTAATCATAGCACCCAGGAGGCTGAGGCAGGAGGATCAAAAATTCAAGGTCTCTACAAAGTGAATTTGAGGCAAGCCTAGTAGTGTACATGAAACTGAGCCTGAAAAAAAGGGATTGATATGTGAGCTGATGACTGCATGCTCTGCCCTGCCTGACGCCCCACTAGAATCCATGTGCCATACCCCTCCATGCCTTTCTCATTGGCAAAGTCAGGTTTCCAGCTAAGCTTTAAAGTTGAGGCACTACCATGATCCTTTGCTCACCTTTGCTTAAACAGGTGTCTGGCCCAGCAGCCCATTTAGAAGGAAAAGGGAAAGACAAAACCCCAGTTCACCAAGCTGTACACAGTCTGTGTGTGGAACCAAGGTGCAGCCGGACACCCCGCCGCCCTGTGATGTCTGCCACGTGCAGTCAAATTGGAAGACTGTGGCAGTGTCAATACTCCTAGGTTCAACAAAGTGGTTTGTTTATTGGGGCTGCTAACTCACAAAAGAGGCATTTAAAAATGCTGCAAGGAGCCTTGGGAACTGAGCAGGGAAACCTCCAATATACAACAGGAGTTTGGCCTTTGTAAGCAGCAGGCACGCTGCACCAGGGAGCACTGGATCAACACACAGGATCCCAGCCACCAAGGTGGGTCTCCTAATGGAGTTGGTCACCCTGCACTGCCCTCCTGTATGGAACAAAAAACAGCCCCATAGGACTCCGAGATAACTTAAAGTGTATCTAAGTAACTGTTAAAAATGCTGTGGCAGGAATCCATTTATGAACACATTTTTAAAAGCCCTAGCATACATAGGCATTGAAAAACCTGAATTCCCTGTAGTTTCTCAATGATAAAAGAGAGAGCTGCTTACAGAATGCTGGAAAGTAGGGGTATACAGACAGGGAAATGGTAAAGCAAGGGAGGGTATCTGCAGAGGAAACCAGATATGTGATTTTCCTGGTCTCTATTTTCTGCAACAAAACTTTTCAAGTTCATGATAGCAGAAGAAAAACAAAACAAAACACTTTTTTCCACCTTGAAAACAGACTCCACTTAAAAGAATTAAGTGAAACTTGGTTTAAACCGTCCTCGGGGAACAAAGAACAATGAGGATGTCTGACTAGAGGCAACGCTTCCTGTCCAGAGAGCGGATATTGGATATTACATCCCTGTTAAATAAGTAAATAAAGAGCCCACTGGGGATCATGGGCTTCAAATACTGACAGTCTCCAGAGCAGTAATACCCCAAGTCACCAAATGTCTAACTCTTACACTGTTAAGTGGCCAGAAACCTCCCCTTCAGTTTCTCCCCAACAATAGCAATTTGTTGTTCTGGTCAAAGTATAGGCCTGCAGGGCAGCTCCAGTCAGCAGCGCTCCACGAGAGACTCCCAGGCTCCACAGTGGACCTTTCCCTCACAGCTCCTCTCCAGGCAGGCTCCCAGCATCACTCTACCATGGACTCTTTTTTCTTGTGTAAATCCAAGTCTCCAGCCTGAACTACTTCACTTAAGCTCATAGTTTCGAACTGTATTGAGTGGTAGCTCCTTGCTCTCGTGACTTGGGACCACCAGCTACAAATAATCCCTAAGAGCAAAGGACTGATCCTACAATCCAAATACCCATCACTTTACTACCAGCTGAGGCACCAGACAGACCCTGGCCACTCACCCCATCAATCTCCTCTGCTGCAGTGGGCCGAATTGCAAGCTGACCCCCAGGGCCCTGCTCCCTACTCTGTGGGTAGTAAGTCTCTTCCCCAGAGTACAGCCTCTGTAGTAAGAGTAGGGTAGAGAAGGTGAGATTATGATCTGAGGGCTACTTTATAGATGAAATTAATGTTCCGATTCAGTTGACTGAGGTCGTTAAATGGGAGACCATCCTGTCTAGGTATGCTGGCTAGTTTTATGTCAACTTGATTCAAGTAGAGTCATCTGAAAGGAGGGTGCCTCCATTGAGAAGATGCCTTCATAGAATCTGGCTGTAGGGCTTTTTCTTAATTAGTGGTTGATGGAAGAGGACTCAGCCCATTGTGGGTGGTTCTGTCCCTAGGTTCTTTATAAGAAAGCAGGCTGAACAAGCCATGGTGAGCAAGGCAGTAAGCAGCACCCCTCCATGGCCTCTGCATCAGCTTCTGCCTCCAGGTTACTGCCCTGGTCAGGTTCCTGTCCTGAGTTCCTTCAGTCATGGGCTACAATGTAGAAGTGTGAGCAAATAAATCCTTTCCTCCTCAGCTTGCTTTTGGTCATGGTGTTTCACTGCAGCAACAGTAATCCTAACTAAGACACTAGGACTCTCCTAATCAGGAAGCCCTTTAAAAAAATATCTCCAAGTAGAAAGACTTCCCTCCTGCTGGTCTGGAAAAGGCAGGCCAACTGCCCAAAGATATGCACAAAAACCTCAACCCAGCTTACAATTGGCTAGAGAACCCAAAAGAGTGACTACAGAAAGGTTCCAGCTGCCACCTGACTACAAGGTGGAAAGAACTGAGAAAGAAAGTAGCTAGACCATGCCCAGACATCTGCCCATAGGAAACAAGAGAAGATAAGCATGGTATTTCAAATTGCTATTTCTGTGGTCATTTGCCATGATGCTAAAGACAGAACTAGATTATCCCACAGTGTCATGTGTGAATCTCTAATGCCCAATGTGCTGGTATTTTGGAGATGGGTCCTTCAGAAGGTTTTTAGGTTTAGATGGCGTCTCAGGGAAAGGCCCTCATGATGGGACCAGCTCTCTCCTAAAAAGATGCAGAAGAGATGGCTCGGTTGCTAAAATACCTACTGCACAGGTGTGAGGATGTGAATTCAATACCCAGAACTAATGTCACACAAGCTGCATGCAGTGACTCTCCCTCTCTCTCCCTCCCTCCCTCCCTCCCTCCCTCCCTCCTCCTCCTCCTCCTCCTTCTCTCTGTCTCCTTCTCTTCCTTCTCCTTTCTTTCTCCTCTGCTTCCTTTCTTCAATCTTCTCCCCTTCCTTTCTTCTTAAATTTTATTTTGTAAACTTCCTTTATTTATGTGGTGGGGAGGGATAGGCACACCATGGAGGGCATGTGGAAAGTTTGCTTCTGGGAGCTGGGTCTTTCCTTCCAGCAGGTGAATCCCTAGGATGAAACTCCAGTTGCCAAGCTTGGTGACAAGTACAGTGACCTGCTGAATCATCCTTCTGGCCCCTTTCCCTCTCTCTGAGATCACAATATGAACCTATAAGCCAGGATCAAGCCTTCACCCAAATCTGAATACATGGGCACCCTGGCAGCTCTTCCCTGTAATATCTGTGAGAAGTCCCCACTCTGAAGCCAGCCAGGCTGCGGCACTTTATCACCTACAGTACCCCAGCAGACTAATATGCAAACAACAGAAAACTCATAGACCCACCATCTGACCTCACGTCTGTCCATTGCTGCACCTATAGCCTCTCTCCTTTGTTCACCCCTGAAAATGGTTATGTGATGAAAAGTGAATCCCAAAACAAGCATGGCAACGGGGGGAGGCTGTGCGCCTCCTAGACAGCCTCTAGCCTGGACTGAGAGGCCAGGCCTCCCCCTTCTGCACTGGTTTCTTGTTGATATCTGCCTCCCACCTCTCACTTACCCCTCTGAGAAGTCTGGCCACAATAGAAGTCTAGCTGGAACTTAACCTCTGGCCTCCTAGACAGCAGGCTTGCTGTTCTGCTCTGGCCTTATGTCTAGGGGCGACTGGAGAGCTGAGGAGAGTGGGGGGTCTATTTTCCTAATGGTCTAAGGCAGCAAGAAGTTGATCTCCTTTGAAAGAAACGTTCACAAGAAAACTGAAGGAAGGAGGAGGAGGAGGGATTTTTGATATTCACAAAAGAGACATATTTGCATAAGACATGCTGCACTCAAGATTGGCCACAGCCCAGCTTTACTTACTGATGCTCCCAGAAGACTCACCTCTACCTCCACTTCCTCCCTCGTCCTGTCTTTCAAGTTGACAGGGTACCAGTCTCCCTCCAGCCAGTTTGAGCTGGCTCCTTCACTAGCTCTGTAGCCTCCTGACCTCCATGCAGCTACACTACCAGGTCCTTCTACTCTGGTCCCTGGCTCCATGTAGGAACCAGGTCCCAGTGTGACCTGAACAAAGCCTCTTCTACACCTATGCCCGGGTACCTTCAAGACCACACTCTCTTTAATCACTGTCTTGAGACATAAAAAGGCAGGATATGCTGGGGAAACTAGACTAAGTTCTAGAGACACAAAGAAACTGTCTTACAGCTCGGGGCCCACCAGAACACTTCAAACATGCCTGCTTATCCATTATGGAGCTTGGTACTACATTCTGCCAAAGCTCTATCCAGGATCCAATTGTTTTTCCCAGCTTCAGCTCAATGGTAGCCAGAGAAACACTATGGTGGGGAATGAAAATTACCTGTACTTTCTCTCTTCCTCCTCCTCCAACTCTCTAACTCTATAAGGAAAAGAGATGTGTTGTAGTTGTGATGCCCCCACTTGGCTCTCACTAGCAGATACCTATTGCGACTACCAGAAGGAAGGAGAATGTCAACGCCCCTTAACCAAGACAAGTATTAAACCCTACGAAGGTCCTCTTGGCTGTTTAAAAGCGTGCTTGGTGTTTCCACAAGGGTTTTCTAGTTTGAATCTTGCGGATGAATTGATGGAACAACATGAATACTGGGAACTATGGAAAAGCAGCCTTGTCACAGCAACCTGCCAGCCCGGCCCTTACTTTAGACTGTAATATCCTAGGTGTGTGTTAGATGCATTGCATCATCTTTGTTCTGTGGCCTACACAAAACAATAGATGAGTATTCAAGGGGTGATGCCAATCAGAATGATCATGGGACACTGCACATGTCCGCATAAGTTTGTACTATAACAGGGCCTACAAATATAATGGGAGATATGGTGGGACCTTCCCACAACATGGAAAAGAGGTCTATGAAGAAGCCTCTCTCCTCTCTCTTGTTGAGAAATGAGTCAGCTCACATCAGCGTCCAGAGATCATCATAGCCCCAGGTAATCTCAAAAGTCAAGTCAACATGAACAAATGCTCTTTTCTCTCCTGCAGATATCAGCTATCAAAGTTCAAAGAAAAACAGCCACTTGGACCTGGAGTTTAGCATGATTTTGATGAACCTGTCGTCTTTGTCATTGTGAGGTTGACCTTATGACGTACTCTGGTAGTTGGGTTTCATCTGCCAACTTCACACACACGTTTTTAAAAGATTCTCATGGGCTGAGAATGAGGCTCAGTAACAAGGCATTTGCCTAGCATGCCCATGAACCTGGGACCAATCCATAGGATGAGAAATAGGTTCTAAAAATAAAACATAAATTCTGGAAAATGTCCTTCTTAGGTGTAAGGTGGAGCTCTAAACTCCACAAAGAAGCACACAGTACCATGTAATTGTGAAATTATCATAGAAGGGGGAATCTTTATGTCTAGTACCTCAAAGACTTGGCTATTGGTCAGGATCCTGTGGTTCAAGTTATTCCCAGTACTGCACTTCTCCCTGGATGAGAGGGTACCACACTGAAGGAGTAGTTTCTCATACCTTTCATTTGTCGGTCACAGCAAACAAACCCTGAGCCCTTTACTCAACATACACCTGGCAACTCCTCCTTCAAGATTAGAGAAAAAAGATTTCTAAGGGAATCTTCCCCCATGCTTACTCTGGAACATTTGTGTTTAGAAGAAAGAAAGTAAATAGTGACATCAGGTTAGGTGTTTACTGATGCAGAAGCCAGTGTACATTAGCGATGTGATAATGGTGTGACTGGGAGTGATCCTTTCCAGGCAGAGCAGCTGGGAGGCAAAGGTCACTGTCTAGATGATGAGCCACCGATGAGCTAGCTGTCCACAAGCACCTAGCCATGGAGGTACAATGAGAAAAATGGCTAGGTATATTACTTGAATAAATCTTCAGCACAGACATCTGAGTTAAGTAATTATCCCAGGCAGTTTATTAGGGAGAAAATGTAAGTCCAGAGAGGCTCTACAATGGACCCAAAGGCCTGGCTAAGGAAGGGCTGGAGCCAGAAACTCAAAATCTAATTCCTGAGGAGGGAAGATTCCATCCTTTGCAGTGAAAGATCAGCATCCACAGCTAATTGATCCTTCATGGTGGAGCATAATCATCATAAACACAACATTTTTAAATAATGGAAAAGAGAACCATGCCTGTCTGTGTTACTCGTACATGGGCAACATAAGATGTGGTTTTCCAGTATGTCTATTCCTACCAGATAACAGTGGTCAAGGAAAGGCTACAGAATCACTCCTGTGGCTCTAAGGAGGGTAGACAAAATACCTGTTAGTCATTTGAGGTGAAGTCAGGTATGACTCCAGTCAGCTCACAGCTGTGTCCTTTTCTGGGCAGTTAGTCCACAACAGAAAGTCATGCATGCTGAAGCCCCTCCTAAATGAAAGGCAACATGGCTGCCATCAACCCTTCTGAGACATAGGGGCTGTTTCTCACCTATCTCAGCCTGAAAAGCTATCTCTTCCCAGGGCTTTCAAGATTTGGCTCTGTGAACAGAACCATGTTCACAGTGAGCCATTTACCACACTGTCAATCACATACCACCAGTCAGTAGGACAGTGGGACACTCTTTGCTGCCCACAGACTCTGTATTTATGACTCATTTGCTTGCTACAGTTTACTCGCCACCCCCAAATTCCATGGTCTCTTGTGAATCCACGCAAAGCATGGAGAACAGCGGTCATCTGCTGCTCAGGCTCCCAGTGCCGGCTCCCTGGCTCCATCCTCACAGTGAAAACAGTGTCCTCTTTAGGGGCTGTATAGTGTCATGTTTACACATCTTTGCATTTTTTTTTATGAGTTTGCTGTTTGAAGCAGCCCCAAGCACAGTTGTGATGTGATGTCATGTGTCCCTAAAGTAAGGAGATCATGATGTGCCTTACAGAAAACATCCTCGGGACAGATTAAGTTCCATTCAAGCAAGGAATAGAGCTCTTGGCTACAGTCCAATGTAAATAAGCCAATAGAATACATTGAATGAGGTGTCTCTAAGCAGAAGAACACACAATCAAGGATATGTATCAACTGACTGATAATCAACTGATGAGAGGCTTATAAGAATCTCCACATTTTTTTTCTTGTCTACCAGCTTATTCAGTGACTTTGTGGAATGTAAGCGCTGCAAGAATCGATTGACAGAAAAATCTACATATCCTTATCATCATTTGCGTGACTAATACCATGCCAGGCTTTCCCCAAAAGGTGATTAAAACCATCTGGGGAACTTGGAAATGACTTTGCTGTCTTAGCCCTGTATGTCCTCTGTAGCTGGATTTCTACTAACCATCCCCACCACAATGCTCCAATGCCCCCATGTCCCGGCTGCTGATTCCAGGTCTCCCCACCCTGGCCCATATCAAAAGCCAGCTCAGGAAGACAGTACCCACGCCTCCACTGGGGTCACAGACCCTGTTTTATCATCTACATTTGCTTCTGCCATTATCTGAAATTAACATTTATCTGTTCTGAACTTTATTATCTGACTCCCATTTTGTGGACTGTTTGACAGCGACCCTACCCCACCTGTACAGGAAATTCCACACGTAGGAGGTGCTCAGTAAATATTTGCTGACTTTACCAATGCTAAGGTTTCCTGGCATCTCTTTCTCCTTTGACCCTGGGTCCAGCCACAGTCATTTATTTCCCTGCTGAGGAGTTTAAGAATCCTTCAACCTTTTAAGAAGGACTTTGAAAATCTACCCGTTGGTATCTCCTGACTCCGTCAAGATTTGTTTCCTGGGAAGTAGCAGGGTTCAGGGTTAGGGAGTTTGTCCCTCTAAGTCACTGTAATTGCTTTAAAAGAGGATCTGCTCCTGGTGTTGCTCTGCTGAAAGCCTGCTTATCACAGGCTGATTAATGGCCACTCCACATAACACATTCCTGCTTCATGACCAACTTGGGGCACCAACATTCTTACTGCACACACACACCCGGGTCTGGCTGAGCTCCGAGTAACTGACGGATGAATAATGGTGTCTGGGATTTTCTGTTGGTTTTTTGCTAATGTCCTTTAAAAGGGGCCAGCAATTCATAACAGAGTCGCCTCAAAGGGAAGGTAACCTGAGGTTATAGAGGAGGGAAGGTTTGGGTTATCCATGACCATCTGAGAATGTTGACTACAGGCACAAGGCTGCATATCCATCGATGGTCCGGGTTTCACTTCTATGCGCCTTAAGGCCAGGGGGATAGATACACCAAGCTATTTATTTATTTATTTATTTATTTATTTATTTATTTATTTTTTTATTCTTTTGGTTTTTCGAGACAGGGTTTCTCTGTAGCTTTGGAGGCTGTCCTGGAACTCAGTCTGTAGTCCAGGCTGGCCTCGAACTCACAGAGATCCACCTGCCTCTGCCTTCCAAGTGCTAGGATTACAGGTGTGCGCCGCCGCCACCACCACCACCACCCAGCCACACCGAGCTATTTATAACATCCACCTTAATCAGAAAGCACCTGGGATTTAAAAAAAAAAAAAAAAAAAGAGCTTTACCCAAGCCTGTTTTCATGATGGTGTCTAGGCAACTCTTGATGCAGACTAGCTCATAAACAGCTGGCAGCTAGATAACCAAGTAAAGGAGAGATCATAGACTGGTAGTCAAACAAAGAGGACCTTTGCCAAGTGGAAAAATATCATCAAGACTTTCACACCAGCCAGGGATATCACACAGACATGCGACCTAGCAACCTCGTCAGAAGGAGAAAGCAGAGGGGGTTTGTGAGCTGCAGGCTTGAAGAATAAACAGAGCTGTCCAGATGAGTCACTGGGTAAAAATAAAAAGAAAAAAAAAAAAGAAAAAGAAAAACTCCCATCACTCTTCACTGAGAGAAGATCCCACCCAAGAGGCCCCTGCTGGACGTCTGCTATTTTCAACCTCCACAGTGTAACCAGAGTTCTGCCCTTTGACCCTGAGATGCGGGATGGTATCTGTCATACTTGCATAGAATCGATAAACAAGATGACCGTGGAAATTGATCCACAGCGTGGAATAATTCTAGGAGACAAAGTGTAGCATTTAGCTCTTGGTGACATTTTGTCCCAATTGGGTATCATTTGTTCTAAAAAGAAAAGACTACAGTACTAAGGATCTAATCGGCAGATTACAGATACCATTCCAGCCTGCAGAGGATCAACGGCTGCGTGGTAGGAGCTAGGCAGGCAGAGACTGCAGGCTTGAGATCACCTCTCAAGTGCCTGCTCTCCCCTCAAGGTCTTCAGCTGTTACTGTCAGGAAACCTACAGCACATGAGGAGGTTTTGCCCAGGAGCAGTCAGGAGCATCCACTTTCCCACAGGGAGCTTGTGCTGACATCCAAACATGTGAGAGGCACCCCTATTTTTAAAGCGGATCATACAGTCTAGAGTACCTATCACTCAGCAGTAGATATGTTAGGCTTTGGATTGAATCCCCAGCACCCGGGTGGGGTGGGGGGATGGGAGGGTTCTCAAAACAGATTTATTTATGTATTTGTTTGTTTGTTTGTTTGTTTGTTTATTCATTCATTCATTCATTCCTCCTTTCTCTCTCTCTCTCTCTCTCTCTCTCTCTCTCTCTCTCTCTTCTCTCTCTCTCTCCCCCTCTTTCTTTCTTTCTCTTGTTTTTTTTTTTTGGCCAAACCTTCTAGGGCCCTCTCATGGTTGAAAGTTATTCTTCAAGGGGAGAAAGGAGTCTGGAAGTTCCCTGCCTTCTTTGGCCATGAGTGAGGAGAGGCAGGAGGGCAAAAAAGTAGGGTGACGTATTGCCCCCACTTTGCCCCTAACTTTCCTGGTATATGCCCACAGTCCTAGAACACCCAGGGACAGTTGTTTGGCAGACAAAGGAGGAGAGAAAAGGCTGCAGATTGCCTCAGCACAGTCACTTGGCACTCCTAGGTGAGCAGGACCCAGATGTAGGAAGTCCTGCTCCAGGCAGATCCTGCTCTGCACTGCAGCCACACCCCAGCCCGCTACTGGGATACAGGAGGCCAGGTTCTTATTGAGCATTAAACAAGATTCTCCAATATTTCCCATATTCCCACCATTTAAACACACCTTTATAAGACAAGGTCTCATGTATTCCAGGCTGGCCTCAAACTTACTATACAGCCAAAGGCAACCATGAACTGCTCTTCCTGTCTCCATCTCTCAAGTTCTGGGACAGGGTTGTACCACCACACCCAGTTCTGTGCGTAGTACTGGGATCAAACCCAGGGTCTCATGTCTGCTTGGGAGGCACCGTAACTGAAGTGCATACCTAGTCTCATTTTAACATACTTGAAAGATAAATTATCAATGGCTATGAGATCCCCCAATATTCCCCTGACCTTCCAGAATCCCACCTGCCTTTTTCTAAACAGTTAAACACACAATCACTAGATACTATGTAGAAATTCTTACTCATGTTCCACCCTTGTGGTATAGAGTAAGAAGCCATCAAACAGGCTTAGGAGAAGCCTCTGTTCGAAGACATTTGTCACAACCAGCACAGCCTGGTAAAGGGAAATGTCATGTGATAAGGAAAATCTCAATGACCATGCTCTGATTAACTCTTTAGTAACACTACCTCACTCGTCTCCCGTGAACCCTGGCAGCCAAACACAGACACGTTCAAAAGTCCTCAGAGCCTTAGAAACGTGTGTGAGGGTGCTTGTCCCTAACTGAGATTAAAAGTCCGTACATTTTAATACTTCAAAAGTAATTTGAAGTTCCCCGGGCAGAAGCTTATCCACAGGAAGTAGTGGAGGCGCCTTCTCTTCTGGTCTCTTTGGCCTACACATCAGAAGCAAGATGCTGAAAGGAACCTCATGCTTTGGAAAGCAACCATGTGCCGCTGTCACGCTAAAGCCTGCTACCTGCAGAAGTCGGCAGACGTGGCTGCCCTGCTGAGCACAAGAGGAAGCATAAATGGGGTGTCCAGGCCGAGCAACCAAACACTGTTGGGACTGGGTGGATGGGGCACTTAAAAACTGTCCATCGCAGATTCAGACATGGATTCCACCTAGACCCAAGAGGGCAGCATACAGTTCATCTTGAGGATTTCCATCAGTCATAAAATAAATGTTGTGGTTTCAAAAACAAAAATCAAAAACAAACACTCACACCAAAAAAAAAAAAAAGAAAGACAGAGAGAGAGAGAAGGAGGGAGGGAGGAAAGAAAAGAAAAGGAAAAAAGGAATTTCAGGGGGAAAAAAATCAACAAATCGCTTCACTCAGTGTTTAGTTATGTAACTCTGCTCTCTTAGCTTTATATTTTTAGAGAAAAACTGAAGTATTATAGATAAAACTGGAAACTTCTGAAAGAACCAATTCAAAAAGGATAACTAATGTCCCCGAGGCCATCTGAAGGGCACAGTCAGACTCCAGCCTTCCTTGCTATATGGGTAATTTATCCTCTCATCTGAAGTTCCTTCAAGTCCCTTGAAATAATCACCAGCTTGATATTTAAAACACTAGCCAAAGCCCACGAGCTCAGGACTCAGGTTTACTGCCATCTTATACTAACATGCTAACCCAGGTGTAGGCTGGCAACAAGACAAAGCGGGGTCCCAAGGGCCTGACAAGTATTTCTAAATGGTTTACCAGACCTGTGGGAACTAAAAGGTGGTAACTGGAAGTCAGCGCAACCTTAGTTTACTATAATTCGATAGTTGATATTATAAAACAATTTCAAGTGACAACTTCTTGGGGCAGCATCTGTTTGCCGCTCCAAGTATCAGTGTGTGTGTGTGTGTGTGTGTGTGTGTGTGTGTGTGTGTGTCTGTGTGTGTGTGTGTGTGTGTGTGTGTCTGTGTGTGTGTGTGTGTCTGTGTCTCTGTGTGTGTGTGTGTGTCTGTGTCTCTGTGTGTGTGTGTGTGTGTGTGTGTGTCTGTGTGTGTGTGTGTGTCTGTGTGTCTGTGTGTGTGTGTGTGTGTCTCTGTGTCTCTGTGTGTGTGTGTGTGTGTCTCTGTGTTTCTCTGTGTGTGTGTGTCTGTGTGTCTGTGTCTGTGTCTGTGTGCCTGTGTCTGTGTGTCTGTATACAATCTCAGGAATCATTCCTTAGGCACTGCCTATCATTTCTGCCAGACTAAGTCTCTCACTGGCCTGGAGCTCAGCAGGTGGGCTAAGCTGCTGGGCAATGAATCCTAGAGACACATGGGTTTCTAACTCCCCACTGCTGAGATTACAAGCACACACCAACACACCTGGTTTTAAAAAACAAAACAAAAAAAAAAGTGTATGTGGGTTCTGGGAAGCAAACTCAGGTCCTCCTGCTTACAAGAGAAGCACTCTGCCAACTGAGCTATCTCTCTAGCCCTCCAACTGTTTTTACCAAGAGAAATAGGTGTGTCCCACTGGGGTGTGTCCTCTGGCTTTGTGTGATGAACTAATTCCCAAAGAACTTTTACTTTGAACGATAACTGAGTTCTCTCTTTTCACCAAGGTCTTGCTCTGACCTCAGCCCCTTCACACAGTTCTTTCTCTGCCTTCCCATCCATACAGAGTGCCTTGCTTAAAAGCCAAGAAGCCTGGGTGGGAGAGATGGCTCAGAGGTTAAGAGCACCGACTGTTCTTCCAGAGGTCCTGAGTTCAATTCCCAGCACCCACATGATGGCTCACAACCATCTGTAATGAGATCTGGCACCCACTTCTGTATACACAATAAATAAATAAATCTTTAAAAGCCAAGAAGCCATAGCTAAAATAAGCCTTACCAAAACAGCACAAATGCACAACAGTGTTTGGTTTAGTTCATATTTCATTGTCCAGACTCTAAATCCTTTGGCTTGACATGGAGAACAATTGCTTCCTGTAAAATGTCACCGCACTAGGACAGGTGAAACAGTTCCCGTGTTAACAGGATGTGTTCACCTTTCTTTAGGGGGAAAAACAAAAACAAACCATCTGTCTCATGCAGGGAAGTGTCAAGGCTGAGTAACAGCAGCGACAAACCATAGCTTGTTCAAGATGGGCAGCACTACGCTTCGTAACCCCACGCTTTTCTAAAAGTGATGTGTGTGTGTGTGTGTGTATGTGTGTGTGTGTGTGTGTGTGTGTGTGTGTGTGTGTGTGAACTTCATCCCTATCCCTCCTGACCTGAAGAGTCTCAGAATGCTTTGTCTCTGTTTCTTCTTGTCCCTCTACTCTACTCCAGTCTGGCCAGATGGAGAGATAAGGAGGTCACCAAATCTCCCTGCCTTGGACACATCCTGGAATCCATTGGAAAATCCTGGTGTGGTTTTCCTCATTTGTCTTCCTGCAAAACGTCTCCCATGTTCACGACACAGCCTTCCCCTATTCGTGACGCTGTGCACCCAACGTGTTCCCAAAACTCACCTTTCCTTCCACTAGACAGTCACTACTTTGTGTATTCCTGCCCAGTTCCCCTCTTTTCGTGGATGTGGCCACTGACCATGTTGCCCACAGCTTTATTATGGGAAAGCCTTAGCTTACAAAGCTAGCCAGGGCGGAAGGCAAATAAACCCTTGATAAATTAATGAATGCCATGACCCTATTGTTTTCCTTGCTCTTCTGTGCCACATCCTGGCCACCCTCATCGCTGCCTGGTTATATAACCCCAGAACCACCTCTCACAATATAATCTGCACTGAGGCCTGACATTTTTCCGTGTGTGTGTGTGTGTGTGTGTGTGTGTGTGTGTGTGTGTGCGCGCGTGCGTGTAGGAGGGTAGTTTCCAACTTAAACAACCAGACCAGTGCCTCAACTAGTAATGAACCTTTACGCTCAAGGAAGTGTGGACAATTTTTCTTCATTTTAAGGCCATGAAGACTATTTGGAAAACCCCAATAACTCCTTACTCCTCTCTTCTCCATTACCCATTTCACAAATTTTGTCAAAGAACACAGGGGAAGCAGGGGACATGAGAAAAGTAGGTGACATGTATCTCCGCCCCCGGCCAAGGCATTAACAGAACAGTAAATAAAAACACATCAGATGGGCTCATGCATAGCTTTCTGCTTGCAGCTTAAGGTAGAAGAAAGACTATTTGGTCCTGAGGCACTAACAGCCACACGATGGGGCCTCTTCCCCCCAGTGTCTGCCTTAGTTGGTACCCTCAAGTCCTGAGGATCTAGTAAACTGAGTCAGTCACGTTCCAGAGGTTTCCTAAGCCATCACCACTCCAAACCTCTATGGTCCCTAAGGGAAACAGACATCCCTGCTTGCTCATGCAATTCTCTGTAGTGGAGCTTTAGTGAAAATAGAGTTTAAGTTTGTGAGCCAGGAGAAAACTGAGAATTCCCCGCAAGCACAGAAGACCAAGGATATGAGAAACTTAACTTCTAGGATGGTTTTTATACTGTCAGTATTCACCCCAGGGATAGAGCTCTAGGCTCTAAAATCCCCTAAGATAGAGGCCTCTGGACAGGCCTGTGAGGGGTTTTCTAGATTAGGTGAACTGAGGTAGGCAGACTCACCTTAACCATGGGCAGCACCAACCCCCAGGCTGGAGTCCTACACTGAATAAAAAGGAGAAAGCTGGCTGAGCCCTCACATGCACTGTTCTCTGCTTCCTGACTAGACCCAATGTGACCAGCCACCTCCTGCCACCAGGAACTCCCAACTGTGACAGACTGTATCCCCATGCTGTGGGATGTCTTTCTGTATGCTGTGAATATATGTTGTTCCCACTGTTTAATAAATAAAGCTGTTTTGGCCTATGGCAAGAAAGCTCACAGCCAGCTGGGAAATCCAAGCAGAGATACAGAGAGAAGGGTAGAGTCGGAGTCAGGTGACACCATCCCACCGTCATGTAATGGCACACAGGTAAAGCCACAGAACATGTGGTGACACACAGATTCATAGAAATGGGTTGAGTTTAGTTATAAGAGCTAGCTAGCAAGAAGCTTGAGCCATAGGCCATGGCCATACAGTTTGTAATTAATATAAGCTTCTGTGTGATTATTTTATAAGCAGCTGCTGGACGCTGGTAGGAAAGATTTGTCCAGACCTCAAGGCCAGGAAGGACAAGAAAAATTTCCCACTACCTCCCCAGGAATGGTAATCCCAAATGAACACGTCTTTAAGTGGATTTTTTTCAGTCCCCACCATCCTGGCCTCTATCCCTCTAGAACTGCAAGCTCAAACAGACTCTTCCATAGATTGCTTTGGCCATGGTGTCCTATCACAGAAACAGAACAGGAACTAATGCAGAATTTCTCCTCCTTCCAAAGAAGCAGAAGGTTAACTCTTAGCTACTTCAAGCCAACCCAGAGACATAAGATCAGCTGATGGATAGAGAGAGCTTAAAATCGTTGTATTCAAGGAACTCACTTATCTCCCCAGCATCTACTGCCTTGGTCACTACTCCAAGGGATCCAGTGAGTTCAGGAGGAGCCTGTTTATTCATGCTGCATCTTCTGCTGCATCAAAGCCATTGAATAAGCTGCTTCTGAGCCAGAGAACCTGGACAACCTCCAGGGAGGTCACCCAGCTGGCCTCTCCACTCATCCTGGCCACCACTCACGTACACAGAAGCGCATCTCGTCAGGGTGGATATCCAGGAAAGGTCAGTGGGTGTCAGACCCAATTCTCCAGCAGTTGTAGCACTTAACAAACTTGAGCTCACACTATAATGGAAGGGAAGGTTCCGAACCCCTTTCAGCCTTCAGAAGGCCTGTTTTGTTAGTCAGCTTTTGGTTGCTATGAGAAATGCCTGTGATAAGCAGCTAAAGGAGATGGATCTTGGCTCACAGTTTCAAGGGTTTCATTCAGTATATGGCTTCTTGACTCTGGTGCTTTTAGGCCAGTGCAAGGCAGTACACCACAGGGAAAGCTTGTGCCACAGGAAACCATTCACCTCACGGCAGCTAGGAAAGAGAAGGGAAGGTCTGGGACTCCCATATCCCCTTCCAGGGCATGCTCCCAATTACCTAACTTCCTCATGCCTCCCAATAATGCAGGCTGGCAACTAAGCCCTTAGCGTGTGAGCAACATTTAAGATGCAAACCATGAAATCAAGGCATTAAAACAAAAAGGACTAAAATAAAGTAGAAGATGCCACAGAGGCCTTGGAGAAAACAACTAAAGCAATCATGGACACCCAGGAACTACAATTGATGGTCAACAGGTCTACAGAATCCTTGATGGAAGAAAGAACTACAAAAAAAATAGACTAATACTTTGCAGCTGTTCTCCGGGAGAAGGGGGTGCCCACCTACTGCTCCCTAAATCTGGGATGACTTTTTCAGTTGCTTGGGCCACTTGAACACGGTAGAAGCACCACTGCCCAGCTTCTGAAACTGGGCCTCCAAAGTCCTTGGCATTTTTCAGTCTTTCTCTTGGAAGCCCGAGGTGCCCTCAGAACAAGCCAGAGGTTGGGCGATGAGAGGCCAACCTCCGCCACTCCCTTCCTCTGTGTCCCAAGCTGATAACCTGATACCCAGCCTTCCCTAGAAGCACAGCTGGCTGCCCACCAATAGCTGACTCATGTGAGGACCCAGCTGAGACCAGCAAAAGAACAGTGCATCCACGTGAGCCCAGGCCAAAACACTGGTTCGGAATCTTGGTTTTTCTAAGCCAGAAAGATGTGTCATGATTTGTGATACAGGAGAAAAAAAAAGAGAGAGAGAGAGAGAAGAAACAAAAACAAAAACAGCCATACACTAGCCTCAGATTTTCTCTTCCCTCCAAAGAACCAGAAAATTAATTCTTAGCTACTCAAAGACTTAAGATCATCTGATGGATAAAGAGAGCTTAAAATTGCTCTATTCAAGGAACTCATTTATAAATAGAAGAAATGGAAGAAATGTATGTGAATAGCATTCAATTCTTCAAAGATGGGGAACCAAACCGATGATTTCTCAAACATTGCCAAGTGGGGTAATAGAAATCAGTCATAAAGTCCAAATTAAATTATCCTGGGTGAACCGTACCCTTTGCTGTCCAGGGAGGAAAGTAAATGTGCTATCTAGAATGCATAAAGGGAGTTTATTATTGGTTTCTAGGCAGAGCAGACAACACAGTGGTAAAATACACCCCTCAATAACGTCTTGCTTTCATGATCTTCCCGTGATTTCTCAGAGGTCTACTCTTCCATGTTTCCATTCCCTGTCTTTTATTAGGGTTCATACTTGATATTCTCATTATAGCCCTCAAACAAAATAACAGTAAAAGCATTTTACTAGGTGCTTTTAACATCTAGTAAAAAATACAGTGCGAATTTACTATGAATTCTCACAACTACCTCATTAGGTAAATATGATCAGACCCATTTTGTACCGCAGTAAACCGAGACTTGGGTTAGCATGCTGTTGGAATGTGTGGGAGCTAGAATTTAAACCACCAGATGTCCGATTACACGGTTAATGAATTTTACATTGTGTAATACTGTCCCTAAAGAATAATGAGACCTGAGCTTACAAGCCTGCTCGTGAGGAGGCAAAATTAAAAGGCAGTGACGACAAATAAATACAAAACTAAATACACATATGCACACGCATACATACACAGAGAGGTCAGCATGGAGAGAGAAGGGACCCTGCAGTATGCACAGCTCTCACACACATGCTCCTGACAGCCACCACCCTCCCTTCCCATTTCTATACCTGGCCACCCTCCCCCCTCTTTAAAGGGTTGGTGGTCCCTGGTCAACTGAAGCTTTTAGATTCTTTTAAAAGGTGGGTGTGTGTGTGTGTGTGTGTGTGTGTGTGTGTGTGTGTGTGTGTGTGTGTGTGTTTGCATGCGCGGATGTAGGTCAGTTCTCTCCTTCCACCTTGTTTCCAAGGCAGGGTCTCTTTTGTTTCTCTACTGCATACTCTAGGCTAGCTAGCCTGATTCTGATTCCCTTATCTCTGCCTCCCAGCTTGCCATAAGCATGCTGGAATTACAGATGCATTCCTAAGTCAGGCTATCTATCAGGCTTGACCAGCAAGCGCTGACCTACTTCATCTCTCCTTGGCCTTTTAAAATTAATCTTGCAATACACAGGCCAAGCCAGATGGGAAGCTCAAGTGATCCTCCTGCCTCAGCCTCCCCAAAAGGTAGGACCTCTAACCATGCATACCAAACCCTAGATGAAATTTGGGGGAAAATGTTGGTTTGTACACCATGATGGATACAGAACCCAAGGCGCAAGCATTCTAGGTAAGCATTTAACCATTCGGCTGCATGCCCAGCCTCATGATGCTTCTTCTCTCGCCCAGTGACTCCTCACCAGTCTCTAGACCTTGGCCATGGCCACTCGTTCCTATGCTCTGTCCCTGGAAATTCTCAGGCTCATTCTTTTGTGTTTCCTGGCAGACAGAAACAATCCCAGCAACTGCTCAGAGTCCCCTGATCTTAAGAGCCACACCCCCTAATCTGCCACTGCTCAGTGTCTTTACAGCTGACTCTTAACCTTTATGATCCATACATAGGACTCCTCTCCTAGAAGGCACCCCATCCCCTGTAACTGAATTAACTCTAGCCTTCCATCTCACCCCCCTGCCTCCCTCTCTGCACCCCACCTAACGTCAGGCCCAAAGTCAGGACTTTCAGTGGATGGCCTACTTTTCAGCCGAAAAGCCAGACCCTCGACTCACAAAGTAGCCCAGAACACTGTTGAACAACCGAACACACAATTTCACCCTGCCGACCTCAAAGCATCATGTGACTTCCTCTGATGGCCAGGGCCCTGCCTTCGACACCGCTCTGGTCGAACCTTTGAAAATGGTCATAAAGGACGAAGAGTATTTCCCCTCTCTTCTGTGCAAACCCCCACCCCCAATTAGGACCAACAGCTGCTCTCCAGGCCCCACTACCTCTCTCCCCTTCTGCCTTCTCCAAGTACCTCCCCCCACTTCCCTTGCTCTCTCTGTTCCAGCTGTATGGGGACCTCTTCAACTCCCCATCCCACCCCCACCACACGCTCAGATATTTATATATCTTGAGAACTTCTTTCCCCAGCCATCTGCCTTGACCATGTCTTCACCACCTTCAATATCTAAGAGGCCTTCCTGCCTCTTCCAACTTATGTAAACACATGCCACCACCAAGTCTGCCTTCTCACACCACACCCTGCTTTGCCATAAAAAGAGCCTCCTCCTCCTCCTGAGAAATTACGTATTTCTGGGTTTATTTCCTACCTCTCTCACTACATGTCAGCAGCCTGGAGACCATACCTTCATCCATGTGCATAACTATTGAGTCTAGTACACAAAACACAGCACAAATCTGGTACTCTCCAAATATCTACTCTAGAACTGAATCCCTCCACACTAACCTCACAAAAAAAAAAAAAGAAAGAAAGAAAGAAAGAAAAAAAAAAGCGTCACTCACAGCACACTTACTTTCTGTTAGGGCGTGCCAGCAAACCAGGTTTTGTAACTAGCCAAGTGATAATGGACCATGGAGTCTTAGGTGATATTCAGGCAGCCTCTCTCGGCTTTTTGGGTCCTCCTGAAGCTACCTCCTCCCTTCTCCAGCTCTCACCCATCCCAATGCCCTGACCCATCCCTTGCTGATCCCCAGGCTCCTCTGGTTTTTCCATTTTTACAAAGCCTCATTCCTGCAGCACTAGGCCGGACTCTACCCTCTCTGGAAGAACCCCTGCACACCTTGGCTCTGCTCTCTGGCTAGTCACAAAGGCCTGTTGAGCGATCCGCTGTGTGTTTTCTAGTAACTAATGTCAAGCCCTCGTTTTCATAGCTCAGAACTGCAGCGGCCCGTGCAGTTCCCAGGCCGGGCCCTCCTCTTCGCCTCCCCCACTCCTCCCAGGAGTTTCTAACAGCCCAAGCTCCTCTCACAGCTGTCCTAAAACAAACATCAATCCCTCTGCCTTCAGGGGACACACTCTGAATTCTGAGCGCACTGGAAATTTTTCCTGATTAATCTATGGTGTTATTGCTACCCCTGCCATCGCCTCTGTCTATGTTCTGTTTTGTTTTGTTTTCCTTGTATCAGACTAAATTTAAAAATTTCCCTAACTTCATCCTTCATGAACCATATTTATACTAGAATATCTAGATGTGGAATTCACCCAGGGTCCCCCTGGTCCTCTTGAAACCCTCCTCCCTACATTACAGACGCAGTGGGAGCCTGTGACCAGACATTACTTGATTTATTTACTTATTAAGAATTAGGTGGGGTGTGGGTGGGTGTGTGTGTGTGTGTGTGTGTGTGTGTGTGAACAACCTCAGTGGTGTTATTGGAGCCACACAGCTAATTTTATGAAACAAGGTCTCTCATTGGCCTGGAACTTGACCAGGAGGCTGGAGTGAACGGCCGGCCAGTTAGCCCCAGAGTGTCACCTGTGTCTACCTTCCCAAGCACTGGGTTAATAAATGGTACCACCATGCCTGGCTTTTTTTAAAATGTGGATTCAGGGAGTCCATCTCAGACTCTCATACTTGAAGGCCAGCACTTCTCTAAGTGATCTCTCCAGCCCCTTGATATATTTTTGTGATATTAAAATAGAAACATCTTTTATCACCCTTTCTTTTTAAACTATTTTTCTCAGTGCTTAGGGTAGTATTTGGCATATCTGTTCAAAGACAAAGAGAGAAATAAGAATTAATAAGTGATGACATCAGAAGATGAATTTGTCACAATTTGTTTTCTGGAAAGGTACACTCCTCAAAGCTCTAAGAGATCTCTCATCCCTTTAAAATCACCGTGTTAGAGAAAGCCTCACTTTACCCAGCAGCTCCCAACACAGTCCAGATCAGCCCTGTATTCTGACAGGGAAATCTTTTCCCGTGTGTTAACCCTTTCATGTCATCAGTGCAGAGAATGAAGCACCCAAGGCTCCTGATTTACCAAATGCAAGGGTTTTATGCCACTTCAAAAACTCACAGCACCACCACCTCATATCACCCCATCCCACCCCACCCACTCCCACCTTGTCCCACTCCCAGCAACCCCACGCTGAGGGACAGGAGAAGCAGATGTAATTGGAAAGGAAATCCAATACTAAATTTTCTGAAAACACTACCTACAAATTCATGACATTCTTTTTTCATTACATGACATTATTTTCTTCAGATTACAGAGAGTTACAAACCAGAAGTGAACAAAATCCACTTCTGTCACAGAGATGAACCTACTATGGAAGTGAGTTAGGCAAAGGAAGGACTCACATCCTGGCACTCTGAAAACAACCATCCCTAATCTAGGTATCAAAGGGCAAGGCGGTGAGCCCTCCCCCAACCCCGGACCACTCCTTCCTCTCTGATAAGTGACATTTTTCCAATGAGCAAGTTCAGTCTGCCTTCCTTTTGTCATTCAGACACAGAGCACACCCACATCTACACACAAATCTACTTACAATCATTGTGAGATGGAAACACAAACACTAAAAGAGAACAAAGCGAGACAGATACCTACGGAATGTTACTAGCTTAGGCATTCAATTTCTCCCACAGAATAAATAAATCAAATAAATTGAACCAAAGCAATAGAGAAGCCCTTGATTTTGAGGCCTGAGAACCCCCACTGAGATACTGGATATCACTAACATTAAAATGTTAAGACAGACCATGGGTGATTGCGTCAGCACTACCAGGTTGTCTGGAATATTTCCTTGTATCACCTTTCAAAGAACTCTGGCGTCGGGAAGCACTGATGACGCCTCTAAGGGGTGCCATGGCCCATATTCATGACCAAGGAGTAAGAACAAAGAAGCCTTCAGTGCCCAAGTGAACATTGCCACCATCTGCCACACTTTGGCGCAAATCATAAGCTCTCACCTAAACTGAATTGACGGGGTAGGGAGGCCACTCAATATCTCACTCCTCTTACAATGGTTTGGTGTCTAAAGACGCCCCAAACAAAATGCTGTTACTTGTGAGAGCAGAATCAATAAGGAGAGAAATATCCACAGACTCCATCTAATCTGATGCGGGAAATCTTAACCACTGGGGCACATCAGAATCACCGGGAGCACTCATTAAAAACACGGACACCATGTCTCTCCCCTGGAGTTTCTAATTCACTAGGTCTGTGGAGGGGCCCAAGGCTCTGCCTTTCTACCAAGTTCTCATCCCTCCCTAGAGTCTCACCAGCACACAGGGAGAACCACTGGTCACCAAAGAGAGAAACCTGATGTTCAGGATGAGGACTTAGGAGAGCAGGCACTGGGAGAGGAGTTAAATGCAACACTGGCCAGAGACAAGAGGTATGTGTGTGAACAGCCATGAGATTCTTCCAGAAAGACGAAAGATTAGAACTCACTGCATCTTATATCATCCCCGAACCGATATCGCTATATAATCCACTCATTGTGTGGTATGTGGATTATATGACCTGCTTAAATACTTCTTTAGAACTATGTTCTGATAAGCTTGCCTAACAGGATGCTCTATCAGAAAGCAGGGAAAAAGCAAAAAACAAAAGCAAATTCTGCCCACAAGGAAACCTGGAAACGCTAGGCACACTGGGCCCTGATACTTCAGAATCGTATGTTGCTTTTAGCCATGGCTCAGTGGGAAGAGGGAAAGCTTGGAACAACGGAGTCCATTGAAGAGAGGGGGGAGAAAGTTCTACTTTGAGGCTGTAAAAAGTTCAATTTGGAGGTTTTACAGAGAATAAGCAATAACATTTTGCCTCAGGCTCATGTCTGGAATAAGAAATAGTGTAAATAGGAATGCATAAGAGGCAGAAAGGAAGGCCCCCATGCAGTATGCGAGCTCTTGTGAAACCCCTTGCAAAGGCTCCATAACATTTTGGTAGCACTATAGTTCCATATCATGCCCCTGCCTCCACAGCAAGGTAATGTTCCTATTAAATATAGATTCCCAAGTGTGTGGAGATAGGCAATGTTAAGGAGAGGATAACTGAGCCCTCCAAACCTGCATGTCGAAACTCTAGCCTGCAATGGGATATTTGAAAGAGAGGCCTCAGGAGGTGCTGTGTTTATGTAAAGTCATGAAGCCCAGGGTCCTCATGACGGATTAGTGCTCTTGTAAGAAGTAACCAGAGAGCACATGCAGCATGCTCTCCCTCCTCTCTTTCCTCCCACGCTGCCCTGTCCTCCACCTGTCCTGTGAGGACACAGCAGGAAGAAGTCACATGCAAGCCAGAAAGTGGCTTTCACTAGAACCACACCATACCGGCATGCTGACCTTGGACCTTCAGCCTCCAGAACTATTGTTTCAACCACATCATCCATGGGGCTTTGCTCCTGCAGCCTGAGCTGACAGGCAGATGCAGATAATTTTAGACCAGCATGGGAGTTTGACTCTGAGTTCATAATGGAGGGTATCACCTAGTGCCAAATGTCTATCCTAAGGCCAAGGATGCAGGAAGCAAAGCCCCTCTGGAGTCTAACCTTGGTTATCCTGTCACCAGCCCTGCTAAAAAGGAAAACAATGTGGGTCTTTGTTTGAGAGCCAGCCTCCTCCCACAGCAGCTCCCTGCCTCCCCAGTTCATTCCCAGTGTGAGCTTCCAACAAGAGAAGCGCACTAGGGGTTGGGGATTTAGCTCAGTGGAAGAGCACTTGCCTAGCAAGCACAAGGCCCTGGGTTCAATCCTCAGCTCCAAAAAAAAAAAAAAAAAGGAGATGCTCACTAATGGCTCCATAGCTAGCTGCCCTTGCCATTCACTTGAACCCAAGGGGACAGTTGGTTCTGATCTTAGTCTGTATTCTAGGTGCCAAGCCCCATGCTTTCTGATGGGAGTCTAGCTTCAGTCCCTGCTTCTGAGATCAGCACCCACCTTCCAAATTTCCATCCTTTCTGGTAGCCTGCCCTAAACTCCATCCCAAAGGTCAGTCTCATTTTGGTTACCTGCATGAAATGCCAGCCATTCACCTGGGACTTCCCAGGTCCAAACATTGGCCAGGACATCATGTAAGTACCCCGAATGGTCACCCATTGCTGAGCACTAGCTGTGTGCCAGGATCTTTGCTTTGGGATGTATTTTTCCTAATCTTTAACCCAGCACTGCAAGGTTGATAGGACTCTTCTCATTGTGGGAGAAGAGCACTTGAGGTTAATCATACCAGACGGCCACTCAGTAAAGACTTTTAAAAGCCCACACTTTCCTGATACACCATGGTACCGCTTGCTTCTTCCTGTACATCCAATTCCCTCCTGTTCTCCACTGATGGTGCCACCCTGGACTAGAGCTGATGACCTGTATGTCATGCAGTCTCTTCAGCACACAGGGACATGTAAGTCTATGTGCATTAGGATGAGTTAGTGGAAAGAGGGGGAAAGAGAGAGCCGGGGAAAGGGAAGAATGAAAAATGAAGATGGGAGATGGGGGGAAAAAAAGCAAGAAAAGAGTAGAATCGAGAAGGAAAAAGAAGGTGTGGCACCCAGTGAGAGAACAAGTGTCACTAAGGCCACTGTGTGGTCAGAAGGGGCAGAGGGCTACAGTCTGGAACCACAGCAGCACCTGCAGTCTTCACAGCAGCAAAGGAAAATGGTTCCTGGCTGGAGATGAAGAAGCCCATGACAATCAAGTAGGTAAATCTGATTTGTGTATTGAGTAAAACAAGAAACATCAATAAAGGGCATTTTGGGGATAACTGGAACAATTTGAACATGGACACAAAAGCTAACAGAGTAAAACTTTTTGAGCAATATGACTTTCATTGAAATTATTTAAGGAAATGTCTTGGATCCCCAAAGACACTTGCTAAGCATTCTGGGGTGATGTCATTTTGTCTCAATGAGCTTTCAAAGGGTCACTAAGCAAATAAATAAATAATAAACAAACAAACAAACAAACATCTGTAACATAATCCCTATACCTAAGGGCCAGGGGGAAAAAATCACAGAAGAAGAGGAGACAAAAAAGATTGTAAGAGCCAGGAACGCAGGAAGCCTGCTGCCAGCTAGTGTCCTCAAAACCTGATAGAGAAGCTACATCAATGAAGCCTCAACAATATGGCTGCCTACGCAAGACCTACAGAATGACACCACCAGCTGGCATGCCAATGTGGAAGCGGAAATGCCTTCATCTAGGGAAAGTACCACCCCTAAATGAAGAGCTACAGACAGGTAATGGCTGATGAGAGAAGAACCATCCTTCAGGGATGGGATCCCTACATAGGTTAGCCAATCCCACTCGGTCGGCCTTGGACAAGTACATCCAAGCAATTATAAATATATGCAGTAGGCTGTACACACACGTGTCTCTATATGTAACAATAATAAAAAAAGAGGACAAGGTCAGGAATTTAGAAGGGTGGCCATGGGAAGAACTGGAAGTGGGAGAGAGGGGCCAGAATGACAGAGATGTGGTTTTCATGTATGAGGTTCTCAAAAAAATTTTAATTAGTAAAAAAGAAAATAGGCCCCTATAGACACACATAGAAAGACACAGAGATAAGCTAAGGTGATAAGTATTAGCAACTGGAGAATTTAGTTGAAAAACAGGCATCTCCATTGCAGTGGGCTTTTGTTTGCTTTTTGTTTTTCAAAATTCATATTACTTCTATTTATTTACGTGGGGGGGGTGAGGGCCCCTGGGTGCCAGGGTGTAGAGCTTAGAGGACACATTGAAGCAGTGAGCTCTCTCCTTCCATCATGTGTATCCCAGGCTCAAACTCAGGTTGTTAGGCTTGGCATCAAGTGGCTTTTCCTCCTGGCCCTGAAGCGCTGTTTATATGACTTCCCACAGGTTTGAGCTTTTTCAAAATGAAAAACTTAAGGAGGGCTGGATAGATTGCTTAGTGATTAAGAGCACTTGCTGTTCTCTTAGAGGAGCCGGGTTTAGTGTCTAGTACCCACACTGTGGCTCACAACTGTCAGCAACTCCAGTCTATGGATTGCCTGAACCTGGGTCACTCACGGCTCTCAATGGCGGCGGAGCCATCTCTCTGTCTTCGCTAAGGCACCTTTAACACTCGAGTAGGATCCTGCATCTCAACCAAAGCTTTGTATAAGTTCTTACAACCTTTATCTTCTGTTTCACATTCTGAACAAAGCCCATGTAATAGAGAAACCATAAGAGAAAGAAGAAAAGTGTGGGGGATGGGGGCTTCCACAGGTAAGTGGGCAGCCTCTGGAATGAGGGGGATGGCTTAGGGTGAAACCCAGTTTTCCAAACAGATTTCTCCTTGTGGCGGGGGAATAGGCCAAGGGCCTAGAGAGCAGACTTCAGCCCTCTCTCTCCAAGTCAGGGCCTGGCTGCCTGGGAGTGCAGCCCAGACAGAGCACATTCCACAGGGCTGGAGGGTGGGCATGAGGCCAGCAGGACCGTTAAACACCACTTGTCTGGAACCAACAGCATGTGCCTTGTTCTGAGACCAGCTTTCTCCTTCAGCCATGCCTTCAGTTTACAGGAGCTCCCCAAACACCAAGCATACACACCTAGCCCCAGTCACTTTAGAACTGTGTGCCCCACTGTGAGATTCTGGGAATACCCACACTTCTAAAAGACCTGGAGGACTGCAGGCCTCCAACCTCAGCATGATCTAAGCCCCTAAATAAAGTAGTGTGATTTCTGAGAGCTGAACACAAACTAGAAAGAAAATAATCAAATCTACATAGAGTTTAGCATTGCTTGCTTATTCTAAGAGTTTGAGTTATGTCAAAAATTGGAGGGCAGAGAAGGTGCTATGTGGGATTTATGGGGTTGTGGGAGGGCAGTCAAGCAGAACTCACTTTATGTGACAATGTGCTAGTGTACACAGAACTCATGGCCTCAGCGCATGGCCTGGATTGCCTTCCCTGTGGCAAACTGCCTTGCCTTAACCCTCGGCTTCTCAGATATTCTCAGAAAAGCCACCGAGTATGTCTACTTCAAATTCTGACAGTTCTCACCTTCTGAACTTATTAGTTAGAAACAAAGACAATGGATTGCAAAGGGCAAAATATGGAAATGACCGAACATTATAAGTGGGAATTAATTAAGAAATTACAAAGGATGGATACAGGCATTAAAAAGGAGAGGTAAGTATTGAAGTAGGAAGGTTTCTATTACTGAACAAAAGGATTGCAGCCCAACAGACGTGAGACGATTACAGATCACAGCCCTGTCAGAGACGTTCACAGAAAGCAGTGGCTAACGGTCTACTGAAATAAGCGGTGGCTGATGGTCTATCGGAATAAGCTGGGGGAAGTAGATAATGAATTTTTGAGGGATGCAGGGCTTCCCCTTTTAGTTCTATGGCGAGGTAGTACTTTTTATAATAAACAGTAATGACAGATTCTTTTTCTAGCTAAGAAATTGGGAAAAGCAAGAATCTAGATAGAATAAGGAGATTTCTTATTTGGAATTCCATGCACATCTGCGGGAAGTAAACACTAAAGCCCATGTAATATCCATGGACAAATACTTGTGCTCTCCTACCAGCAGGTACCCAGATGGAAACCCTGGCAACAGAGTCCTCCTGCTTGATTTGAGGAACATCCCCAACCCCAGTGCAGACAGGAAGAAGGCTCATTCTCTCCCCCTCCCTCCCTCTGTCCCTTTTTACTTTCTTTTTTTTCTTCCCGAGACAGGGTTTCTCTGTGTAGCTTTGGAGCCTGTCCTGGAACTCACTCTGTAGCTCGGGCTGGCTTTGAACTCACAGAGATCCGCCTGGCTCTGCCTCCTGAGTGCTGGGATTAAAGGCGTGTGCCACCACCGCCCGGCTGACCCTCCCTCCTTTTTTCCCTCCCTCCCTTCAGAAACTTAAAACAGTGAAGCTGGTCCTGAAAACTTAAAGTGGATTAAACTCCTTCAGCTAATGTTGGCCTGAGTGTTGCAGACAGAACTGCTCCCTCCTAGGTTTGCCTCATGCAGAAGACTTGGGTCCACCAAAAAATCCCTAAGCTCAAAGGGACTAGGGTTTAAAAGCAGTGAACCGTGAGGAAATAGTTTAATACTGCAGAAAGCCATACAGTTTCCTCAACAACCCAGGGGTACCAAGTCTCTTTGAAAAGCACAATGGGAAGCCAAACAGCTCTGGGGAGCTGGAGAACCAACCTCACCATAAGTCACAGTCTACTGTGCTCCTCAGAAGGAGCAAGCAGCGGACAGTGACAGGAGATGCCTCCACCCCGAGAACAGGCAGACCTTGCTACACAGGTGAGTGACTTTCCCAGACTTACTCAGGAGATCTGAGATACATGTGCCAAGGGCCAGGCAGGAAAGCATGGGAGTGAGTGGCAAGAGGGGGCCTCCACCAGCCTTACAGTTCAGTCTTAAATCTGCCTCTTACAAACCTACACAAGTACTGTGGCATCAGCTATCGATACTGAGCATGTACCCAATGACTCCCTTCTACACAGACATTTCAGCTCCCCCCAAAGTTTACAGTGCAAATTGTCGTCTGATTTCTAGCTATCTGAGAACATTTTATGAAACAGCACTGTGCATTCCGAGGAGTAATTCCTTAAGCCAGTGATTTAGGCATCACGGACTCCGATGGGAAGAATCATTTATGCAACAAATCTTTCTGAGGGCTGGGCACAGCGGTGGGCAGCGGTGATGGAAAGGGAAGAGAGCCCTGCTCTACCGGAACTCACATTAACAGCAGACAAAATGTCAATCAAATAAGGGACAGCCAGAAAGACAGCACACCAGAGCCTCTCCCTCTTCTTAGGCAAGCGCCCTGAGTATTTGCTTATGCCTTGAGCTAGACCAGAAGGGCAAGTACCTGTTAACTGATCAAAGGAAAAGGTAGAAGCATCCAAACACAGGCACCAGGTGCAAAGGCCCCAGCACAATAAGGAATATGTTTAAAGACCTTTAAGAAAGGAGAATGGGAAGGGGCTGGAGAGATGACATCTCAGCGGTTAAGAGCACTTGATACAGAGGACCTGGGCTGGCTTCCGAACACACACATGGCAGCTCACAACCACCTGTAACTCCAGTTCCAGGGGCTCCAATGCCCTCTTCAGGCCTCTGCTGGCACTGCATGCATGTAGTACCATGTACTTAAAGCAGACAAACATTCATGTACATAAAATACAATAAAAAAAGAAAAAAGAAAGAAAAAGTAGCTCCTGTCTGAGAACAGAGATTACTGAGGTCACCCACAGAGGATGCTCTAGGCCTCACTGGGTGCCATGTTTCTATTCTAACAGCCATGTAAAAGCCACTGTAGAATTAAAGGGATGACGGTGACATACTCAGAGCCACAGCCTGAAAGATTTCTTACAAATCCGAGGGAGACAGGGAGTAGAGAAGCCAGAACACATTTCCAGAGACCTGCTCACAGGCTCCTCTGCTAGAGAACCAGGCTCACCATGTCCTACCAAGGTGTCCAGGGGAAGTAGCCAGTAGTCACGAAGGAAGGTTACAGACCTGTGGGAACAACGGGATTTAAGGGGGAGATGACATCAAGGGCAGGTGCTGGATGCTGGTCTGTGCACGTGGAGAGATGACCTCTCTGTTTGTTCAGATGGGAGATGGGTCTGGGGCAATGCTACAAAGGAGAAGCATCACACGTTTAGGCTTGGAGAGATTTAGATTTGGACTGCCTGATGCAGGGCTACACTGGCGACTGGGTGATCAGACTTGGTAGAGAGACCCAGGCTAAAGAGGTAATGAGGTGTCCGTCCTCTGTAGACAGATGATGACCAGAACAACAAAAGTGACAGTGAGAAGAAGCATGTCACCGTCGAGACATCCAGCCTTTCTAGAAGACTGGATGAAAGAAAGGAGATAGTGTTAATGGGTGTGATTTATAAACAGTAAAGCTCTTTAAAAAAAAAAAAAAACAAAAAAAATCAGTTACTCCAACAGCTGAGAGGAACTGGCAAGGAAGCTTTCTCTGTGTTTTCTAGATAGAGACGTTGATAAGGCTGCAGGTCAGGCTTCCCAAGGCCATTCACTGCACGAACCCAGCCAGAGTTTAACTGGTAAGAGAGCTCCAAAAAGGCCAGGGAACAGTCCCTCTGAGCTCCAAGGAGGCTCCAGGAAGGGGGCTGAAAGTTCCGCAGCAGCAGCAGCAGCAGCAGCAGGGGAGTTCTTTTCCAGAACCCTCAAGTGAGCCCCATACTTAGGCCTCCACCAACAAGCTGACTGCAGCTCCTGGGCCCCCGCTGACACACTGTAACCTCACATCTGCAATCCTCTGGCCTGCCTCCATCTCTTAAAGGGCCTTTGTCCCTTGTTCCCCAGGCTCCAGGGCAGGACAGAAGGGCCTTTGCTTCTGCACTCTGTAAAAGCAGAAGTCAGGGGAGCCAGGGAGCTGGGAGGAGGGGTTGTGTGGGTGGGGGTTGGGAGGATGAAGAGCCGACAAGAGTGAAGGGCACACAAGGGTGAAGGGCACAGGACACTGCTCTCCTTCGGGTACTGTTCCTTCTACAGACCCTTGACACTCCATTTAAAGAGGAGGAAGGAGGCCATCAAGAGTTACATAAGACAGGCTTGGAGACACATCTGCTGGAATTAAAAGTGGCTTCATTCTCAGAACAGTACCCAGAGAACAGTACTCAGAGTCATTCTGCCCAGCTGGATAAACGGAGGGTAATTCACTGAGAGACACTGAGTGGGAGGCTGGGCCAAACGGCCCTCTGTGGTTCCTCTCGCTCTGTGTTCTACTCCCACATGTGAGAACCAGATGTTTCCCAGACATCGACTCTGCTGAAGGAGTCAGCCTCTTCCAAAACATCCATTCTCTCTATGTGGATCCCTGATACTCAGAGCTCTGATTGAGCAAGCTTTGGCTTCAGCAGGGATATGTGATCAACCAAGAGTCTCCTACCTCCTCCTCTCCAGGGCTTTCTTAGGTTCCTTCCCCAAATGTTAAGTAATGCCCCGCCCCCCCCCAACCTGCAGCCACCAGGCTTGTGCTCAGACCTCTGCTCCAATACTCCTTCTCCATAAAGCTGGTGCAGTTGCTCTCCCTTCATCTCAACTCTCAAGCTTTGCAGGAATCGGCCCCAGATGTCATGCTCTAAATATCTCACAGTCGTGGGCACCATTTCATGCCTTAGTCTAGGGATCGTCCTCTGGAGAAGTGTGGTATGTTTCCCCATCATTCTCATTGGGAAAATGTAAATTACAGAGAAGTTGAGGGGGTGGGGGGTTGTAATCCTGCATGCCTACTGCCTAAGACAGTGGTTCTCAACCTGTGGTCACGACCCCTTGGGGGTGGGTGTCAAGCGATATCAGGTATCAGATATCTTACATATCAGAGTGTTCACACTATCATTCATAACAGCAGAGCTACAGTTGTGAAGAAGCAACAAAAACAATTGTATGGCTGGGGGGTCACCCCAACCTGAGGAACTGTGGTAAAGGGTGGCAGCATTAGGAAGGTTGAGAACCACTGGCCCGAGGGCTAGCAATAACATTTCATTGTTCTTACCTGTCACAAATCTATCTATTCTATAGGAGCCAAGCAGCCTGGGGGTGGGGGGCAGGTTTCACCAAACACATAATCACTACCACAAACAAAACACAAGGACTCGTGGCGAGGAGTTTCAGGGGAGCATTGCCCTTTATCCCAGACATTCAGGTCCATAGACACCCCCTAAGTGCCTGCCCTTGGATATGGCCACTGCCTTGGTACCGCACTCCCTCCTCGACCATCTTTCCCCCCTCAGGCTACCTCTCACCCACAGAGCAAGGCTGCGGGGAAGTAGGGTGACAGAGCTGCTAGAATGTCACCAAGGGAGACGCCTGCTTAGGTTTACTAGACCCCAGAGGATCCTAACCCCAGATGCTTTACATGACAGGAGCAGCGGCCACCCAGTTCCCCTCAGAGACCCTCAACGCACAGAGGAAAGGGGACTCCAAGAGCACAGGACACACCAGGAGAAGTAGGTAAAATTCACAGGGGGCTCGGAAAGAATGAGAAGCTATGACTTGGGGGGGGGGAGGCTTCATATAATCCATTGGGCATCTGATTGAACCATTAGCAACAATTTCAGGATGACCCAGACAATTTCATGGTGAAGGTGATAAATGATGGATAGATTATAATTGGCAGATAGGTAGAGATATAGAGAGGTAAGAAAGAAGTTGATTGATGATAGGCAGGTAGATGACTGATGTTTAACAGAAGAAAGGAAAAACAGGAAGGAAGGTAACATGGTAGACAGGACAGACAGATGGAGACAGGGTCGGTAGACAGACAGACAGACAGAATAGATAGATACAGACATAGATAAATCAGCAATATAGATGGATGGATAGACAGGATAGGCAGACAGACAGATACATACATAGATAAATCAACAGGATGGATGTATAGATAGACAGGCTGACAGATAATCATATATAACAACAAACACGCTTTGATTTGTTGACAAAGACATGGAGAAGCAGTTTCTAGGAACACTTCATACTTTGGACATAACCTCCTGACAGTTGCAAGGTTACTTCTCTTCCTCCTCAGAAGTAATCTCAATTTGTCTTCATGCCAACTTCATGAAACGAAAACCACTATTATCACTGCCTGTTATAAATGAGGCCAAAATAAATAAAATTACTCAAGACCACTAAACTCAGCAAACCCAAAACTGAAAAGGTCCTGACTTCAGGCCACTTTTCTCCAATTTCAAACCACTTTACAGAAAATCTAACATCAGGTAGAATAGGATGATCACTCTAAAAAGACTTTGCAACAGACAAACACAGGCTTGCAAAGTGTTTTGTGCAAAGGAAGAAAGACGCCCCGCCATCATTTCTGGGTCCAGTCTTAGGAGACTTCCAGTCAGTTGCACAGTAACGCTTTTTATGAAACATGGAGAGACTGCAGTCTGTGGCTGGCTAGAGCTCTGCCCAGTTTGGTTTATGCAGGTAAAACATATGCTTCATTTCTGTGACTTTTCCAACATCTCCAACTTTCCCCTGGATAGACTCCAAGACATCCCTCCATGGCCTTTTCTCACAATTGTTGGCAGACTGTTGAGGGGGCCAACTTTTAGGAAGCAAAATCTTTTTTTTTTTTTTGAGCTGAGGATTGAACCCAGGGCCTTGCGCTTGCTAGGCGAGCGCTCTACCACTGAGCGAAATCCCCAACCCCGCAAAATCTTTTGCACACGAAAAACCTGCACTTTGATTCAGCTCCCCTGGCATCTCAGGGTTCAAATGCTGGATAGGGCAGCAAGGGAGCTGAGGGGTTGCTGCTTCCTGTGAACAGATCCTAAGCACTCACTCCTGAGCTCCTCGGCCACCTTTCCTGTATCTGTCAGGTTCATGAGGGTTGTCTGTGGGAGCCAGAGATAGGAGGAGGAAACGCTAGGGCCCTGCACCTGTCACCTGTACATGCCTATCACAGCTCCCGGACACTTTATCTGTCTTCTCTTATAATACCGTTTCGCTTGAGTTTCCTGCTTCCACCTTGTGAGGTCAGGACAGGGCAAACTCTGCAGGCAGGCTGAGCAACACAGAGCCAGGTGAGGCCATCAGTTCAAGCTATCAAAAAGTACAAGGGGTACAGTCCTGTCAGACTGATTTCAAAAGAACACCGACCAGATTCTTGCCTTGACACATGCTGGGGTTTTGAGCGGACAGAACTGGTCAAGAAGGGATTGGGAAGAACCCAATGCAGATGACGAGCTGACCCTGAAGGTGGCATTCTCCAGGTGAGTCAGTTTGCTAAACTCCCTCTAGCGTCATCTGGCCTCGGGATCTGATGCACTGAGGAATGCCGAGGGTCCAGGAAGCCACATGCCAGGGTGGGCAGACTTTCAGAAGGCTCAGCCAGCAGTTCGCAAATTTAACAAGCACAGACTCACAGGTAAAGTAGGCTCTCACCCCTCAGCAAAGAAACGCCTCTTTGCAACAGAAGGAGGCCATCAGAGGTAAAACACACACACACACACACACACACACACACACACACACACGATTAAAACACAAGAGAACACGCGATCACGTGCCCAGCCCCACCTGATCCATCTACACACAACTCCTGCACCCAAGACTCGGAGCATGGCAGACGAGGGTGGAAAGACTGTACGAGCCAGGAACAAGATGTCAGCTGCGAGACTCCATCAACGAAAGGAAAGAGGCCCAGGGCCGTGAATTTGAGAGAACAGGACAGGTTAAGGGAGAAAAAGGAAAGCAGGGAAATGATATATTTATACTTTAATTAACAAAAAATATTTCAAAGTATCAAAACTCAATGACCAGAATATGGGGAAACTGCTCAACTTAATCTACCTATATCCCCAAAGTACACAGCATCTATTTATGGTATTCGTGTATATTTATCTGCAGCAATTCAATGGGTTTTTTCCTGTTGCAAAGTACTTACGTAGGCATTACTTTAGTAACAATTCATATGTATAGTGGAAAAAATGTTAACATGGTCTGGGATCCTGTGAGAAAGATGAACTCCCAAAAGCCACCGAACCCAAATCTGAGGCTGGACACCAATGTCACTGTTTTCTAAGCTCCTAGGTGGTTGTGACCTGCATGCAAGAGTGAGCACCGCTGCTGTAGACGGTGAGGAAGTCAGAGTGGAACAACTCCACAGCTCCAAAAGGGCTGGAGTCAGCCAAGGAGGTGACCAGAGGCCCAATTAAGAAGGAGCCACCCAGCAGGGGACCCCCTAGGCCTAGATAAGTGCAGCTGGAGAAGAGGGAAGGAGGGGAAATGGCTGGTGCCCAGGGCTCGCTCCAAGCTTACAGACATCTGTACAGAGCAGCTGAGTTTCATGTGTCCATCCTGTAAGTCCAGCTCCAAAAATACACAGCAGAGATCTCTTAACTGGGGCTGAAAGCCTGGTGGGGGTATTTCAACTGAGCAGAGTGAGGGACAGGAAGGGCAAAAAGGGAAAGAAATTATCCACCCAGTCATCAATCAGACACCTCATCCATCCCTAACTTGAAGAGCGCCTAACTCCTTCCTTCACCGTCCCTAATGTTTATTCATTAGCCCCCCCCCCCCCCCGTCTTGCTGCCCGCAGTGTTTATTTATTAGTGTCCTCCACCCCCACCCCCAGTGCATGCTTGCACACGCTCCCTGCTTCTTGCACAGTGTGGTTCCTCCTCTAGTCCTAGCTATCCCATACACCCAGGATGAAAATCATACAGTTTCCATACACCAGAGAGAAATCCACCCCACCAGGTAAAAATACACACCTTGTAGGTGATACCCTCCAAAACGCTGTGGACGCCAAGTCCTTCATGAAAGCGGAGGCTCTAAGAGAAGAAGAAACCCAAGTTCAAGGCTACTAGAAACAGAAGCAAAGACTCAGTCCAGAGAAGAAGGGAAAGGCGGGCCCAAGAGCAAGGAAGGAGTGCAAAGAGAACAGAGGAAGAGAGAGAAAGGAAAGAGCAATGGCCTTATGGGAAAGGCAGGTGGGGATGGTGGCAAACGCCTCCTGCATGCTTCAGGGACTTTGGAGTGTCCTGGGAGCAGGGGTGACTCAGCCCTCAGCCAGGCTTGAAGTCTCTGAATCTACACTCTTCGAGTGCATTCCTGTGTGCCAGGTTTGGAAAGGTTTTTAAATGACTTGAAGGAGACTTAATAATTCGAGGTCAAATAAAATTCAAAGTGGGTGTAGAAAAGAATCCGCAATGCCAAGAACAAGAACAGGATTAAAAATAAGCGCAAGACTGGAAAATACTCCAGTGTATCTGCACCACAATCAGCTCAGAAAAGTCCACTGATGCTCCAAATTGGTGAGACTGGCACAGCCAACTAGCCAGGGTCCGAGTACTGGACCGGAGGGGAAACAACAGCTTCACTCAGGGAAGTATGAGTGAGCACGGAGCCAGAGCCCACCACTGATGGTCAGAAAGGTCACTTCCAGCGTATGTCTCCGTTGAGTAAGAATCCTGAGATTCTGATGATGTAACATGGCTGCTTCTTTTACTTTTTAAAAGAAAAAAACATTCACTCCAAAAAAAGCAAAGTCTAAGGATTAGATTTGAGTACAGATGTTCAGTGCATGGCATAGCTTGCTGATGTGTGTCTCTCTGGTCCTTGGGCCATAAGCTCTCGCCTGTCAATAGCCAGGGTCTAATGGATGCCTAGCAGCAATAGAAAGCAGAGCTTCTGGAAGATGCTCTATAGGACAGAGCAGTCACAGCAGGGCCTGATGCATGCATAAAGGACACTAGTGGTAGACTCATTCTACAGTTTAGGACAACTTTTAGAGTTGCGTGGCTCAAGCCCACATTTTCAGAATTTCACGAAAGATGCCGATACACAGTACACATCCAATATCCTAAAGAGCATTTCCAGAGGGTCCCATCCAATATGAGTCTCAGACCAGTTTGAGAGCCACTGGGTGGTAGTCCCCTGGGTACTCTACCACCCCTGAGCACTGGCAGCTCAGGCTACTCTTACAGGAAAAACAAACCAGGTTTCTCTCCAGCTGGCTAGGGCACTGTTTCCAACCAACAAAGCTGCTTACCCTCAAAGCAGGATTTCCCTATACCACATAGGGGAGCTTCACAACCCCCTGTTCCAACCCCCCCTACCCACACACACACACAGAGAGAGAGAGAGAGAGAGAGAGAGAGAGAGAGAGAGAGAGAGAGAGAGAGAGAGAGGGAACACATCTGGGCATGACTACTCTGACTCCATGGCCTTTCTTTCTTCTGTCATTGACCTCTTCTGTGTTTCTCCCATGCAACTGTGACTGTAGGCCTTCCTAGCTTGCACTCCTCAAGGGCAGGGCTGAGTCTTACAACAGCTTTTGTGATCATTCCAGAAGGCCAGATTCCAGGCCCTGCACTCAGAGGCGGCCCCTTAATTATTGTTGGCCAGCTGCTTTTCCTGAGAAAGCATAATCAGGCCTTTTGATTCCTACACACACACACCGCCTGTTCCCTGCTAGCCACCTCTCCACTGGAAAAGAACCTCTTAGTCCACACACGTTCCAGTCAGTTAAGAGATCAGGACATAAGCACCCACCCAGGAGTGTCAAAAGTACCACTGAGGATTCACCATGCCACGCCCAGAAGCAAGAGAAGAAAATGAAACAGTTCCCTTATCTGTGGGGTGAAAGGGCCATGATCAGCTGACAGGTCATCTCCAGACCATTGACTCTAGAAGCATGGTCAAATGCTACTCTGATGCAACAGACACTGACCATGAAATATCCACCCTTCCCTTTCGCTGGCGCGCGCGCGCGCGCGCACACACACACACACACACACACACACACACACACACACACACACACGAGGTTCTGTTCTGGGCAGGAAGGCACTCAGCTACAATAAAGACCTCCTGGTCACTCTTTCAGATAGAGATGGCCAAGGAAAGGCAAATGGGATTCTGTTGAAGGTCTTGGAGGAATCCTTGGCTTCTCAATTCAGGCTTTCCTGCTCCACCTTTCCACTTCCACCAGCGAGGCCAAGGATGGGCAGCTGAATTTGCAGTCATAAAAACAAACATCCCTCTGCTAAAGATGGAAGAATAAGTGCAAAGGGAAATTCCAGGCCCCCTGAACACTGGCCAGTGGCATCAGCAGGTTCTTACCTGTTTAAATAGCTGAACTTTCAAGACAGTCATCCATGTGCTTGTGATTACAGTTTTTAAATTGTGACTAGTATGTTTTTTTGTTTTATGTTTCCAAAAGCAAAATGAGTTTTTAGCTGAAGTGAGTTTCTCAGCTGAGCAATGTGAAGAAGAGAAGTCTCTCAACCAGGATAGTTCTCCTTTGGTTGGCAAAGACCAAAGGACAAACTTTCCCACGAAAAGTGTCTACATTTCCTGAAAGACCAAAGACATCAAAAAGCCTCCAAAAATCGTAAATGTTGTGCTGTAATGGAGTTCCACAAAGAACTGTTGAGTAGCTGGTTAAGAGATGTCAGCCTGCACAGCGAAGGCCTCGCTCTTTCATAGCCAACCCCATGGTCAACGGTGATATTCTAGGGAAAATAAAAAGTGTGACTGCCAGGAGAGAGAGAAATTTAGACACGGGTTTCTCAAAGCTTCTTCCCAAAGCTCTGTCGAACTGACCAAAGTCATATGACACCATGGAAAGGGTCCATCCACCTGGCTGAGTCTGCGAATTCCTGTTGGAGAATGGAGTCCCGACAGGTCCAAATGAAAGGAAAGACAGATGCCATCTGAGAGCCCAGGTCTCAGGAGGCTCTCTGAGGAAGAGGATCACTCACCTTTCATGAATATGTATTTATTAATTTTGACAGGCTGTAACCCCGGCTGACCTCTAAGTGTGGTGACCCTCTTACCCTGCCTCCCTAGTGCTTGGATTGGAGGCATGTATTACCACTCCAGGCTACTTTTATGAACTTCTTCAGAAAGCCCACGAACTGAATGCAGTCCAGGCCGGAGGGACTCCATGTAGCTTCCTTGTCCTCCCTCATGCTTCTCAATGGCATGGCTGAGTCGCTCTGCTGGGAAGCTGGGAGTGAGTGGGTAGAGTCACGAAATGGAGAGGCTATGAGCTTTGTGAAGCCACGGGTTGTGCCTACCTGGGCCACTCAGTGACATGTTCATGGTTCCCTCGCCCACTCTCCTCATGCTAACAGATTCTTGACTAGACCACTACTGGCAAGGAAAGCTATTTATGTAAGAAAAACACAAAGTTGGTCATCTCAGTGTCCAGCAACGGGCAGTTGTTGCAGAGGCTGGCAGGCATATGGAATGGGCTGTTCCCTTCCTGTTCCCTCCTGTAACTTCAAGAATACAAACACCTGCCTCAACCCTCCCCCACCAAAACTCAGAGAATTTCAGTTTCTCAGGAGCAGGTGCCTCAGAAATAGAAGTGTGAATTCAGTCATGCAAATCACCAAAGGGCCTGGAGCCCAAGAGGATTCAGGAGGGAGCCAAAGAAACTCCCAGCATCTCTATATTTCCCTCAGAGTCTGCTCACAACTGAGTCACAATACACAGACCCTGTTCTGTTTATTGATCTTTTCACCGTAAGTTCATAATTCAACAAATTTTCTTCCTATGTCTGTCTGAAATTACTGAAATAGGAAACTAGAGGGAAGGAACTTGGTCCCTTCTGAGAATCAAGTAGCTTGGTGCCAGGCACAACAGTAGACATTTGCTCCATGTCAACTTTTCTCCCTCATAGCCTAGTGAAATAGCCTCAGAAAGACACTCAGGGTTTAGACAGCCAGACCACACTCACTTATGACATCTACCCATCATTCAACCACTTTCTTGGAGAGCTACAAAGTGTCCAAGACTGTTCTGGAAGTTGGGGACCCCACAGTGATTAAACATATGGAGATATGCTTTCATGGTGTTTATTCTTTATCGGAGGAAGTACCTAGTCAACCATAATTCTTAGAGATTTCCATCAAGTGCGCCATGGAGCACCCCAGCTCCAGTCACGTGGTTGGGAATGGGAGCCAGCAGTGGAAGCTGGAGCCCACACTACTTGAGGGGGAACCCTCTAGCTGTGACTAGATTCATCCAAGACTTTGGGGCATCTTACGGACACGATAATCTTCTCTGTGTCACAACAGCAGAGCTTAAACACTCTCAACCGTTTGTCAATGACCATCAGGGCTGTGAAGATGTGTGGAAGCCAAAATCCCACTTCCACTTCTCTTTCCCCAGGGCCGAGCCATCTGCAGACAACAGAGCAAACAGAATCAGGAAGAAATGGAACAAGAAAGCCCAAACTTCATCTTTCTTGGTCCACCTGACCTTCCTGCTGGTCCGGTTCCTTCCCATAAATCAAAGGTAACACTAAAGAACCTCACGTTCCTCACCAAAGGAATTGCTGCTGGCAGCTACATGTCTGCCTCTCTTTCTCACCATACAAGAAAAATGTGCACCTCCAGATTGTCAGGGTCACTGAGTACGTTGATATAGCCCATGATGCTCTGAACCCAAGGGAGGGCAGACCTGTTTCCATGTGGGTTTGGTCCTGGTCTCACCCCATTGCTGCCCCTCCTCCCACCTCAGCTTTCCAGGGCTCCCAAATGTGGGTCACAGCCTGCAGCAAGAATCCTGGAAAGAAAACTGGCAAACCCAGAACAGAACAAGAAAAACGACTTCGAGCAGCACCTCCCAAATGAATGCACGGCCAGGCAGGCAGCTAAAAGTCAGAGTGGCAAAGCCTGGCTCGGGAAGTCTTTGGTCTTATGTAAATATCCTCCACCATAATTGTATATAAATTCTCTGGTAGATTCCAGTCCCTTTTGTAAAGGATGGTATAGAGTGACTAAGATATCTGGAATGGAAACGAGGAGGAAAACACTCTAACTTTTCAGCTGCTCTCTACTGAAATCCACAGGTCTGCACCTGGGTGTTTGAGCAAGCCCTTGTCAACATAAAGGGAGAGCAACATGTGTATGCCAACAAGCCTAAGGCTCTCATAGGCCAACCCAGATTCCTGCTGGTTGGATGGGGAAAATCGTTATGACTGATCTTAAGATACAAAGTTAAAGTGAAATGCAGCCACAGGCAACCCCCGCTGATGAAGCCCAGGTCTACAGTGTGACAGGAGGGGCTATCAAGTGAAGGAGATTGGAATGCCAGGGCAAGGGCTCCAGAAAGTTCCTGTACCTGCACTCAGTTTTGCTATGTACCCATAACTGCTTAAAAAAAAAAATAGAGTCAGGGGCTGGAGAGAAGGCTCAGAGGTTAAGAGCAATTGCTGCTCTTGCAGAGGACCTGGGTTAGGTTCCCAGCACCCACATGGCAGCTCACAACTGTCTGTAACTCCAGCTCCAGGGGATCCAACACCCTCTTCTGGTTCCTCAGGCACCAGGCACAAATGTGGTATATATCCATACACACAGGCCTACATATAAATTAAAATACATTTTTAGGATAATGTCAAATTTTTTTTAGAAAAAAATTTTTTATAGATGTTTTAAATTTACAAGACATTTTCCTATTGAAAGGATGCAAAGGGCTGGGGATATGGCTCTGTTGGTAGAGTATGCACTTAGCATGCCCATGCCCTAGGTTCAATACCCAGCAACATATAAGCCAGGTGTGGGGGGCACATCCCCGTAATCTAAGATCAGAAGATCATCCTTGGCTATAGGAGAGTTTGAGGCCATGGCTGGAAAGATGGCCTAGTGGTTAAGAGCACTTGCTATTCTTTCTACGATCAGAGTTGAGTCCCAGCACCCATGCCAGGTGGTGAACAGCAGCTGCCTAGGACTCCAGCTCCTGAGGATCTGACACTGCCTCCCTGGAACCCACATGCACTTGTGTATACTCACACAGAGACACGTACATATAATTTGTTTAAAACAAACAAAAAAGTATTTTCAAGGCCAGCCTGGACTATGTGAGATGCAGTCATAAAAATAAAATAAAATAAAATTCAAAACCCAAAGGCTTCAAGACAGTTCTTTGTGTCCTAGTTAGGCCTCAGAAACACATACACACACACACACACACACACACACACACACACACACACACACACACACGGTAGGGTAAATCCCAGCTCCTTGAGGAAGCCCTCCTCAAAGCGTTGGGCTGTTCAGAAACTGAACTTTTCTCTTCAGCCCCATGTGCCTGACCTCAGGCCAGGACAGAGAACTCCTCGTGTCCTGGGAGGCCTGAAGATGTGAAAAGGATATCCCTGGACTCAGGAAAGTTGAGAGCGAGGGCAGAATCAGGCAAGGGTCTGCAGGGGAACCGGCATGTGTCTGTCCTGCCACAGCCCTCTGCAGTGACAATCTAGAACTGCTCGTTTTCTTCGAAGCCAACGTCATCTACTGTACCCACAGGCTGACCATGCTACAATGCCATCTGGTCATCTGGGCTTGCCTGCCCTGCTAGTTCACACAAGTGGGAGCCAGTGTATTTGCAGAAGCTTTTTTTTTCCCTCTCTATTTTCTCTCTCTCTCTCTCTCTCTCTCTCTCTCTCTCTCTCTCTCTCTCTCTCTCTCTCCCCTTTCCTTCCTTCCTTTCTCTTTCTTTATTTCTCTTATTGAAACAGAATCTCATGCAGCCCAGACTACCCCCAAACTCCATCTGTGGTTGAAAGTTTCTTTTTACTCCTGACCCTCCTGTCTCTACCTCTCAAATGCCGGAATTCATAGGTTTAGGCCACCGCACCTGGCTTTCTCTCTACTCCTCTACAGCGTGAACATTGCTGATGACTCTGTGATCAAACTCATTTGAGACATGAGTGGGTGTGCTGAGTGATTTCTCTGGGAAAGAATCAGGAGTATAGAAGGGAAATGGGCCCGGTGTACACGCAGGCAGAACACTGTGTACATACTAAATAAATTTTTAAAAAGAATAAGAGGAGGAGGAGGAGGAGGAGGAGGAGGAGGAGGAAAATGGTTTCTTTGTGGCCATATGGCAAACTCCAGCACTTTTAAAAGTCTGTGGTCATCCACCTTTTTGTGGACCACTAAGTCTAGGAACCACACACGGTGCAAGGCCAAATGAAACACACACACACACACACACACACACACACACACACACACACACACCACTGCGCTGACTGGAAAGGACATCCAAGGACAAACAGACTCATCATGGACAGAATGAAATTAGGACCACAGAGGCACCAAGGATGCTGCCAGCTCTGAAAACTGGCACTAACCCTTAATAAAGCTCAGCCGTACTGTGTGCACGGTACACCCTGCTAATACACTCCCCCCTCTCTCCTTCCGCCAGTCCACACTCTCATCAGACAGCTCTGCCACCAGAGAAGACCTGTGGATGCAGAGACACACATACAGCCCTGGACTAACGGGCAAATCCATCCCTGCTGGGCTTGGCAGGCATCTGAAGAGCACACACAGCCTTCTGCACCCTGACCACTTCCCCCACCTCCAGCATCTTGCTCCTCTTTGGGATCCTGCAAAGGAAGTTTGCTGTCTTTCTGCATTCTCTCTGCCCGTTCTCTCTGAGTTCAGCAGTGATAATAAAACGGCGCTGGTGGGTGGTGCTGGTTACCGTAGGCAGAAAAGTCACGGGCACGGCCACAACTACCAGAATTATAAAGAGCTTTATTAGAAAGAAAGAGGGGATACGATGGAGGAGAGCCAGGCCTGCACAGAAAGGAAGATGGCGGGAGCAGAGGGAGAACACAGAGAGGAGAGAGAGAGTGTGGGGGTCCACGTCGGCTTTTTAAATCAGGGATTGCGTGACCACAAGGTGAGTACGTAGTTGTCAGTGCCCACTGATGATGTAAGACACAGGACCCCGAGCTGTGCATGCACAGAATCCTAACAAGCAGCAAATTCCTCTGCCATGCTCATGCTCCTGTATCCCCCCCACTCGGTTCTCCCACTCTGCCCCTTATCAAGGGCCTGTCTGGACTGCTGTATATGGACCCCTGGCTTCACTACAAAGCACCAGTCTCCCAGCACCCCAATTTAGGTCTCCAATTGGAACCCCTCTCCAGAACTCCAGATCCAATTTCCCAAATGCTTTTCAGACATCACTCCTGGATATTCCACCAATTCGTCTGGTCACCAAGTCTGAAAATGAGCTCATTCTCTTCCCACCAAACTCACTTGCTCTCCAAAGATTTCCATTCCAGGTCAATGGCAACTCAGCCACCAACGCAGGGGACAGGAAGTCTCCCATAGCCGACTCTTCCTTCCCAGGGGTCATCAGGTCTCCAGATCTGGCTTCTAACCCCCTCACATACACTGCTCCTCTCTGTGGTTTCAGGCCTCATGATGTCCAGCTCAAGGACGACCTTGCCAGCCGGCAGATCATTCTGCCGCCGTGGACACCTTCCCCCAACCTTTATCTTTTAGCCACTTTCTAAGTTTCCTTCCTCAAATACATTTCTGCTTCCATCCATGTCTCTTTAACAGCCTCCCACCTTCCTATCCACAGAAAGATCTTGGACCAGCTCCCAACACTCCCTGCAGAGCCCCGTCTCTCAAACTACATTTAAAAGCACTTGGGGGTGTCTGTGGGGAGGTGGCGGGGCCTCCCTGTACTCTCCGCACTTGGGGAGTGGAGGCAGAAAGATCTCGAGTTTGAAGCCTCTTTCTGAAACCAACTACTTAGGATTCCCAGGTTCAACTCTAGCTTTTTATATCCTTCTACACTGTGTACTTGAGGGCTGGAGAACTCCTGCTTATACGTCAGCACCCACTGTGGATGCCACTTTCTTTGTAAAGAGTGCCTCAACTCTTCGTCCCTTTCATCTGTCATTCCGTTCCCCAGGCTGTAAAAAGAGCCTGAGCAGAGCTCACTGCAAAACATATTCCAGGTATTGAACTGCTTGTAAGGCTATGACCGCCCTGCTTCTCCCTTCCTACTCTAAGGGAGAGCCACAAGGTCAAGAACAAATGTCGACCTACCTACACGTGCGTTCAGAAAGCAAGAAAGAAAGAGAGATAGAGATAGAGACAGAGACAGAGGGAAACAGGGAGAGAGAGACAGAGACAGATAAAGACAGAGGGAAACAGGACAGAGAGAGAGAGAGAGAGAGAGAGAGAGAGGGAGAGGGAGAGGGAGAGGGAGAGAGAGAGAGAGAGAGAGAGAGAGAGAGAGAGAGAGAGAGAGAAAGGGAGACAGGGACAGACAGACAGAGACAGAGATCTTGAGACTGGAGGAAGAACAGGCTGAGAGTGTTGTTTCCCCAGGATGTGTGGGCAGGAAGCAAGGAAGGCCTTGAAGACAGAACCCTTGCAAGGCTCTGACTGGCTGCCTCAGATTGTCTGCTACCAGGACTGGCCAGTGAGGGAGACACTGTCGCCACAAACTCCATTTCCTCCACTTGTCTAAAAACATCGCCCTATCGGTTTGACTCCTGCTAGCTTGCTCTCTCTCTCAGCCAAAAGGAATTTCCCTTTACACAAAAACTATTCAGACATTTCCAAGACATGAAATGCTACAAACCAGGATTTTCCACTCAGACAACTTGGAAACTGTGGACTGCTTCTCCCCAGACACTTTTTTATTTGCCAAGGAGTCTGAAAGGCCTTTTCTCTTTCATATTAAAAAAAAAAAAAAAAAATGTCTCCTACCTCCCTGTTTTTTTCCACTTTTTATTTTGACTAGGTTTCACTGAAGCCAACTTTTAAACCAGAAGGCAGATTTCTACATTATACAATACAAATCAGCCAGGTGCATGTGTAATGGTAGTGCTCAGCAAGATGAGGCACAGCATCATGACCCTAAGACCAGCCTAGGCTGCAGAAAGAGACTATTTTAAAAAGATAAAAACAGCACACACACACACACACACACACACACACAAACTATACTCGTCAATTAGGTTGTCCAAATGAAACAGTCAACCGATTGAATATTATTATTGTTATTTTAATAGCCCATTTAACTGAAGTTTGCTAGAGGTTTGTTTGTTTGTTTGTTTGTTTTTAATGTATTGTTAAGTTACTATGCAAAGTAACAGGTTTCATGATGGCATTAAGTAGCTTGTTTTTCTTTTTAGATAGGAGCCTTTAAGCCTGGTGCAGTGACTGTAATTGTAGTATTCCAGGGAACCGAGACAGGAAGATTTCTGGTGCTGGCTACACAGTGAGTGAGTTTGGGGCTAACCCGAACCACACACACACACACACACACACACACACACACACACACACACACACGAACAACTTTCAATGGTAGGTACCCAAGACATCAAAGGGACTTCACCCCATTTAACTACAAACATGCACTTCCAATTGGGTAAACTGCACAGGGTATGAAGCCAACTGCTTACGATGAGTTCCCACATCAAAATGCTTGAGGCCCCAGCTGAGAGCTACCTACCACAGATGCAGCTGACAAGCAGTGGCCATAGAGATTTGGGCAGTTCAGAGGAACCCATCCAAGCTCGGATTCAGCAACAACAACAAAAACCAAAGCTCTTGTACAATGTTAGTTAAGTTTAGATAAATTACACCAGAGGAAACCAACCCCAAAGCAGGCAGTGTAACAAGAACTGATTATAACCCATCCTAAGAGCAGCCATAAGACCCACAGGAGTGTAAGGGACATGATCTAAGATCTGACCTTTGCACTGGCCTTCCAAGCAGTCAAGCGACTCTACCTATCACCACCACACCAAGTCCACAAGGGATTTCTCCAGCCAAAGTGTATGAAAAAGTCCAGACAAAACAAAGTCTACATCTGTGGGTGACATTGAATCCAGAAGCAGCTGTCTCGGGAATGACCCATGAGAACAGTGCATGGGTTGACACTTTGGGACTGCTAAGTCACCAAACATCCCTGAGATGACAAGGGCCCCTGATAACAGGAGTCAGGGGAGCCCTGGCTCTTCTTAGTCAGAGGAACATATTGTGAAGATTCAAGGGTTACACAGCCTGAACTGTTGTGCAGCTAAGGTGGGCCCAGAAGAATCCGGGGTCATACTCCAAAGATTTCCAGCTCTGCATCAACAAACAACAGACTTGAAGAGTCGGTTACACTAACAGGAGGGGGGGAGCATACAGAAAGAGAAGACAGCCAAGGACCCAATGCTCATGTTTAAGACAGAGTCAAGAAGCCAATGACAGAGGAAAAGCTAAGCCTCACCCCATCCCCCAGTGTTGTGGAAAAAGCAAAGGCCACTTATAGCCAGGGATGACAGAACATGCCTGTAATCCCAGTGCTTAGGAAGCTGATGCTGAAAGAGTCTGTGAGGCCAGCCTGGGCTACAGAGTGAGGCAAAGCCAGCCTGGGCTACAATGTAAGACCCCCATCTCAAAGAAAAGAAAAGAGTTACAAGGTAAAGACTAGGGTCAACACTGCCAAATATTTCCACAAGGCCCAGCAGGTACACATGGAGAAAAGATGGTTGGACTTGAAGTTAGGGGAGGTTGTAGAAGCCCACAATCAGTGACAGGAACCAGAGCTTGGGGGCGAAACTGAAGAAGTGGAGGCTGGATCTGATAACTACTTGTGTGAAGAAAAAAAAAAACTGACCATAAACAAGTCTGACAGAAACATGAGCAGGAAGGAGCAGCTGGCAAGCATGTGTTGAAGGCAGAAACCTGTGTTTAGAGCTGAAGATAGAAGCTGGCAAGAGAAGAATTCAGATACACAAGACAGAATAATTACAAGCCCCCTCTGCTTCCCAAATGACATCAGACTCATGGTCGGGACAGCTCATCCTCAAACTGAAGACATTTGACATTGAGGACAGAGTAAAAATAAATGTGTCTATTACAGGCAAAGAAACAAATCCAACTAACACGCCCAAGGTCACCAGAGAACCAGTGGCCTAGATCAAAGACCCACCCATTCCACAACACAAGCCCCACTCCCAACCCCAGTGAAAGCCAGGGCTCTTGGACAACCAACCGCTCCACCCTCAATGTCTTCTTTAAACAAAAGGACAGATACCAATACCAAGAGTCCTGGCTAGTTTAATGTCAACTTGACACAAGCTAGTGTTACCTGAAAGGAGGGAACCTCAACTCAGAAAATGCCTCCATAAGATCTAGTTACAAGGCATTTTCTTAATTAGTGATCAACAGGATTGGGTCCATCCTACTGTCGGTGGCGCCATCCCTGGCCTGGTAGTCCTGGGTTCTATAGGAGAGCAGGCTGAGTAAGCCATGAGAAGCAAGCCAGTAAGCTCCCTTCCATGGCCTATGCATCAGTTCCTGCCTCCAGGTTCCTGCCCTGACTTCATTTAGTGATGAACAATGATGTGGAAGTGTAAGTCAAATAAGCCCGTTTTTCCCCAAGTTGCTTTGGTCATGGTGTTTCATCACAGTAACAGAAACCCTAACTAAGACACCAACGTGGCTACTCAGAGTCCTTATCAAACTACATGTGCATATCTTAAAAAGCCAACATGACAATACAGATTTTAGATAGATAGATAGATAGATAGATAGACAGACAGACAGATAGATAGATATACACGGTTATATATTAACAAAAAAGACCAGAATCACTCAGTTTATCCATTTTCCAGGATGGCCATGTGTCAAGGGACATGGATTGCTTAGCATTTCACACTTGACCTCAGCAAAGAGAAGAGCATGGAAAACCAAAGGCACATCTGGCCTCAAGAAGCCTGTCTTCCAGGGGGGCAAATTACTATTTTAAGTCTCAGATCCCTTATATAAAACCCACTCTGTACCCCAAGGCTAAAGCATACAATTCCATCCAGGGAAAAACCAAGGTCACTTGGAACTTTGATTTGGAAGAGCCAGTGAACACCTAGTGAGCAGGGAGGAATTAGCTCAAGGTTAACACAGAGAAGAGGACAGGTCTCACCATTTCCTTTCAATCCTCCAAGCAGGAAACAAGAGGCCTTCACTGAGACAGACAGGGCTGATGCCCTACAGCCATAGGCTCAACCACAGCCAGGCCATGGCAGGAAGTTCAAACAGCAGACAGACACACCATGCCTCATCAGTATTCGAACGGCCAACATGCAATGGGAAAACAGCTTTGAAAATGGCCTTCGGCTTTCACCCTGCTGGGGACCTGGAATGGAACAAGTCATTCTTGCCTTGCATGGTGAGCAAGATTCCTGGCCCCAATAGCTACCTCTAGCCCTAGTATTTGGCTCTGATGCTGAGAGTCTGGATAATTAATTCCGCACGTCTCAGTCAATGAGCCAGACACTCCCTCCCTGCACCTCTCTGACCCCATGAACAGGCATCCTATGTACTTCATGGGTTTTCCCTGCCACTCTAGTGTTCCTTGGACACGGGTAGCACACTTAAACAATAAGACTTTGCAAGTGGCACAGAATCTGGGCTTGTTCTTTTGTTCTCACGGCTAATACGCACCAATTTAAAACATCTTTCTACTGCTACCCCACCTCTGAGAGCCAGCACACACACCTCTGTGTGTCAATCAAACACAACTTTTGACAGACTATTATGCCAACAACCACACCCAAGTCTCTAGTACCCCTTTCATCATTAATGATTCATCTAGGCCCGTCCTTTCAACCCTCCATCCTTTTCCAGCTATTGGTTTAGATATGGTCAGATGACCTGATCCTTAACAATAAATTAAGTCAGCTGGCAAGCTGCTAAAGCTAAACCCACACTGGGTGGTCCACAAACACCTGTAACTTCAGTTTCGGAGGATTTGATCCCCTCAGCCAAAGAGGACCCAGAATCCCCATCAGGCCTTGCAACAACAGGAAGATGACACCTGAGTGAGAACATCCCATCAAAGGCTTCAATGCCTGTTAGAAGCCTCCCAGCCTCTGGGCCTGCTGGCAGGAGAGCCAAACCCCTCAGCCCAATGAGATGGGCAAACTCCTCAGCAGACAGTGTCAGCCAAATGAGAAAGCCAGATGCTTCCCATGGGATACCATCAGGCTCCCTCCCTTCCACTGGCTGGGACCTGTCATTTCACTTTAGAAACTGACCAGATGGAAAATCAGAGTGGTGGAAGCCCCGACTCATTGTACATCTGTACTGTACCTTTAAGACAGGCAGAACCTGTGGCCATCTCTGTAAAGACGACTTCCAATCTACCCATTTTTAAATGGGCAGAATCATTACAAAAGTTGACCAAAATCTTTATTCACCAGGTAGAGGAGAAGAGGGGAAGTGACCAAGATGGCAAAGTTGATTCTGCACAACCCATGGCCAGCCTTCAACCTCGGAACACCACTGCACCACGTGTCCCCGCTGCCCAGAGTCTTCACACAAAGTCTGCAGCACCCTGAGCCATCAGTACAGAGATTTCCTTTGCCCCAAGCACTCTTGGGAAAACTACCTCCAGTCCAGACTCAGATGGGTCTACTTTAGTCCCGTTTTAGAGCCCAGGTTAATCACCCTGGCCTCTTAAACTGCACTGTCCCCCATTTCCTGGTCTTTTTAAATAAAGCCTCACTGTAGCCCAGGCTGACATGAAACTTGTTAAGTGGCCCATGTTGACCATGAACTTGTGATCCTTTTGCGTCAGCCTCAAATACTAGGATTACAGCCATTGACTATACCATCCAGCTCCAAGTCTTCATTTTCTAAGCATATCCAGAACGTAAAACTCCAAACTGTGGAGGCTGGCAAGGTTAAAATGCTTTCTGTACCTGACAACCTGAGTTCAGTGCCCAGAACTCACGGTGAAAGGAGAGAACCAACCCCTGAAAGCTGTTCTTTGACCTCCACACATGCACATTGGCACACACATGTCTGTCATACACACACATATGTACACACAAATATACACACACCCACATGCACACACACATGCACACTAGTACACACATGCCTATCATACACATACACATGCACACACATATATACAGACACACACTAGCACACACATGCCTAACACATGCACACACACATGCATACTACCACACACGTTTCTTATACACATATGCACATGCACAGACACATATGCACATACACACAAATAATAGTTAAAATAAAATATTTAAACTGAACAGTGCCAAATACTACAGTATATAGATGAACCACTTTCCTTCTCCTGACTCCAGAATTCCAAATCCTTTCACCAGAAACAAATAATACTCCATTTTTAAATCATATCCCCAGACACAGCCTGTGCACAGAGGCATTAATAAAATTTGTATAAACTCTTACAGGTTCATATAACATTAGAACAGTCCAACATCCAGGCATGTCTGTAAAAAAGAGGGCGAAGTTTCTCAGAACGGTTCCCAACGGTAAAAGACAAGTCCCTCATGCTGTGTCAGCCATCATTCTAAACACACTTTCAGCCTTGATCAGTCTGGAGGCAGCAGCTTTCGTGGAAAAACTATTCACTGAACTAAAATAGCATGCCACCTTAATCACAACTTTTTCTCTTCAATGCTGGTGATGGATCTCCTGAGTCACACCTCCAGCTCAGAAGGCTTTACACAAGCCTCAAGAGGAAGCCTGAAACTTTCACTGGGGACCTGCTGAGCAAGCCCACATGGGCCTATTCATGTGGTGCATTATTCAGGTGACGTTAAACCTGTCTCCCTAAGCCCTCGGGACAGAGAAGTCTTCACGGCTAGCTAAACAAGAAAACCATTGCTCTTCATGTTCACAAGGCACATCTGAGAAAGAAAAATCCCAGCCTTAGGCAACTTGGACATTTTCTCTTTTTGAAACCAACGATGCAGAAGTTTACTAAAACAGAGCCAGATATGTTAGCTAAATCCCAACTTAAAACTAAGAGCCTGATCACAGAAGACACGGCCAGCCCCAGTTAAACATTAGCTGCTTTGGGACTCAGCAGTTTCTATAACCCTATCATTCTCTCCCAACCTTTTAATCAGATACCTTTCTTTAAGTCAGGAGTTTTCAACCTATAGCATATAGGGATTTGGAGTCAGGCAGATCTGGATTCCCATCCAAGTTACATTACTAATTAGCCGTGGGGCCCAAATCCCACAACATGCTCCAAGGCATCAAGCCTTAGTTTCCTTATATATAAATAAACCTAATTGGGGAGGGGGTATGGGCTCAAACAGCAAGATGGTGCAGCAGGTAAAGGGCCCCTAATTGCACAAACCTGAGGATCTTAGTTCAACAATTGAGACCCACGGTAAAAAATAAACAAAGAAGGGCTCTCTCACTGGGCCACAAAAGAGGGAAGACAGCATCATTTTAGTAAAGCATTCAACATAACCTCTTTTAGTGGTACCCCAACATAATTTGGGGGAGCCCTTACAAAATAAAAGTATAGGGCTCCTTTTCAAAAATGACTGAAATTCTTAAGATGGCAACAGTGGGGCTGGAGAGAAAGCTCAGCCCAGACTCTGCTTGCCTCACAGGCCCAAGGACTGGAGCTCAATCCCTAGAACCACAGTTAACAAAAACCAAATAGACAGGCCTGCTGTCTCAGCTTGGAGTGTCAGCACTGCAGAGGTAGAGAAACATAGATCCCTGGGGCTCACTGGCCATCCAGCCTACAAGACAAGTTCCAGAACACCGAGAGACCCTGTATCAGACAGCCAAGGAGGTGGAGGGTGCCTGAGGAATAACACCCACGACTGTACTTTTGCTTCCACAGGCAGGCACACACACACACACACACACACAGATACACAGATACATGGTCAAAAAAATGATAAAAGGAGACCATCGAACCGAGCATGGGCTGGAACACTGCACAACATCCCATGCACACCAAGGGCCCTCTCTTTGAGGTACAGACCATACCTATCATCATCTCTTACTTAGCACTTTTCCCAAAGACAATCTTTCATCTATACCCCACCCCACCCCTACCCCCATGTTCTCCTCTCAACACACTTAGAAAATTTCACTGGATCAGTTCAAAACCGGGCTCCAGTATCTTGGAAGCAGCCCGTATCTACGAAGAAAATAACTCACCAAGACAGGCTAAACTACAGCAAAAGGTGATGCCATAGACACAGTCCAGGTCCAAGGTACCCCACCTTCCGACAGCAGGCCTGTGCCCAGGCTTCTCCTCCTGCTGAGATAACACTCACCTCCTTCAAACCCCTGTTCAGAGACTCTATTCATCAGTTCCAGCCTATTCTCTGTCCTTCCTCTACCCTGAGGACTCTATCCTGGTGACATCAGTCCGCTTTTACTTCTTCCATTGAACTCAAAATATCGAGCATGCTATGTTTGCTTCTCTTTATGCTCATCATGTGTTGTTTATTTTTTCCAACACATTTGTAAACACATGCAAAAAAATGTAAAGTACTCAGAGTCACGTGCTTTAGTTTATTTTTGTTCATTATGTATCCCAAGTGCTTAGAACAGTGTTTGGCACATGGAAATTATTCAAAAAATATGAAGTGAAAAAATATCTTCGAATGAAGACATAATAAAAACAGACTGTCACTTCATCCACATGGGGAATCAGCCCCTCCACCATCATGGACAAACTGCACTAACAGCTCCTTGGCACATAGACATCTGGGTTCAAGAGGCAGCTGAGAAAAGTGCCCGTTTTCAAATCATTCCCAAACTTGCCCTGATTCCGAGGAATATGATCCAGCCTTCCATTCCTTTTTACCACTGACGCACATACATACAGGAACGGCTTGCAGCAATTATGAGTGGCATTTTGTATGTGTGAGCTGTTCAAAAGGGAGACACTTGTCTGGAGACCACAACAGTCATTGAAAAGCAGAGGAATTATCAGAAAAGTGACCCCACATCACTGCTTTACCACAAGGACACAGAAAACCGGAGTTGTTAATATCAAAAGGAATGCAAGGTCTCGAGCTCTGGAACTGTAAATATGGTGGCTGGAGCCAAGCCGAGCTTTGTCCTACAGTTCCTGCCAGTCCCAGGTAGGGACTCATCTCAGAGCCCTGCCTGGCATCTCTCAGGATCCAGCAATGTGGCTGCCTGCACATTTTATCCCACCAGCTGAAAGGGAGCCTGAAGCAGTGGCCTTGCTTTTCACGGTGAGAGCCGATGCTGAGAACAAGCTTTCTCTCCACTCATGGTCAAGCTGTGTAGCTCATGTCAGTGGGAACATCTGGAGCCCCCAACAACGTGAGAAAATAGCTATGGGTCAGCATGCTCAGGCCCTTTCTGGAGCACATGAAGCACATCTGGGCTCCCCACGCAAAAGCTTCTTCGGGAGGGACAGTGGGCAAAGGCCGGAGGACCAGGATCACACTCAACATCTGGCTTTTGCCCCAGAGTGAACCACCACTCCCTCTCAACCCTACACAGGGCTTCTTTTTTTAACCCACCCTTCTCAGCCACCACAAATGCTTTGGTGGGAAGCAGCAGGGAGGCCCCATCCCTTTTCCCAAAATACAGTCAGCCAGCAGCAAAGGCCAAAGAGGTGGAGCCTGCAGGCCGTTTTTTTGCAAAAGTTTCAAATATCCTGGTACTGACCCCATTAACAGTACCAAGACAGAAAAGCAGCCAAGCCTGTCCTTACCTCAGAGCTAGCCTCCCCCTCTCTCTCCCTCCCCCCACCCCCATTACAAACTTCCAGGAGATCTCGAACAAAGCCATATACCAGCACTGGCCATCAGAAACAAGATTTCCTCTGGCAAATTTAATGCCAAAAGGCTGAAAGTGACATCTTTAAATAAGCCATGCTCTGTGACAGTCGAGACTCCCAAGAGGTCTCTTCAGGAAGGAACTGGTGAGCTGTCCTACCTCTCCCCAAAGCCTCTCTGAAATATGCAGCTGCCTCAGATTTTCCGGACTTCTCGGAGATCTTTCCCCTAAAAAGGGAGGAAGCAGATCTTCGAGGCTGTGCAGTTGAAGCAGCTAAGTAAGGCTGCCGCTGTCCCGTGTGGAGAAAGAAGGCTTTTTATTTAACACGCGTGTACATTTTAAAGACAGAAATTAAAAAAAAAAAAAAAAAAGTTAAGGTACAGGAAAGAGTGAGAAGAAACAGATGGAAAGAAAATACTACATCAGCTTGTCCAATTCTTTCTTTTTTTTTTTTTTTTAAACAAACCTTACCACAAAAATCAATGTAACTGGGCGGAGGCATTACTCTCAAAACACATCCCCCTTCCCAGCATCGCTGTACCGTTAGCAATAGGAAATGGTGCTGCCCAGAGGAAAACAGTATAAAACTACTTTGAAATACAAAGAGTCACTACTCGGAAGAAAGTTTCAAGGCCCCAGCTGTGCACCTTCGTGTGTTCAGAGAGGAAAACTCCCATCCCCAGACCTCTTGTTATGGCCATGCCCCTTCCCCAGACGCTGCCTCCCAGTCCCAGGTCTCCAGCTGGTGACAACAACCTCCTTTCTCTTCAAAGCTCCCCTGTCCGGGCCGTGGGTCCTCACCGTGTGGTACATGAGGGCCTCGGTCTCTCCGGGCTCTGACAGCTCGCTCAGCTTACGGTCCCATTGCAGGACGCTCTGCTCCCCGCTTTCCAGCACCTCCATGGCGGTGGGAGCCCCGCGGGGCCGGGGATGCTGAGGCAGGAGGGGACCGCTCAGAGCCGCCACGGGCCGGCCGGCGAGACGCCTCTCTCCGTGAGTGCTTGAGTGTGCACGCGTGGAACTTAGGCAGTGGCGCAAGAACCCGGGAGAGCCCCGCCGAGAGCTCCGCGATCCGTGTTCTCGGAGCTCTGTGAATCCCCGGGGAGGACAAGCCTGCTGGGCTCGGGCCGGAGGTGCAGGGGTTAAATCGGGCTGTGCATCCAAAAGGAAGGCAAGAAGGCAGCTCTCATCCCAGGAAAGTCCTCGCACGACAAGCCCACTCCCCACTACTGCTCCAGACAAACTTTGAGACTCCCCTGGGCTCTTGAGCTCGGCTCCGGGGACCCAGAGGCGACACCACCTCCTTCCAGGCCGGTGACCAATCAGACGCCCGTCTTTCCAAGTGTACCGTATCAAAAGTCCCTCTCTCATCCATATCCCGCCCCCAGAGGCAGAATCGCGGGAAGTCTCCGCCCAGACCTCGGAATGTGGGAGGAGAGCGTCTCTGACGTCACTGGGGACCTCCTCCTGCCGGAGCGTCGCGGAGGACCAATAAGGTGCTTGGGTCTGGAAATGATCGACTGGAACCTAGATCAATGAAAAAGGGGGATCTGGGGAAGACAACCAATCAAATAGCGACAAGAATACATTTTATAAGAGAGGGCGTGCGCGCCTAGTGTCCGCCCTAAGAGTCTCCTCTTTAGTGAGTTTTGTTCCCTGGCATGATTCCCTTAGAGGAACCTAGCAGATTGGAGCGCTGCCCACGTTTCAAACTCGCTTAGGTCGCTTGAGTCTGTCTGGATTTTAAAGAATGCACTACATATATACGAAAATGCGCGCGTGACTCTTGCACATGAATCTGAATTATAACAGTTCTAGCACACACATTGCTTGTTTTTTTTTTTGAAGCCTGGTTTTATGGACTTTATTAAACAGACCTTAACTAATGACACACTTTTCCAAGTCCTAAATCAGTTGGCTAAAATTCTTGAATTCATAGGGGTTTGTTGTCGTTTTGTTCTGCTTTTGAGACAGGGTCGCATGTAGCCCAGACTGTTCTCAACCTGGCCTTGAACTCCTGATCTTCCTGCCTCACCTCCAGAGAGCTGGGAGGGATTACAGGATTATGCCACTAGTGCCTGGTTCACAGACCTTTTATTCCCAATAGAAGTGTCAGGCAAAGAGTAAGAGGATAGGCAGGTGGATACTATTTCAGACACTGGTCAGGGAGCTGGCATTTGAGTGCTATGTGGATGAAGTGTGGCTTAGTGGTGTTTTGATGGCTGGAAGATGCACCCCCCGAGTGAGTGGTGGAAAAGAGTACTGAGCCAGACCCCAGTAGAGAAGAAATAGTCTGTAGCATAGAATTCCTCCCCCCCAACGTGATTTTTCTTCTTCCCTTTTCATGCTTCCGTTTATGAAAAGAGCCCTTAGTTGGCTATAATTTAGCCTTCTTACATGCATGCATAGGAAATGCTGTGGCTCCAGATGCTTCTTACAGTGGGCAGTCAGTTATCTGTATTGTTTTGTCCTCTTTAAAGCGTGATTTTGCTGTATGAGGACAGTCAAAAGTGTCAGAACTTTACATTGTCTTTAAGTAACATTTTGTTTTCACATAAATGAGTCTATTGTCTAGCCTGGGATCTTTTGAGACTAGTTCAATATTTAAATGCATACCTCTCTTATTAATAGTTTTCTCAACTTTCCCTCAAGCCCTTGGTTTTTCTTTTCTAACCTGTTAGCCTCCTTCACCGCAACTTTTTTTTGTAAATCACCCTTTCAGCTTCTAAAGCCTTATTCCTCTGTGTGTGTGTGTGTGTGTGTGTGTGTGTGTGTGTGTGTGTGTGTTTCAAGATAGGGTTTCTCTGTGTAAAAGCTCTGGCTGTCCCAGAACTCACTCTGAAGACCAGGCTGGCTTCAAACTCAGAGATTCGTCTGCGTGAACCTCCTAAGTGCTGGAATTAAAGGTGTACACCACCACTGCCCTGCAGCCCTATTTCTTTTTAACGTAGTATTCATCATGAGTAAGTAAGATTAGAAATAACATTTCTAAGGGCACAAACATTTCTGTGCCCAACATAACTGGTCCTAATACTGCCCCAGTGACAGGCAATTTCAACAATGGCCTCCAAGTGTCACCTTTGGATCTCTCCTTTCCAGTGTGGACAAAAAGGAGGAGATGATGATAAAAAAGATTCTGACTCTATCCTCTCGATCTCTCTCCTTCGTCTCTCTCTTGCTAGTTTGCCCCAAGGAAAGACAGACACCATGTTGTATTCTACCCTGTGGAGAGACCACTATATTCAAGGAACAGAGGAATGTGTTCAGTTACCAGCCAAGGAAGAGAGGCCCCTCAAGCAACAATCCGTGAGCAACTGAATCTGCTGATAGCCACCAAAGAAGGTCCTCCCTGAGGTAGACCTTTAGGTGGCTACAGCTTGTGAGAGAACCTGAGTCACAGATTACAGCTGAGCTGCACAGATTCCTGACCCACAGGTTCTATGAGCTAAGCAACACGAGGCTTTGAGCCACCAAGTTCTCCCTTTGTAAAGTGGGTAGCAGGATCATCCATGCCCTGAGGCTTGAGTAGGTTTAGTTGGTCCTGATGATGTCGGCCTGATCCATGGATTTCTTCAGCCTCCTCTATTTCATGAATGGTTTCTAGATAATTGCACATAAGACTCTTGCTAGTGTATTTTCCTGTTTCCCATCTTGAATACTAAAGTCACGCACCACACCACTCCCATTCTTAGGACTTGGCAGTGTAGTTGACTAATTCTCCAGCTTCTCAGTGGTGTCCTGTGGTGTCACTGCACTTGTTCCCCTCTCTATTGTCAATTGATAAGTGACATGTGTGTGACTAGACGTCATGCCTTCCTCAAACCAAATTCAGACATATGATGAGCCAGAAGGATACTTTTCTGACCTCTCCTGATATTACTTGTTTCCCTGTGCCAATCTCTTTGCAAATTTGCTCTCTGTGATTTCTTTCCTTTCATCTCAGTCATTGTTTCTGCAATTGACACTTGACAGATTCTCACATCATGAAAACAGAATCCACCTTCTGTATTAACCTGGCCTCATTCATTGGCACACTTTGTATTTGGTTAATCAGCAAATATTAATCCACCGAATCTTGGAGTTTCATATCCAAGATTTTTAGTTCCTCCAAAAGGATTGGTTAAATATCTGGAGAACTCTGGACAGCATTTTGTGCACATTTATCTGGGTATAAAACTCCCCTATTGAAATAAATAGGGTCTGTCAGTCTCCTGTTCCTAGACTCATACTTAAGGAGGAAAAAAGATAATGTTCATTCTAAGCATGAAGCTATGGGACCCATCAGGGAGAGGATACACTCCAGGGAGGTGTTTCTCAAGCATTCCCAGGGTTATAACTGACCTCTGGCCTGAAGACTCAGCCAAAGATACTGAAGTATTTAATGATGGTCATAAATACATTGGTTCTTCTACCCTCTTCCACAGCTGTAATCTTCTTCAGAACAGCATGTATTTATGTATTGTTCATGTATGTGGGATGAGAGGACACAGATATGCCACAAGGAGCATGGAGAGTTCAGAGAATAATGGGTATCCTGGAGATTCCACTCACGTTTTCAGGCTTGGTGGCCAGTACTTTTACCCATTGAGCCTTCTCTTTGGCCCCTCGATTGTATTCATTGTTACATAGTTCAGTCTAGATAGTCGTGGATCAGAGACAGCTCAGTGTCAAGCGCGTTACTTTGTTACCGAGAGGAAAGAAAATGAGCCTCAAGTCAAGGTGGAAAGGGTATACAAAGTAGAACTGCACAGCCCATCTGGGTTTCTGAGAATGTCTCCTTCCTTCTGGGCACATTTTCTCCTAGTTCAGTAAACTCCATCTCCTCTCTCAACATCCTTTTTGTGAATTCTGACCAAGGACTTGCTTTGTACCAGTATCCCTGCTTTCTGCCATCTTTTGAGAATCTCCCTTCCATGTTGACACCATTCTTTGGAAGGGAAGTAAATTCTGACTAGGTTTAATTCACCCTCTCTTCATCCTTCCTGGTTTAGCATTCTTGTTTTGTTTTGTTTTATTGACAGTCTTGCTAAGTTGCTCAGGCTGGTCTAGAACCTTTGGACCGAGATGACCCTCACGCTGCAGCCTTCTGAGCATCTGGGTCTGTGGGCACATGCTGTGTGGCAGCACCTGACCATAGAACACATTTCCCAGCCTTGAGGAATTCCTATAGTTATGACAACATAATCAGAAATGATCTCCTCCTCCACTTTTTAGTTGTTATTCTTTTGTGCACACAGAGTGCAGCAGAAACATGATGTCTGAGAGAAACTGCAGCCTCTCCCTAAAAAAATCTGAGATACTGGTGTAAACCACACAAGAATGGAAGGGAAAGATGGTCACTGAGGACTCAGTGTTATGATAGAGTTGAACACAAGCCACATTTTTAAGGGTGTGGTGGTTTTATTAAAAACAAAAAACAACAAAAAAAACAAAAAAAACATACTTGGGGATAGTAAAATGATGTTAAAAGAAAAGGAAAAATAAATGTGCTTAACTTAGAACTCATGTGGTGATGGAGATAGGGACCAGGTAGGTGGGGATAAGAATATATGTCATTAAAAGATTAATTGGAGTCTCTCCCTCCAGTTTCTTGGGTAGGAATAAGGAAAGCGTCTGCTCACCTCCAAAGAGCCGAAGGCATGCATGCCTAGGCCTCAGTGAGACTCTTGGTGGGTAGAGAGTAGCAGAGGACTCTTGGGTGCCGTCACTCTGCCTGCAGCAGAGAAGACAGTCCCTGTCTCTCAGTTTCTGAACACTGGACTGTGACAGACCCAAGCACAGAATACCCTTTGAAAATCTAGTGGAGATCTGTACAGAGACCTCTGCCCACCTTGGCAAGATCAGCTGCAGAAGTTGTCAGGACAACAGAGACAGACTGGAGGAGGGAGCACATGCATTGTCTCTTCCCCAGCAGGTGCTGTCCTGACTACTTGCCTGGTGCCACCTTGGACCTCACAGTATGGAATGGAATGCTACCCACAGGAGTTCATCCTTGACACAGAGCCCACCAATACATTGTGGCTTCTTCAAAACTCTGAGTAAACTGACTAATTGGTTCTGTAATTTTCAATTTTGTTATCTTGGAGACAGAGTTTCACATAGCCCAGGCTGGCCTCGAACTCACTATGTAGCCAATGCTGCCCTTGAACTCTGGATCCTCCTATTGCCACTTCCTGAATGCTGTGGTTATAGGCAGCCTAAAAGTACATTTTAGAGATAGTGACATCCACCATAATTCCAGCATTTAGGATGCTGAAACCAGCCTGGACTACATAGTAAATTTCAGGCTAGCCTAGGCTACATGGTAAGATCTTGTCTCAAAAAAACAAACAAACAAACAAACAAACAAACAAACCAAACCAAACCAAACCAAAATAACCTTTTATCAAACTCCTACCTTACCATATATATTCCAAAAATTTTCAGGTTGACTAAGAATCTAAGTGTCAAATAAAGTGAAACCATATGTGGAAACTAAAGACAAAATACTCATAATTTTGGTGCAGCCATAATAGAGAACACGAGAAACTTACATGTTCATGTGAATTGACTACTAAATAAAAGTAGACATGAAATTGTCTAGAGGACAGCATTATGTGGCTTTTCATTCTTTCTTTCTTTCTTTCTTTCTTTCTTTCTTTCTTTATTTGTTCCTTTCTTTCTTCTTCTTCTCCTTCTCCTTCTCCTTCTCCTTCTCCTTCTCCTTCTTCTTCTTCTTTGAGACAGAGTTTCTCTGTGTAGCCCTGAAACTCATTCTGTAGAGCAGGCTGGCCTCGAACTCACAGTGATCTGCCTGCTTCTGCCTCCTGAGTGCTGGGAGTAAAGGTGTGCGCCACCACCACCTTTTATATTGCTGTGATAGAACACCATAACCAAGGCAATTTAGAAGAAAGGGTTTATTTGGCTTGCAGCTCCAGAGAGAGAGAGAGAGAGAGAGAGAGAGAGAGAGCCGATCATGGTGGAGAAGTGTGGCAACAAGCAGCGAGTGTGGCGGCAGGAACAGCAGAGAGCTCACATCTTGAACCACAGACAGGAAGCAGAAGAACAAACTGAGAGTGACGACAAAGAGCTTCAAAACTCCAAAGGCCATCCCCAGTGACACGCTTCTCCAGCAAGGCCACACCCCCAAACCTACCAAAACAGTGTCACCAAGTGGAGACCAAGTATTCAAATGCCAGAGACTATAGTGGGCATCTCATTGAAACCACCATAAGAAAGAGGAGGGTGAGGAAGGGGAGGGAGGGAGAGGCAGGGGTAAGACACGCTCAATAGATACTATACAGCTGTAAGAAAAGAGCTAATCTAAGAGGACAGCTGGAGGGATATTTCAGTGCCCAAAATGCTTACTAACAACCGTGAGGACAGGATTCCAAATCCTCAGCACCCACACAAAAGCCAGGCAGCCATGGCAGCCTACTTGTAATCCCAGGACTAGGGAGGCAGAGATGAGATTCCCTAGGTAAGCTGGCTCACTAGACTAGCCAAGTGAGCTATCTCCAGGCTCAACAAGAGAATCGGACTCAGTAAACACAGTAGAGAATGATCAAGGTGGACACTGAGTGTCAACCTCTGATCTCCGTATGTGCACAGTGCACCTCCTGCACCCACCTCTTCTTCAGCTACCCTTGCTGTTATTGATGGCCTCGCCCGCACCTATCCCAGGTACACTGGGTTAACAGCTGGAATTCACCCTCCCATGTCTTTCTTAATGAAGTAACAATTTATATCCCTATAGATAAGTATTTCCGATTTTTACTTCCCAAAACACCAATTATGTGACATGGGATAATGGGCTTTTCTCTTCTGCACTGTTCGTGGAAGGCAGGGCAGTTTCAGTTTAAGTGGATAAATTTGACAGGTTGGGGTAGCTCTTGCTCAGAGAATGGGGCTTGCTTGTTGGGTGTAGGATCCAGACTGGAGGGGACATCTGAGCTGATGCATAGGGCTAGGGGAAGGGTAGCCTGGCCTCAGGGGTATGCTGTGCTGTGCTCTGTTTTTCCTCGGGACACTGTGGGTCTCATTCAAAGGATGCTGTTTACAGTGTCACACGGAACAGAGGCTCCCCAGAAGAGGGCTAAGGCTCGAGTCGGCCCCGATTTTAGTAATCTCTACAACACTGCCACCCTGTGGCTGCAGAAGGACAATGCCCCTCACTAACCCAAATGATAGCTTTGAAACTAAGCCAACTCCCAGGTGAAGATGCACAACTTTCCCACCAATCCATAACGTCCTCAGGCTATTTTCCAGTCACTACTCCCCAAGAGGCCATTGCTGTTCTGAGGTCCATAGCTTAGACTCGCCAGTTTTTGAACATAACATGAATGGAATTCTTATTGAGTATTGTGAGTCTATGGTACTGTACAAACAAACACAGAATGAATCACGTGTGTGTGTGTGTGTGTGTGTGTGTGTGTGTGTGTGTGTGTAAGCTTATCAATACATATAAACAACATCATAAATTGGTGCGTTCTTGTTTAAAATTTCATATTTCGTAATTTTCACATCATGGCCTTTTTGCACTAAGCACTACCTGGCCCAGAGCACTCCACTTGGGGATCACTTTAAGCCACAAAATTGCCAACAAAAGTGTTAGAAATGTAGCATTAAATAAATTATAAAAATAACACATGTATCACATGAGAGCTGGAGCAAGAAGATACCATGTGGCTTTGGCCACCTTCCTTGGAACTGGAAACAACTACAAATTCTTGCCCATCCATGCATGTCCACAAATCACAGAAACGTGGTGAGCATCAGCTTCAGTCACAAACACATTTTAACGTGTGGGCAGAAACCATGAGGAACAAGGATGCTGTCCATCCTTTGTTCTTTTCCATTGCTGAGCAATGTCCTGTTTCCTGTATGGATCATTGTTTATCCATTATAGGTAGAACCAGGGGATGCTTCCTGTTTACAGCTGCTAGACTGATTAAGCTTCCTGCGAGCCTTTTTGTGGTTATAAGGAACACAAGTGTCTCTCTAGAATACATGACTGAGGTGTGGAATTGCTATGCACATTCAGTTTTCTTAGAAATATGAACTCCCAAAGGGCTGGAGGCTTTCATACTCTCCTGGCACCACAGGACCTTCACCTGTTCCCTCTTCGTGAGCGCCTGCTATATAGGCAGTTATTTACGTGTTTGATCTGATGGTAAGACTGTGTACCACTGGTCTTAACTTGCATTCACCTCATGAGTAATGGTGTTGCACACCATTTGGGCACATTTTTTTTTCCCTTTGTGGATGTGTGCGTACATGGTGTGTGCATGTGGTGCACCTGTGTGTATGGGTGCCCGTGCCTGCACACATGAAGGCCAGAGGTTAACACTGAGTGCCTTTTTCTACTGCTCATCATTTTATTTTTTGAGGCAGGGTCTTTCTGTTTCAGGCTGGCTGGACAGCAAACCCATGGGATCCCCCTTCTCTGCCCCCTGGAGTTGGGGTTTCAGATATACACCACTATATCAAGTTTTTACATGGGTCTTGGGTATTTAACCAACTGTACCACCTCTCCAGTGTCTGGATATATTTCTTTTGGTATATGCTTCCAGCTCTTTTTGTTTGTTTGTTTGTTTAGTTGGTTGTTTGCTGTTTTTTGAGACAGAGTTTCTCTGTGTAACAGTCCTGGCTGTCCTGGATCTTGCTCTATAGACCAAGCTGGCCTGGAACTCACAGAGATCTGCCTGCCTCTGCCTCCAACTGCTGGGATTAAAGGCATGTACCACTATGCCTAGCCCATATGTTTCCAATTCTCTTGAACACTTTTAATTAGAATATTTATCCCTCTTATTACTGAGTTATAGTCCTTCATACATGCATGAGTCCTTGTCAAATAAGTACATACATTGTGGTTGGGACAATTGTCTCTGGGTAAGTGACCTACCTTTTCACTTTCTTACTGGTAGCCCTTTCAATTGTTATTAATTATAAGCTGTCAATTATTCATTTAGGATTATTGATTTTGGTTCCTAAGAAATCTTTGCTTATCCCTAGATATGAAAATCTGTGTCTTGTCTGTTAGATAAAAGCTTTATAATTTCACCTATCACGTTTTAGTCTATGGTCATGTCAAATTCGATTTCCTGAATAACATGAGTTAAGTTAGAAGTTACTATTTTTGCACAATTATCCAATTGCTCTAGAGCTGAAAGACCCTTCCTCCATTAAATAATTGACATTGACATGTCAGCTTGATTGACACTGATGTGTCGTATAGGTCTCCTACTGCAAATTTGCTCATAATGTCTGAGAAAGTGTTTTAGGAAGAAATTAACATTTAAATCAGTACACTCTGAAGAAAGTGTATTAACCCCCCAAATGTACATGTGCCTCATCCAATCAATTGAAGGCCTCAAGGAAAAAGACTAAGATTCCTCAAGAAAATGGGAACTTGCAAGTGGCCTCAGACGCCACCCACAGCACCAGCTCTTCCCTGTGTCTCCAACCTGAAAGCCACCAAAGAGCTTTACTCAGTAATTTCATCTTTCAACTCTGTATGCTGTTTTATCCACTCATTTATCTGTTATGATGCCTGAAATCTTAATTATTGTATCACAGTTTGCCTTGAAACATGGTAACTTAAGACTACTTTCTTCTTTTCCAAGACTCTGCAGGTCATTCAGGTCTTGTGCATTTCCACATGAATTGTACCATCATCCATGTGTTTACGACTGTGAGGAAAGCCTCTCTGCACCTCTAAGTAAATTTAGGGGTAATTGTCAATATAAAGATACGGAGTTTTCCAACTTATAACATGAAATGTATCACTATTTATTGGATCTGCTTTTGTAGTTTCAGAATAGCACAAGAAAACATGGTAAATATTGGTCAACAAGGAAATGAACAATAACTCTCTAGTGGTGTGCAACTTAAAATGTAAAATGCTTAAAAGCAAGAAGGTTGGACATACATAGGTGAAGGTGTGAAGCAGCTGGGATGCACACCTTGTGAGTAGAAGAGTCACAGGGTCTCTTTGGAAACAGTTCCTCAGGCAGTTTCAACATTTCAATTTTAGATTAAGGTTGTTGATCCACTTTGAGCTGATTTTTGTTCAAGGTGAAAGATACAGACCTAATGAAATCCTTCTTTGGGCAGATGCCCAGTTTGTTTGTTTGCTTGTTTGTTTCTTGAGACAAGGTTTCTATGTGTAGTTTTGGCTCCTGTCCTGGATCTCGATTTGTAGACCAGGCTGGCCTTGAACTCACAGAGATCTGCCTGCCTCTGCCTCCCTAGTGCTGGGATTAAAGGTGTGAGCCACCACTCCAACAGGATGCCCAGTTTTGCCAACACCATTTATTGAGTAAGCTATTCTTTTTTTTCCCACTGCATGTTTTTGTCATCTTTACAAAAAAATAGGCAGCTGTAGCTTTGTCACTTTATTTCCAGGTCCTCTATTCTATTCCTTGTGTGTGTGTGTGTGTGTGTGTGTGTGTGTGTATGTGTGTGTGTGTGTGTACGAGGCTGTCTTTGTCACTATAGCTCTGTAGTATAATTTGAGATCGGGTGTGGTATTGTGTTCCCCAAAATATTGTGCACCCTAATAAACTTATCTGGGGTCAGCCACTAGATACTTAACGCCTTTAATCCTAGCATTCCAGAGGCAGAAATCCATCTGGATCTCTGAGTTCAAGGCCACACTGTAAACAGCCAGGCATGCTGACACATGCCTTTAATCCCAGGAAGTGAGGGCAGAAAGGTATAAGAGGTGTGAAAACCAGGAACTAGTCTGGTTAAGCTTTCAGGCTTTTGAGCAGCAGTTCAGCTGAGACTGATTCTGGATGAGGACTCAGAGGCTTCCAGTCGGAGGAAATAGGATCAGCTGAGGAATTGGCAAGGTGAGGAAGCTGTGGCTCGTTCTGCTTCTCTGATCTTCCAGCATTCACCCCAATACCTGGCTTTGGGTTTGATCTTATTAATAAGAACTTTTTAAGATTCTTGCTACAATCAGGTACTGTGATAGCTCCAACTGTGTTCTTGCTCCTTAGAACTGCTCTTGGCCAGTGACTATAGTCTGGCTGCTCCTCCCCCCACACCCTTGAGAGATGTGCGTTAGGCACTATTGTCCTTTTGGGTCTACAGAGATGGCTCAGCGGTTAAGAGCACTGGCTGTTCTTCCAGAGGTCGTATACTCTTGCTTCTAATACAGTTAACTATACCGACTTAATTGTGAGTAAAGATGCTTTCTAACAGAACCACTGCAGACCACCCTATAGACAGGTAGCTAAATATGAGAAAACCACAAAATACTTGAGCTATATATTGTGGTTGGCCTAGAGTTACCTCTCTGTGGTAGTAACACTGTAGTAACTACAAGAACGAAGAGAGCTTAATGTAATTAACAGTACTTGAGGCTCCTGCAAGATAAGAGGGTATTAGCACTGGCCCAGCTGGGTGGCAGTCAAATGACTGATGGTCAAGGTCAAGACTAGAGTCAAACACAGAGAGAAGCTTCAACTCCCCTGTCTGGGTGAGCAGTATGTGAACAGTGCTGGCTGCCTCTCCCTGATTGGGTCAGAATGTCAAGGACACAGCAAATGGATATTCTATTGGCTCAGCCCATGAAAGCCCAGAGAATTAACCAATCTCAGTAAAGATGATCTCAGCCTTTGTCCATTGTCTATTATTGCTTAATAAAACTCCTAGACAAAGGAAACTCAACAGCTTTCCTCTCTTGGAAATTCTCCCATTTTAAAGAATCTCTCTCTCTCTCTCTCTCTCTCTCTCTCTCTCTCTCTCTCTCTCTCTCTCGGTTCCTCAAATTTCTTCATTTTTTTTTTTCATTTTTCTGTTATAATTCTTAATGAAGCCTGCTTCAGCTTTACCTGTACCTACAAGAGTCCTTTTCAGTAATCTTAACTGGCATGAGACAACAAACTTGGATCCAATGATCTATGTAGTTTTTTGTTTTTTGTTTTGTTTTTTTTTTTAATCTGCATGAGTGTCCTTGGGGCACACACAACTGGGCTATGGAAGGTCTTCTCACTCTAAAAACAAACAAACAAACAAGCAAATAAAAACCCTGCATTATTACTACTAAAATAAAATATAATGAGTGAAGAAGCAGACTTATTTATAACTCCCTCATTGACTTTCTGAAACACTTAATCTGAAGCTCATTTAAAGACATACAGATCACTTGGAAACGAAAAACAAAAACTGTTGAGATTCCAGTGCAGGAACAGTCCTTCTCTCCACTTTTAGATCTCCAGTGTCTTATAGTGATGTGTAACTTTCAGTATAATGGTCTTTGATGTCTTTTATTCCTAGATATTTTTGTTTGGGGGAGGGTTATAGCTTAAAAGAATCCATTTTCTAATTATTTGACTTTTTAATAATATACTAACCTTGTATCCTGTAACCTTTCCAAATTTACATATTAGTTTTAGTAATTATCTTCTAGACTTTCTGGGATTTTTCTATATAAGCAATCCATACCATTTCTAATTAGGGACAACTTAATACTTTTTGAAACTTGTATTTTTTTTTTATTTATTTGTGTGTTTGTTTGTTCACTTATTTTAGTTGTAGTACATTACCCAGGTGTGATGGTTAATACGATTGTCAACGTGATAGGATCTAGACACATTGAGGGCACAAATCTCTGGGTTAAGCGAGATGGTGGGTGGTACCATTCCAAAGACTGGGATCTTGTACTGAATGAAAAGGAGAAAGCTAGCCAAGAGCACCAGCATCCATCGACCTCTGCTTCTGACTGTAGATGCCATGTGAGAAGCTGCCTTGAGCTCTTCTCTGTTATGATGGACCGCATCCATTCTTAAACAGTCATCCAGAATAAGCCCTTCCTTCTTGAAGCTGCTTCTTGCCAGGCATTTGGTCACAGCAAGGAGAAAGAGACTTGCAATATTGTGTTGATAGAAGTAACAGAAATGTATATCATTACTATGTGCCTCGTCATAGAGGAAAATAATTCCATCTTTGCCATTAAGTATGAGGTTGGCCAAGGTGTTCATAGCTGCCCCTTATCATTTATAGTCCTAGTTTGTGGATCCCTTTTTAAAAAATTACAAATGAATGTTGAATTCTGTAAAGTATTTAGCCTGCATCTATATAAACAGTCATCTAGTTTATCTGCTTTACCCTATTAATATGGTGAAACTTGCCATTTGATGTTCAAGTGTTAAATGGACTTTGTGTCTGGGAATAAACTTTTTTATTTTAAATTTGATCTTCTAATATTTTTATGTAGATCATCAATCACATCTATATTTGTGACTGATGGTTTATATACTTTGTCAGTAATATGTTGGTCAAATATATTTTATGTTGGACTATAAAAAACAATTTTGAACAACCATGGCATTCAAATTCCTGTGATTGTCCCCAGCTCTGCTTCAAAGTCAAGACTCACTCAAGATTTGTGCATTATATTTTCTAGTTATGTGCTTTTAAAGCCAGAATATACAACCTATGGTTTATCTTTTGATGGTATTTCTGAAGAGCCAAGGCTAGTTACCTTATAAAACTGCGTACGTGTGTGTGTGTGTGTGTGTGTGTGTGTGTGTGTGTGTGTGTGTACACAAAATATCCAAGAAAGAAGCAACTTAAGGTGAGAGGATGTGCTGGTTGATTTAAATGTTAACTTTCTATCATAGTAGATGGGGAAAGAAAAATATGCCATAATAAACCAATTTTAAGCAATATCTATCTACAAATCCAGCCCCACAGAAGGTGTTATAAGGAAAACTTCAACCTTAAGAGGTTAACTACACCCAATAAAATATAAAGCATAAACTTCAGACCATAAAAATCAAAGGATGGGGAGGGAGGGGTCACAACAACAAAAAAAAAATTACCAGAAATCAACAAACATTGCTCCTTGATATTTCTCAATATAGATGGTCTCAAATCTCCAATAAAAACACACTGAATAACTGAATATATTTGAAAATAGGATCCATCCTTCTGCTGCACCCAAGAAACATTCCTTAACATCAAGGATAGCCATTACCTCAGGGAAAAGATATTCCAAACAAATGGACCTAAGAAGCAAGATAGCATAGCTGTGTTAGTATCTAACAAAATAAACTTCAAATAAAAACTAATCAGAAGATATAGTGAAGGACATATCATCATAGGGAAAGTCCACCAAAAGGACATTGCAATTCTCCACCCCACCAGGTTAAATTGTCTTCCTCTATCTTGCAATACATAACAGTGCCACCAGGTGGTAGTAGTGCTCAAAGGCTAAGTCTACAGCTTCTTTGGAAAGCAGCAGTGTATTTCTGTTTTGATTTAATTAGATGTCTTTGGCATTTGAAAGAGTTGTCTTTTTCTTTTCAAGTAAAGTACAGTCAGAGTACAGTGGCATGCATGCACAGTCCCAGCTACTTGGGAGTCCTGGGCCAGAAGATCTCCTGAGCCCTCTAGTTTGAGACCAAGCAGGCTTGTTCTAGGCATAAGCAGTTGTGTGTATATGTGTCTTATTTAGACATTGCAATTCTTAACATCTATGCCTCAAACACAAGGGCACTCAAGCTCATAAAAAAAAACACAACTACAGCTTGAGTGACATATTGACCCACTCACAGTGATGGTGAGGGGCTTCAATATCCAACTCTGGCATTCAATAGACGGTCATCCAGTTGAAAACTAAACAGAGGAATGCTGGATCTAAGAGACACTATAAATCAAGTAAACCTAACATTTACAGAATATTTCACCCAAGCACAAAACAACATATCTTCTTCTTAGCACCTCATGGAATTTTCTCCAAAACTGACCACATATTCATACACAAAGCAAGTCTAAACAGATACAAGAATATTGAAATACCCCCCTGAATCCTATCTGAGTACCATGGATTAAAGCTGGATATTAACAACAGAAAGCCTATAAACTCACAGAAGCTGAACAACTCTGTCCTGAATGAAAATGGGTCAAGACAGAAATTCAGAAAGAAATTAAAAACTTTCTACAATTGAATGAAAATGAAAACACAACAGGACAGTGGTGGTGCACGCCTTTAATCCCAGCACTTGGGAGGCAGAGCCAGGTGGATCTCTGCAAGTTTGAGGCCAGCCTGGTCTACAGAGTGAGTTCCAGGACAGGCTCCAAAACTACACAGAGAAACTCTGTCTCAAACAAAACAAAACAAACAAATAAAAATATAACATACCCAAATTTATGGGACACAATGAAGGTGGTTCTAACAGACAAGTTCATAGTGTTAAGTGCCTGCATTAAAAAATTAGAGAGATCTCATACTAGTAACACCTGGCTCTAGAACAAAAAGAAGAAATGGCACCCAAAAGAAGTAGGTGACAAGAAATAACCAGATGAGGGGAAGGGTCTAGAACAGAATGATCAAATGGGGATGGGGAGGGAGAAGGAAGAGGGGAGAGAGGGAGGGAAAACTAAGACCAAGGTCCACTTGAGGGGTCCTACGCAAACCCAATACAGTAGAATGTGTGTGTGTGTGTGTGTGTGTGTGTGTGTGTGTGTGTGTGTGTGTGTGATTAAATAAAATGGCAAATAACAGGGGAGGGAGCACCAGTTGGACATCTCTCATCACCAAATGAAGCTTCCAGTGCTAGAAATGAGTTGCATTTAATCCAGTGGTTGGCCAAAGGGGTCCTGTGGGAATCACCAAACAACCCAGGCTATTGCCAAAGCTATTGGTTGTTCTTCACAAAATGGCTGTAAAGCCCTATTGTTAACAACAACACCTACATAACTCTTTGAACATGGAGAAGTTGAGCTTGTGCATACATAGAGCCTTCACCCCTACAGCCTAGTGTTCATAGTATTGGAAGGTATTCTGTGTGCTACCAAAGGAGAAAGATAAACATGAACCCTTTAATCTACAATAATTATCTGCCTACAAAATACATAAAATAGTGGCTCAAAGCTTGTGAGAGTAATCAACCAATATCTGATTAGATTTAGGACCCACTCTATGAAATGGAACCCATGTCTAATGCTGCTCAAGTGGCCCAGGACCTGAGACTAGATAGATCTGAGATCTAAGGGAAAAACATACTACTGTTCTGCTATAAAATGACTCCGAGTGACATTCTGCTATATTCATAGCTCAGTGTGCCTTGCTCAGCCATCATTTAAAGTGATACATCCACAGGAGTCTGCTTAAGGAGTATTAGGGAATTTATTAGGATATAAATTGAGGAAAAACACTCATGAATACAGAACTGAGTAGACAGCTGAAGTCAACCTCTGATCTGACTGGGAGTGAGTTCACCTAGCAGTTTGATTGCTCCAGGAATCAGGAAGTATGGAGAAGGGGCCTCGTGACCCCTCTCCCTTTCCTTTTAAGAGGTCATGTAGGATGGCAAGAAGTGCTGAAGCCCAAGGTCATGGGTGAGCAAGTATACTACATTTCCCCTTTTTGTCTAAATAAGAAGGTTATAAACCTAATGCAAGCCATATACAATAAGGATGATTATCAAGTATTGTCCAGGAGAAACAAAGGGCAATAACAAACAAAAATGGAACTACAACCAACAAGAACAATGTCAAGCAAGAAACACATGCTAAATGTCCAGAATTTAGGTAACTGGCAAATTACTGAGAATTCTCCAATAGCTATCCTATTCTGAAGAATATAACTCTAGCACCTAATATGTTCTTAGCCAAGATATGAGAGGGTGGTAACTGTAGCTATCTAGTCCTCAACACCATCAAAGACCTAAGAAAGAAAATAATATTTCCTGAGAAAACAGGAAGTGCAAAGAAGCAATTTAAAAAAAAAATAGCTAGAATAGACAGAGACAACTAGCAGTCTAGACAGTCACCTAAAGATGTTATGGATAGCGCTCTGTGTAAATAAAATGCTGATTGGCCAGTAGCCAGGCAGGAAGTATAGGTGGGACAAGCAGAGAAGAGAATTCTGGGAACAGGAAGGCAGAGGAGAGAGACACTGCCAGCCACCGCCATGACAAGGAAGATGTAAGGTACCGGTAAGCCACAAGCGATGTGGCAAAGTATAGACTAACAGAAATGGGTTAATTTAAGATAAAAGAAGTAGATAACAAGAAGCCTGCCTCGGCCATACAGTTTGTAAGCAATATAAGTTTCTGTGTGTTTACTTGGTTGGGTCTGAGTGTTTATGGGCCTGGTGGGTGAGAGAGATTTGTCCTGATTGTGGGCCAGGCTGAAAACTCTAGCTACATAAAGACTCTCCACATTATTGGGGCATCCAGTTTGGCTACAGGCCTAGAATATCTGACAGACCACTTGCAGAAGCAAGAATTTTAAAAGACCATCTTATCTGTTTTGGCAAGGTTAGTCACTTTTCTTTGTGTCCTGTTCATCCAGGAAAGGACAGCATGCATACTATCAGCAGTTGGGACAAGGGTGGTTCTTTGCCCAGCAGGCCATTTTGTGCCAAGAAGACAAACTTCCAAATGGAGTGTCTTAGAAGCCCAACATTCTCTAGGGAGTAGATCAGTGCTGCCAGGAGCAATCATGTCTCACATCAACAGAATTCTAAGTTATCAAAACATTGAAATGCCACATTCTGTAGGTCTATAAAGTGTTTGAAGATTACCTATCCATCTGACATAAGTTTCTGTAAATCTGGAAAACCTAACTAATGTAACTATAAACATGACACTCATGGGTGACTATTAATCTGTAAGTCTTATCTATTTAAATAACCTAAGGACTAAGGCTTCACATAAACAGGGTAAGTAATCTGTAAATAGATGTACAGTATAAGGACAATGACCTCAAAATTGTGACAATACACAAAGTATCTTAAATGGAGGTAGAAATGTATAGTGCAATATGGTAACAATATCCTTAATAGGTATCAATATGCAAAATATCCTAAACAGAAATAGAACATATATAAAGTATGAAGAATATAATTTTACATTTGTATCAATATATAAAATATTTCAAATAGGAGTAGGAACATACGTACAATACAACAATTATAGTTTTGAATTTGCATCAATATACAAATTATCTTAATACTTGTCTTAATTCTTGGTCTGATATTGTATTGTTTATAACCTTGGTCAGTCTTTGTAAAAAAAAAAAATCAGTAAACTGTTCTTTCAACCCCTGGAAGACTTTCATATATTGCTCAGTTGGTTTCCTTGGTTCTGGAATCTTTTCCCAAGCATTTAAGGCTGATGTATGACATATGGATAATGTATGCTCATCAAAAGTAGATTGTGCATTATACCAGTGAAGTGGCCCTCACCAAGAAATTGGTCTTGGGAGATCACAAAACCTCTAATCTTACCTTGCTGCTCAAGGGCCTTAGCTTCTTTTCTCAACCAGCTTTTCCATTGTAACTACTGGGTATACTCTAACAATTAACTGATTCCAATCATTAGACATGATCCTGTTTCTAGAAGACCACATAATTAATATGTGTTTCACATATGTTGAATGTATACTATAGATAACTATAGCTTTCTTGCTAGTCTTTTAAAAAAACTCTCATATGAATAGGCTGCCAGATATATTTATTATTTTCTAGCTTTTCACAAATAATGACAGGATATGCCCTGTCATATGCCCAGGATAAGAACCACCTGTTACCTTTGGTAAGTCATCCTAACTCTGTAAAGTACTGGCAATATTATGACTTCTATAGCCTTGACCTTCTGCTTGTTGTCGTCCTTATTCTCAGTTCTAGCAGACTCCTCCAAAGCCTGAAATCAATTAATCACAGCTTTTCTAGAGTCTGTATCTCCTGTGCTGTAAGTGATTCCAGTGACTACATGGAATCAAACAAATTTTTATGTTCATCAGAAACATGTGATTCCAAATCACATTAATGATGATCATTTCCCCTCAGAAATTATCTGTATGGCATTAAGATTGCTCTGAAGATTTACTGTTCTATCTACTAGGTATCCGCATTTATTATCAGTATAATTAAATCTAGTTGTCCAGTTATTATTAGCAGACTGGACTTCTTGTGGTAAATTAGCAGATTCCAAAGAAAGAATCCCTCTGTTTAAGTTCTCATTACCACTTTGCAAAATCTGTATCAGTTCCATTAATGTCTCATTTTTGGTGTTGTTATTAAACCAGATTTTCAATGATATATGAATTATTATGCTAATTACCAATATGGAGAAAATTGTATACATCCCAGGAAGGTCATATATGTCTTGTAAAATTTCATCCATAGTATAAAAAAAGTTTTTAAATTCCTGAATTTAAAATTATATTATCCACCATTATGTGAGAGAGACTTAAAATTTGTAAAGAAAGTTTTTATGTATTAGTTAATTAATTTGTCATTTTAAGGTGTAAAGTTATCAAGTAACTTACCTCATTTAAGATTCTTGAGAGACAGTCCTTAGTGTCCAGCTGTTCCAGATGTAATTGACCAGGCTGAGCGAATGGCTGGTTCATTCGGTGATTTTTGGATGTAGTATCAAATTTTGCCAGTAGATGTCGCAGGTGTAGCGCCAAAACAGGTCTGCTGTGAGCTGATACAGCTCCCTGAATGGGCTCCTGTGAATCAAACACTAACTCAGGCAACCCCTACCTATGAGTACTGGGCAGAGTTGCTGGGATCACGACAATTGAGGCAATACACGGAACAATAGTGGCGGCTGTGCACAGAATGGCAATGGTGGCAGCAGCAGCAGTGGTGAGCGTTACACAAGATGGCATTGGCAGCAGCTACACCGAACAATTTTAAAACTAAAGGAACAGTCTGCTGGCAGTCTCTTACCAGACAGGGGTGGGTGCGGTGGGTAAGGGGGCACTGCGACCCAATCTGGCCGCTACAAGCACAGAACTAGAAAGGCACCTAGCCAGGGCACCTTTCTCTCTGTCTGACACAGGGCTCTATCTGCTGTTGAATGCACGTGCTTTTGGCAGTGGTTACAAGAACCGCCGCCACATGAGCCACCTGGCCTGGGAGTTGCCTGGCTCACTCCCTGTATGAGCTGCCTGGCCTACAGGCTCCCCGCATGCTGCTGTATGCAGGCGGTCACCTGAGCAGGGGTCAGGCAGCTCCTGGGGGTTTTGGGCTGCGCACAGGCTCTGCAGGGCAGAGAAACTCACCAGCAGCTACCCACTGTTGATCACTTGAATAGCCCCAATAAGGGCATGTGGGACTCATATCCATGTGGTTGAGTGCAAGAAATCCACACGGGTATGCTTAAGGAGTATTAAGGAATTTATTAGGATATAAATTTCGGAAATACGCTCACGAATACAGCACCTAGTAGACAGCTGAAGTAGCCCTCTGATCTGACCAGGAGTAAATCCACCTGGCAATTACATCGTACTAGGAAGCAGGAAGCAGGGAGAAGGGACCTTGTGACCCATCTCCCTTTCCTTTTAAGAGGTCACGTAGGATGGCAAGAAGCACTGCCTCCTTCTGGCTGTATAGTCCATGGTTATGGGTGGAGCAAATACCACTACAATCATCAGAGCCAGGAGGGAATAAGACCTTCCAAACACAGCAGACTGATGCACATAGGAGACTGTGGCCCACAGAGACTATGGCAGCATGCACTGGGGCTTACATGGGTATTAGTGAAATTATTAAGGCCACTCCACGTAGTTAAAAGGGAAGTTTATTTTGTGGGGTAACTTACAAGTGAATGGGTAGTTTACAGGGTCTGGGGAAGGTGTGGCACAGTCTGGAGGTGTTCTCTGGAGAACTCTGCTTGGTCTACCCCCAGCGTTCAGGGCCCAGGAACTAACATCTGGATCCCTGGTCTTCAGCGTTCTCTCTTGGCCCCACCTTGTAGGCGTGACAGTTACTGAAGCCTCAATGGGGGTTGGAACTTCCAGGCCAAGGCTGGAATGGCTACCCACCACGTCTCCCCCTTTTGTCTAAATAAGAAGGTTCTAACCTAATACAAGATCCTGAATCTAATACTTAATATATTCTATCTAAGATAATATATATGTATTAAGTTGTAACTATAACTGCTAGTCTTCAGTCTCATCAAAGACCTGAGAAGGAATATAATGGTACCTGAGAAAAGGAAGATGGATAAGAAATTAAAGACTTATATAGAAAAGATCTCTGGTTCGATTCAAAATGGTAAATTAAGACTTTGCCAGTTGACAGGAATGGACCCAGCACAAATTGTAGTACCTTCAACTAATGAGGAAATTTCATCACTATGGAAAGATAATGAATACTGGCAGAAAGCCTGCAGTAACTTTTTGGGAGAGATTAATAACCATTATCCCAAAACAAGGGAATAGAATTCATAAAGAAGACTGAATAGGTCCTTCCTCACATTGTATGACAAAAGCCAATTTCTGGAGTCCTTATATTCTATACTGATGCAAATAAATCAGGGAAAGCAGGATACAAATCAGGAGACTTAAGTAAAGTGGTACAAAGTCCATACAGCTCTGTACAAAAGGCAGAACTGTATGCCGTTCTTATGGTACTGATGGACTTCACAGAACCCCTCAATATAGTCACTGACTCTCAATATGCAGAGAGAATTGTTTTACACATTGAAACTGCTGAATTTATTCCTGATAATACAGAATTAACTTTATTATTCATACAATTGCAGGAAATCATCAGAAAAAGGGAACATCCTATATATATATATCTGATATATATCACATATCAGATCCCATACAGGTCTGCCAGGACCTCTAGCACAAGGTAATGATGAGATTGATCAGTTACTAATAGGTAATATGCTAGAAGCCTCAGAATTTCATAAGAAATACCACGTAAATAGCAAAGGTTTGAAGAAGGATTTCTCCATTACTTGGCAACAAACTAAGGATATTGTGAAAAAATGTCCTACTTGTTTCTTCTATAACCAAACTCCATTACCTGCAGGAAGCAATCCAAAAGGTATACAAAGAAATGAAATTTGGCAGATGGATGTGTTTCATTTTGCAGAATTTGGAAGATTAAGGTATGTACACCATACCATTGACACCTATTCAGGATTTCAGTGGGCAACTCCTATGAGTTCTGAAAAGGCTGATTCTGTGATTACACACCTATTAGAAGTTATGGCCATCATGGGAATACCTGTACAAATTAAGACAGACAATGCCCCAGCATATGTCTCCAATAAAATGAGACAGTTCTTTGCTTATTACAATATAAAGCATGTTACAGGTATACCACACAATCCCACAGGCCAAGCAGTCATAGAAAAATCCAATCGAACTTTAAAGGATATGCTAAATAAACAGCAACAGGTAACAATGACTCATAGAAATAGATCGCATAGTGCTTTATTAACCTTGAATTTTCTCAATGCTGATGAGAAAGGAACAACAGCTGCGGAGAGACATTGGATGACAGACAAAACTCCTGAGCTAAACCAACCATCCGGTTTATTTCAAAGATGTGTTGACCTCAGAATGGAAACCTGGGTATGTCCTATGTTGGGGAAGGGGTTTTGCTTTTGTTTCTGCAGGATAAGAAAAGCTTTGGATACCAACAAAATTAATAAAAATGTGATTCAAACAGGAGATACCACTTGATGATGAGGAGTAAAATCTCATCCACCAATGTGACATCTCTACAAGTTGTAAGAAAAATTTAATAATCAAAGGTTGGGGCAGGGTTCTGTTTTTGTCTTTCCAGGATAATAGAAATACCCTTCTTCCAGAAATCATAAGGCCTTGGATATGCAGATGTTTACAGCAGAAAGAAAGACTCTATTGGTACCAATCTACACAGGGTAAGATATCACTGTCTAACATCTATATCTCTATCAATCTAGAAAAGTTGTGGTTCCAATTCAATTATAAACCAAGCTGGCTTTGGAGATGGAATTGGCTCACTCCTTCTCTAAACCCAAGCATATTGCTAAAAGAAAAGGTTGAGAAATTCTTCAATCCCATATCAGAAGAGCCCTCTGGTGTGGGACAGAAGGTAACCAATAAAAAGGGACCATTGTCTTCAAGATTCTAATTCTCTGCATGCTTATTCTTGATTTCTCAGAATCCTTTCTTGCATGTCATCTTTAAATCCAACCTTTTTTTCTAATAGCAGCTTTCAAAGTCTCCAGAAGGAAGATGGGGCTGCAACAACAAGTCTACCCAATCGAGAAGGATGCCATGGTAATCGTCATCATACTACACTTCTTGCCAGAATTTCAGACAATCTTACCCATTACTCTGAGAGTTGCTGTGGAATCTACGGTTAGTCTAACTGAGATTTAACTATCTGAGCTTTCTCACAATACCCAACAGAGATACCATCACCCCCAAAACAGCAGGAAGCAATTCTAAGAAAATGATGCCCCTTCTCCCTAAGGTTTCATATTTCTCAGGGTTATGGATGATGGTTATAGGGTTGGGGGTGGAAGAAACTATTAAACTCAATATTCTCCTTAAGAAAAGAAAAATGTCTCAAAAAAAGAGGAAAAGAAGAAATGGAGTGAATAGGTATAAGATATTATGGTAGATTATTGTATACACTAGTAAACAAATTTAGTAAAATAGCAGCCTTAGATAATTTGCACTGTAATTTGTACTGTTATGAATTCTTATATGTTGATACAAATATAAACTATTTTTATATTCCTGTTTAAGATAATTTGTATATTGATACAAATACAGAACTATATTTGTTATAATGTATATTTTTTACTCTTATTTGAAATATTTGTGTATTGATACAAATGTAAATTTATATCTGTCATACTATATATATGTTCTACTACTGTTTAAGATATTCTGTATACAGATATATATTTAAGATTATTGTCATATTGCATATTGCACTATACATTCCTACCTCTGTTATAAATATCTTGTGTATTGTCACAATTTTGAAGTCTTCATCCTTTACCGTACATTTGCTTATAGACTGTTTACCTTGTTTACATAAAGCCTTAGTCCTTAGGTTATTTAGTTAGATAAGACTTAGAGATTTATAGTCACCTATGCTTGTCATCTCTATAGTTATGCTAGTTAGGTTATCCAGATTTACAGATACATAGGTCAGATGAACAGGTAATCTTCAACACTTTATAGACCTAGAGATTATGGCATTTAAATGACTTATAATTCTGTTGATGTGAGACACAATTGCTCCTGGCAGCACCAATTTGATCTGGAGAGAACATTGGGCTTCTAAGACATTTCCATTAGGAAGTGTGTCTTCTTGGCACAAACTGGCCTATTGGTCAAAGAACTACCCTTGCCTCAACTGCTGACAATATGAGTGCTGTCCTTCTGGATAAGTGGGACACACAAAAAAAGTGACTTCTGAAATCTGCCAAAACAGGGTAAGATGGTCTTTCAGAATTCCTGCTTCTGAAAAAGGTCTGTCAGATACTCTAGTCCTGTAGCTAATTTGAATGCACCAACAATGCTGAGAAACAGTAGGTGACTGTCTAGGCTGCCAGCTGTCTCTGTCTACCCTGCAGGACTCCCAAAAGTTGCTTACATCCTTCTCCCATTTCTCAAATAACAGTATATCCTTCTGGGGTCTTTGATGTAGCTGAAACTACATAGTTACAATTTTCCTTAGTTATAATAAAAGATAAGTTAGATATGAAAACTTAGACTCACAAATAAAAGATAAATAGGCTATCTTCTTTAATTTTGCCAAATAGACTAGTTATTATGAATAGACTAGATATTATAACTGTAATTCTTATTTGATAATTGTTTTGTTATCTGTAATTTTTACTATGTAAAAGTTAAAACCTTCCTTTTTGAAAAAAAGAAAAGGGGAAGTGCTGTGGGATGTTCTATATGTCAAATATGTTGCTCTGATTGGTTAGTAAATAAAACACTGATTGGCCAGTAGCCAGGCAGGAAGTATAGGCAGGACAAGGAGAGAAGAGAATTCAGGGAAGTGGAAGGCTAAGAAGAGGGAGACTGCCAGACACCACCATGACAAGAAAGATGTAAGGCACCGGTAAGCCACGAGCCATGTGGCGAAGTATAGATTAATAAAAATGGGTTCATTTAAGATAGAAGTAGATAACAAGAAGCCTGCCACAGCCATGCAGTTTATAATATAAGCATCTGAGTGATTTTTTTATACGTGGGTTGTGGGACTGCAGGGCCTTGGCGGGAGATGGAGAGAGAAACTCCAGCTATACATGGGTCTGTACCATAGGGAACCTTAGAGCTGAAAGGAGAAGTGGACACACGCTCCCATCCTTAACCCAGAAGCAGCTCCAATTGATAGCCACTTGCAAATGAAAAATCCGTTTGCTCCAAAGGAGTCTCACTGGGGAAACAAATCACTCTTAAGGCCTCATGTCCAGCAGTAGATGGCAACTTTGGAGGTTCTTTGTCTCATAATGTTTCAGGGCATTTTTTTAACCTTACCAGTCCCTTGAATATACATTATAGTTTTTGATTTTGTGTTTTTTAAGGGATTCCTGTGTGTGAGAGAGCATATGTGTCTTTGGTTCTATATGTGTTTCTTGTGCTTTTTCTTTGGCTGTTTTCTTCTGTTCTTTTGTTTTGTTCTATTTTTGTTGTTTTATCTTCAGCACAGTGGCTGCATCTTAATCTACCACTATTTTGCACCTCCATAGTTACCCGCCTGGTTTTTTTTAGCAGCAGTCCAACCGCTCAGGCTGCAGCCTGATGGGAATTCTGTTCCTGCAGGCACTGGCCCTGTTGCTGCTGTTAAAGGTAGTTTTAACTAAATTTCTGTTGTTCTATTTATAAATAAGATTTGAGATTCAAAAGCTGAGGTGAGACCCTGTGAGCTCAGAGAGGCGGAGTAGCAACTACTAACCCTCTCTCCTTGCTGGGGTCTCCAAAAAAGAGCATCCTTCTGTTCCACCAAAACAAAAAAAGCCATGCCACTCCAAATCTCTCCCTACTACTTCCTGTGTCTCTCTATCTCTCCTGGATGCCCTCCGATGTTCTATGATTACTTTCCATCAACTAGATGCTAACTCAGCCTCCTGACCCAACATTAATTTTATTTAATCAACACAAATGCAAACTTGGGGTTCACAGTGTGATCAAATATTCCCCCAACATATTTTTGTTTTGTTTTATATTATTATTCCTTAGAAACCTGTTTGATTTCTAAGGAGAGACAGAAATGGAGTGGTTCAATGAGGAGGTCCCTGAAGGTGTCATCTGGTGAAGAAATAATGAAAATCTGGTGCAGGTTGACTACAAAGTCAACCTCAATCAGACTTTTGGGGAGTCTAATGCCAGGTGGTTCTTTGTCAGCATTTTAAAAACACAGTACAATTTGGGGAAAGGTTTCCAGGTAATAAATCAGTCCAATCAGTCCAGTTCCAGGTGTACAATAAAGCTTAAGGTGTGAATACCTAGAAACTCTTTTACAAAATACATGTGACCATGAGGGTGGGCTCTATAGCTAAAAGGCCTGGAATCTAGTGGGGTCAGCGGGCTATAAAGTACTTGTGATGGAGCTGAAGTGATGGCTCAGAGGTCCTGAGTTCAATTCCCAGCAACCACATGGTAGCTTACAGCCATCTATAAATAAGATCTGGTGCCCTCTTCTGGCAGAACACTGTATACATAATAAATAAATATTTTTTAAAAAGTACTTATGACTTCTCCCCTAAGAATGGGTAATGGTCTAGGGGGAAAGAGTCTGGGATAATCATTCTGGGGAATTTGGTTGAGGTCTGTCTATACAAAAGGTGGGTGAGGTCTGCCTCCCCAAATAGCAAAAAGGTCACCAGGTGGTAAACAATCTCCATTCTCAGCTTTCTGGATGGGGTGTAGGTATTTGATTTTTGTCTACTTCATTGAGGAGACACCCCTGCATGATTACAATCCTGGTTCTCTTAGTGCTTCTCTGTGAGCACAAGGACCTCTGTGCTCCCAAGAGTTCAAGATTGGAGGTGAGGTGGAGAGGAGCCGGAAGGGGGAGGAGGAGGGGAAACCATAATCAGAATATATTGTATGGGGAAAAAAAAATCTACTTTCAATTAAAAAAAAAAAAAGGAGAGGGAAGAAAATCTTTTGAAAAGTGAAAATTACCTCTGTACCAAACATCCACAGTCATTTTTTCTTGCTGTTACTTCTTTTTAAATATACGTCTATCTGACTTATTACCCTTATTGTGTGAATTAGGGCACACATGTGCCAAAACACACATATGGAGATCAGGGGACGTGATCAGGAGATCAGGAGTTGGTTTTTTCCTTCCGCTGTGGGTTCCAGGAATCAAACTCAGCTTGTCAGGCAGGCAGAGGTAGCACAGCTAGTTCCCGCCAAGTCATCCCACTGGTCTGCTGCTGCAGTCACTTCTTAAGTGACACAGCGTCAGTAACTGCTTTCATGGTGTCACGCTGCATTTTACATAATCTAGAGATGAGTTAAAGTCTATAGCAGGGTAGACGTAGGTTCTATGCAAATGCTACATCATTTCGTACAAGGAAGTTGAACGTTTAAGGATTTTGATATCTATAGGAGTCTTAGAGCCTATTCTCCACAAATGCAGAGACCTGACTATCACATATACATACATACATTACAGACAGACAGACAGATAGACATAATTTACCATTTTATTTTATTTTTACTGTTTTGTTATATGTTTTGGGTGTTTCATTTGCTTGGTTTTGCTTTGGGTTTTTTTGTTTTCCCTTGGAGACACGGTCTTACTAGGTAGCCAAGGTAATGTGTTTTTCAGTTGAGTTTATATTGACATGGTCAATTTCAACTCAGTGTGACATAGCCTTGCTTGGTAGCTCTTTAACACTTTAAGTCTTGGTCTTAAATAATTCTGAGATACTGGTTTCCTTTGCTTTACAGTGAAAATAAAAGGCTTTCAGTACTGGAGCTAGCTCTCTATAGGTGGTAAGGAAGAAAGACCAAGATAAAAACTTCCAGGGGTTCACATATTCTACAGTGAGAACAGAGGCTTGGGGTAGAGGAAGGTAAAGGGTTAAAATGGCATAGAGGCACGCTGATGAAGATGAATAAAAGGTCCTATATCTGGGTATGAGCTAGCCAAACAGAGAAGATGAGGGACAGCGGGGCTCTGAGCCAGTGACAACAGACAGGCTGTCCCCCCTCCTGAACTCTTGAGAGACATGTGTAAGACACTCTTGTCCTGTCATGTACACTTGCTTCTAATACAACTAATAGCAGACTTAATTGTAAATAAAGATGTCTTCTGACAAGACCTTCCTCCTAGAAGGCCACTTTAGACCACCCTATAGATGAGGGATATGAGGGGACCAAGAAGGACTTATAGTTCTACATGTTGGCAATAGGGATAGAATTAACAATCTGTCATGGTAAAGAGACAGGTGAGAACAAAGAGAGTTAGCTGTTCAGCACTTGAGACTCCAGCAGGATCAGAGTGTGGTCACACTGACCAAGAGACTAACAGTTAGCATGCAGTCAAGGGCAGAGCTGGAGTCAAAGATGAATGGGGTGAAGGACTAAACTCCCTAAGTAGGTGAGTGGTGTGTGCGCAGTGCATGGTCATCTCCCTGAGACCTGCATGGGTTCTGTCCATGATAACCCAGAGATCTCAGCCTTTGTCCATCGCTCTAAACAATGGAAGTTGGACAGTGGTTTTTCTCTCTTGAAGATCCTACCACTCTTGGGAGTTTCCTCTCTTTGCCTTGATGGTTCACCGTTCTTTAATTTTTCAATTTTCTCCAACAACTCTCAATAAAATCTGTTTCTGCTTTGCCTGCACCCACAGACATTTCTTTCATGTTACGAGACAACAAACTGGACCCAGTGTCTCAAATCAATTTTAACCACGGGTGTCTGGCATTTTAGATCCTTGAGTTATGCAGAACTGGCCATGAAAGGTCCTGTCACTTTAGAGAATCCTGCATCATTAACACTAAGAAATGTTGTGGGGTATTCACCAGAGAAGACTGCTGGGACATGGGTTTAAGACAATAGAAAGTCTTTATTAGTGGCCGGCAACTACACCAGGTGTTCGGGATCCCAGAGTAGCACTGGGCCTTATTTAGGGTTTGCTTTTAAGCACAAAAACTATATCCTAGGTTGACATACTTCAGTTAACAAGAACAGTTATCCAGAAGTGGAGTTAGAGACTTTGATGGATTAGGCCTTTGTTTTAGTTTTGGCAGGTGATGGTGTCTACGAGCTGAGTTTTACAGCCTGAATGATACTTTCATCATGGAGTCAGTTGTGCTAATGTTTGGGGCTCTGTTACAAAACTAAAGTCACAGAAGGTGGGGGGGGGGGCTGATTTGTCTGTAGCTCTCGCTGACTGGTAGTGTTTAATTTGAATCTCACCAAAAGATGCTCAGAATCAAGTTTGAAGGTCACTTAGAAAATTATTTTGTCTCTGAGATTATGTGACAGGTGGGGAAACAGCTTATAAAGAGGAGAATCTTTTGTTCTAGTATTTTCTTGACCTTGATTCCTGACACAGAGCTTGAGAAATCTTAATACATTTTCAAGTGCCAGGAGCATCTAACACAAGTTTCTAAACCCTTGGGATTTTCCGAGTGACAACAACATCGTTCCTTCCAATGAGGTGACTCTTGGTGGGCTCTTGGGTGGACATCAATTACCAGAAAACTCAAGTGTGTCAAGTTTGGTGTTTAGTGCTGGGTGTGGTGCCGCATATCCATAAACCTAGCTCTTGGGAGAGGGAGGCTGGAGGATCAGGAATTTGATGTCAACCTGGGTTTCAAGCTCCAGGCTGGTGTGTGCTATGAGACTGTTTCAAAGAAAGAAAGAAGGAAGGAGGGAGGGTGAGAAGGAAGGAAGGAAGGAAGGAAGGAAGGAAGGAAGGAAGGAAGGAAGGAAGGAAGGAAGGAAGGAACTTTAACTAACTAACTAACTAACTTAGAAAGATTAGAAGTTTGGACCTTTCAGCCTCACCTGCCATGGTTTAGAGAGGGGAGAAACATTTTTCAAGTACCCACATGATTCCTTCATAACAATCTCTAGACAATAAGACTGAGAGCTTCAACATGTGCCGGTGAACACATCTGCGGATGAGAGAGGCCACAGCCAACTCCGTGCATCCAGATGCTTCTGTGCTAGTACTGTTCTAGACCTTGCCTCCTGTGTGTCTTTTCACCTTTATTTCATTTGTAATAAACCAGTAACTGTGTTTACCTGAGTCCTTTGAACCACTCTATCGAACGAGAGCAGCCAAGGCGGGAGGGTGACAGGACAGTCTCGTGTGGAGCCAATCCGAGTAGAAGTCACACACTTTAAGTGGTGTCTGAAGTGGTGGCAGTCTCATGCCACTAAAGCCTGGATCAGTGGGATCTGCGCACAGCTTAGGTAATGTCAGGTTGAACTGGATTATAGGACTCCTAATCGCTCCCCACCGTGAACTGCAGAATTACTTAGTGTGGAAAAATTACCCTCTGGTGTCAGAGACAGCAATCCGGGGCTGGGGTGGTGTGGGAAGCTGACATGTGCAGGAAGGTGGTCCCTCTCCAGCTTGACATACAGTTACGTTGATTTTTCTGGTGTTCTCTATTACAGGGATCCTATTCTTGTTTTCCTTTGTGAACCAGTTTGGTTTTGTGAATATGTACTTTTAAAATGAAAAGAATGGAAAAATACATAAGGTCTGCTTGCGCACCTTCCGCTACGGCTCTCCCTTACACCGTCACAACCACTAGGGGGAGCTGCTTTTATTCGTTTCTGCCTTGACCCTCGATTTTGACCTTGACCTGGTGCTTTTTCCTCGATTTGCATCTTACAATCAATGGAATACAGTACAGCCATCTCACAGCATCCACGGAGACTGGTTCCTGTAACCCTTACAGATACCATCCCCTATAGAAGACGATGCAGTATCTGGTAATAACTGACACCTCGTACTTGAAATGACATTTAGAGTGCTCATACCATCAACCAGAACAGGGAAAATAGTCTTTATTTGTTCATTCTTTCGCCCCGTGTGTGCACAACACTCTTGTGTATAGTGTATACCTGTGAGTGTGCTATTACACACTCGTGCAGAGACCAGAACAGGCTATTGAGAGCCTTCCTTGTCGTTCTCATCTTAGTGCCTTGAGACAAAGTCTCCGCTGAAGCCAAAGCTCACCATGTCAGCTAGACTGGCTAGCCAGCAAGCTCTCAGACTCCATCTTTTTCCCAATGTTGTGGCTGCAGGCGTGTGGCAGCCATGCCCAGCTTTTGCGATGGGTGCTGGGGATTCAAACCCAAGACTTGAGATGCTTACAAAGCAAGCACCCTTACCCACTGAGCTACCTCTGCAGCCCTTGTAAATAACTTCTTTACCATATTTTTAGAGGAATGATGGCAAGAACAGAAGTATGTATGTGTTATATACACATTCAGACATCGGAGGCCAAAGTACTCATTCAATTCCTCACTGGCTGGCTACATAGACATGGGACACGTAGTTATAAAGCAGTGACTGTGTCTATGCCTCAAGAAGATAGAATATAAATACATCTGTCCTCCATAGGAAGGATAGCTTGCCATTTATTCCTTTCTATACTGCTCTCTCATTTTACACAGGTGAACCTTGTGCACCTTGTTCTGTAAAGCTGTTGTTGACTTGTTTTTCTCTTGATGTACTATTCCGCTGTGTGAATATACCACCAATCACCTATCTTTCTGCCACTTGTATTCTGCGGCTTATAAGGACTTCCTTCTCATATTTACTATGTGTTTCTGAGAATATTCTTGTTATGTTTTTTAATACATGCTTAAGATTTTGCTTGCTAAAACACGGAGTTGATTAGAATAAAGGGGTATAATGATCCACTACAGTAAAACTCTGGCGGAAACTTCCCATGTCTGGCCCAGCATGTGAAGAACTTAAATGGAATTACTCACATCAATAAGAAAAAAAAAAGCAGAATAAAGTAGAGATCAGTATCTTTTAGGAGTGTTGGGGAATTGTGGTTACTGGGCAAATCCCTGTCCCTGTATTGGAGAAAGCATTGGATAGACAGAATCATGAACTAGTGGAGGAACAGCATTGGCTGGAATCAGTCCTGATGCAGACAGACTGGTACGGATGCAGGGGAGGAGACTGTAGCATTTAATACTTTTCCTCTCTCTTCCCTTCCCCTCTCCTCCTCTCTTCTCCCCTTCTCCCACAAGCTTGACCCCCACACACACACACAACAAAGGGAGGCAAGCAAGAGCACTTCATTTAATCAAAGGTTTACATGAGGTGAGACCAGGGGAGATGTGTTCACCACTCTACCTAGACTCAGTGAAGGTGGGAAGCCACATGGAGATGAGACTGGACATGAGGGGAGTGATGTGTTTCAACAGGCTGATGTGGAGAAGTGCAGCAAGGCCTTCTTTCGTCCTGGCTAGCTTCTATGGATCACCTGGTAAGAGTAAGGAGTGAGGGACAGAAGAGCAGGAGGGAGTCGGGAAGACTGTGGTCTGAGGAGGCTGATGCCCTCCCTGTCACAGAGTTCAAGAGCTTACTGTATCAAAGCACTATACTAGCGGTGTCCTTGGCTGAGTCTCAACATTCAGAAATTTGGGAGTTGAACATCTCAGAGACTGTACAGTCTAGGGGGAATATCTCTGTTTGACCTTGAAAACATGCCTAACATGACTACAAGTTTGATTGTAATAGGTGACTAATGACCTGAATTTCTCTATTATCCTAAATAGTTTATAATAATTACTTTCAGGGACTATACATTTACATTACATTGTTAAATGAGCTGCATAGGTACAATACCTTAAACAAAAGTAGAAAAGTATGTACAGTATGATCTAACAAAAATAACCTAAAATTTGTATCAATATACAAAAATTCAACCAATGTAAAATATTTAAGACTAGTAGTTTAAACTACTAGTGGTTTAAAAGTAGATCCAATAATCCACCTCTTTATTCTATCATTTCTAAATCCTCCATTTTTCTTTTCAGAACGAAATACCTGAATCTCTCAGTAGGAGCATCATGGGAAGTTCATAGATGAGGAAAACGAGCCTCAGGACAGCACACAGATGAATAGAAATGGGTTGACTTAAGTTGTAAGGCTGGAGACAAGCCTAAGCTATCAGCCAAGCATTCATCATTAATAATAAGTCTCTGAGTGGATATTTGGGGGCAACTGTCAGTAGACAGAAAAAACTCCACCTACAAATGGTGCCCAAACTTCCAGCACCTGCATCCACATAAGACCTGAGAAAGCTTTTTAAAGGTTCTAAAACACACAAAAACAGAGTCAAATGTAGCTTCCTAGTAGTCTCGTGTCTCTCACGCTGGCTGTGGCACGGAGACCCCTCTGCTGGCAGCTGCCAGCACACCATAAGCTCAGCCACATGGCAGGTCCCTGCAGTCTTTCACATGGGCCACAGTACAGAGAGGCATCTTCCAGCCACTGCCTGGGGGTTGAGCCACTGGTGTGGGCTCCATCAGGGCACTGCATGGCAGGTTTGGAGTTTGGCTCATGCAGACAGAAAAAGTTAAAGATGTTCAGTAAAGACACATCCAGATGGAGAAAAATCTCTAAACAGTTACAGTGTGTTGAAAAAATGTACAAATACTCAGGAGAGAAAAGAAAAAAGATATAGGCAGTCATAGTTTTAAAATAATAAAGTCCTTAAAAAGGGAGTAAGTAATACAAAAAAAAAAAAAAGCCACATAAAGAAGGGAAATGCACAGAGCCTGGATCCTGCACGTGATATGTTGTCTTTAAATTTTTTGACTGCTAATGAATGAGTAATAACTGCTAAGAAACATTGGATTATGAAAACTGCTGGATTAAACCAACCTATATATTTTTAAAAATGTCTTGACTTCAGAATGGAAGTTAAAAGATAAGTTACTTTGTGGAAGAGGTTATGCTTTTGTTTCCACAGGAGATGAGAGGTTATGGATTTATTCCAGGCTGATGTACACCAGGTTTGATTAGGGAAGATTCCCTGAAAATCCTGGCTACAAACATAAAGAAATAAACCTAGAAGAACTATAAGACACATGATGCTTATTTTACCTGCTCAAACATAAAACAAAAAATCATCTTGGGCTGACTTGTATGCAATGCACAATCTGTACTTGTATTAATGCAGATATGTATGTTACCTTTAAAAGTTTATGTATTTTCAGAGCAAGGGGATGAAACACCTTTTTTAAAAAGCTGCATAAACACAATACCCTAAATAAGAGTAGAAACAAATATACAGGATAACAAAATTAACTTTAAATTTGTGTCAATAAACCAAAATCTATACCAATGTAAAATATTTTCAGACTAATAGTTGTTTTTTAACTAAACTTTACATCAGTATATATTTTGGTTTATTGACACAAATTTAAAGTTAATTTTGTTATACTGTGTGTATGTTTCTACTCTTATTTAAAGTATTGTGTTTATGCAGCTTATTAAAATGTAATATATAATTAAGAAATACAGATTAATAGTCATCTATAATAGTCAAACTTATAGTCATGTTAGGTATGTTTTCAAGGTCATACACAGCTATATTTAGATAGATAGATGGTCTTTGAACACTTCAAAGACCTACAGAATATGACATTTAATATGTTTAATAACCTAAGGCTTTTCATGACATCTACTACTGACAGCACCAATTTACTTCAAAAGAGTATGATGGGCATCAAAGAAACTCTGTATGGAGTTTGTTTTCTTTACAGAAAAAAACTAGCCATTTAGGCAAAGAAACTGCCATTTCCTTTATTGCTAACAGTATACTGACCAGCGGGACATAAAAAAAAGTGACTGCTAAACTTTGCCAAGACAAGTTAGGACAGTCTTTCAAAATTTCCTGCTTCTCATAAATGTCTGTCAGATAGACTAAACCTATAGGCTGAAGCCAGATGCCCCAATATTATAGAACTTTGGGTGACTATCCAGTCAGTCAGATGTCCTTGTCATTAGGTAAAATTTCACCCTTCTGGGGTCTTTGAGGGAGTTAAAGATGACTTAAAGATTTCCTTAGTTATGATAAAAAGGTAAATTACAAAGATAAGTAATAAAAAACTTTTTCTAAATTTGTCAAATACAAATGAACTGGATATTATAATTTTTACTTGATAACTGTTTTTGTTGTATATAATTTTACTATGTTAAAGTTAAAACCTTTCTTTTTATTTCAACAAAAAGGAAGAAATGCTATGGAATAATCTTTCTGTACACTGTGAAAATGTGTTGCTCTCATTGTTAATAAAAAGCTGGTTGGCCAATAGCTAGCCAGGATTTTTTGGGACAGAGAGAATGTGGGAAGAAGAAGGGTAGAGTTGGATGAGTCACAAGCCAGATGTGGAAGAAGCAACTTGAGTGTAGTTGGAGAGCTTCTCTTCAGGTGCCACCAAGCCCCTGCAGTCCCATAACCCATGTATAAAATAATCATACGGACACATATTATTTAAACTGCTTGGCCATTAGCTCAGACCTACAAT